>NC_087200.1:173593901-173672438 GCF_015104395.2 Macrobrachium nipponense | reverse complement strand
ATTGGACACTCAAAGTTTCTCTTTACTTCCCTATACAATGATTTTTCCCATATATCATTGTACATCACTCATTTGTCTGGGTAGTTAGATATCAGTTTAGCTAGCTTCTCACGGGCTTCAGTCCCTCTCTGGAAGTTATTTCTTCTGGAGCTGGATTGGTGGGTAGGCCCCCAAGCCAGTTTAGGATGTCTTGTACCTCATCCAAGTATGAGTCTATCTTATTGTTAAGACCGAAGGTTTTTTCATGTATGAACAAATGACAAATTTTCTAAAACAATTTTTATTTTTCATAGCTACAAATCTAAGGTCTTAACATTGTACCGCCCCACCTCTAGCCGCCCCACCTCTGTCTCCTAAGACATCCTGAGTTGAGAAAGACTGAGACGCGGTGGCGTAGGTGCGTGGTCTTTGACCACTTCACCCGATATACGCACCAGATCTCACAAGATTCCTTGCTTTCATCTGCGATTTAACTGGCTCCAGCTAGGTGCTAGAAATTATCCTATTGTTAAGACCTCAGTTTGTAGCTATGAAAAATACAGATGGTCTTAGAAAATTTGTCATTTTGAAAGTAAATTATATTTTCATACAATCAACTTACCTGTCAGATATATACATAGCTAAGACTCCGTCGTCCCCGACAGAAATTCAAATTTCGCGCCAACTCGCTACAGGTAGGTCAGGTGATCTACCGGCCTGCCCCTGGCGGCAGGACTAGGAACCATTCCCGTTTTCTACTCATATATTTTCTGTCGCCGGTGGTATCAACATCGTTGCTGCCACCTCTTGACTGGAATTCGCTTTTCTAGACAATTGATCATCTTTTTGTGGACTTTTGGTGACGTACCTGGATCGTTGTTTTGGCATTCGCTACTGTGGACTGGAATTTGGACTTGCTTTTGATTTTTTCTTCAAGACTGTCCTGATTCAAGTGTTTGGTGGGGTTGTGTGAGAATGTGTGTGAATGTAGGCTGCAAGGTGAGGATACCGAAAGCTTCGGTGGATCCTCACACTGTATGTCGCAAATGTAGGGGTTTTGATTGTTCTATTTCTAACACATGTCATGAGTGTGAGAGGTTGAATGTTGAGGAATGGAAGACTCTAACTTCTTACTGAAGAAGTTAGAAAGGGATAGAGTCAGAAGGGCTGCATCTAAGATTGCGGGTAGTAGTACAAGGCCTATTGAGGCCTTTGGTTTGGATAATTCTAACTCTTCTCTTAATTATGATTCTGTATCAGGGCCCTCACTGGCTTTACATTCAGATTCGGCCTCGAAATTGCTGAACTGAAGGCTACTCTTCACAGGATGAGATCCAAAATGGCTACCATGAAAGGTAAGGACTGTGAAAGTGATTATAGTGAAGTGAGTGTCCCCAGTGTTGTGGAGGGGGCGTCTGACCGTCTCTGCGACGCTCCCAGGCCTAGACCTCTTCCAAGCTCCCAAGCCCAGAGGAGAAGGAAAGTCGAAAGCCGTACGGAGGTTGTGGAGAATTCCCCCCGGTCAGGCGTCCCTTCATCAGGTGCTGTATATAGACAGACTGCTCAGGACCGCTATCGGAAAAGCGTCCTCAGAGAGTGCGTCTCTTCGTCCGCTTCTCCCTCTCCTACGAGGGTGGAAGGATTTGGACTTGTCCAGGCCCCTGAAAAGGCACTGGAGAGATCCTGTGTTGGATTCAAGCCCAGAACGCTTTTCGGAAGAAGCGCCTCCTTCCATCAAGAAGGCGAAGAGGTTTTGACGTCCATGATGTGAGCAAAACGCCTTCGAGGTTCCTCCCTCTCACGTTCAAGAAGATGCAGGAGAGGCTTCCAAGAGGATCATTTTGGCGGTGCAGGAACAGCTATCCGCCTTGGTAGGAGTCCTTTCGAAGGATCCTCCTCGTAAGAAAGACGTGAGACTGCCGGTCAAGAAGACTCGTCTTCCTTCTTCCTTCTCCCGCCAGGAGTGAGTCCCTGTGGTCCGTTAGTCTTTTGAGAATTACTCGGATAGAGACTCTTTGGACGATTTTGATTCTCCAGACAAGCGCGTTTCGCGCCAGTCAAGGGGCGCGAGGCGTCCTACAGACGAGAAGCGTCTTCCTATGGGTTAGAGCGTTCAGAACAAGCTAGAAACGCTTTACAGGCGCGAGGATACTCCCAGATGGGATACGTCTGCCAGACCAGCAGCTTCAGCCGAGCGCGAGGTAACAACCCAGGCGTGAGGATTCAGCCAAGCGCGAGGCGCCAGACAAGCATCTGACATACAAGGATGTGGCACAGAAAGGCGCGGAGCTCTAACCAGGCGCGAGGCGTCAGTCAGGCGCGAGAGCTTTGAGAGGCGCGAGACACCAGTCAGGCGCGAGGCGCCAGCCAAGCGCGAGGAGTCAGTCAGGCGCGAGACGCCAGCCAGGCGCGAGGATCCTGCCAGGCGCGAGGCGCCAGCCAAGCGCGAGGAGTCAGCCAGGCGCGAGACGCCAGCCAGGCGCGAGGCGCCAGCCAGGCGCGAGGCGCCAGCCAAGCGCGAGGCGCCAGCCAAGCGCGAGGCGCCAGCCAAGCGCGAAGAGCCAGCCAAGTACGAAGAGCCAGCCAAGCATAGGAGCTCTTTACACTCTCTTAGCCCCTCTCCTATTAGGAGTTTGTCTCCCGTAGAGAGAGTTTTTGAACAGGAAGACCCGGAACGGGAAGTGGCCTCTCCTTCTGATCCGATTTTGGAAGAGGACTCAGAGGACGAGTCTCACGGCAAAGAAGGACTGTCTAACTACAAAGTTTTGACAGCTCTCCTACTCCAGGAATACGGGAGATGCATTGATCCCTGCCGCTCCTCCTTCGCCTCGTTCACTTTTTTCATGCTCCTAAGGGACGCCGAAAATCGTCGGCTTTCTTGAAGATGAGACCGACGAGTTCTATGAAGAGAGCTCTGCAATCGCTGGATAGCTGGATGCTAACTAAGAAAGAGCTAGTAAGGACAGTGTTTTGCATGCCTCCCGCTAGACTCACGGGCAAGAGAGAGGGATTTGGTACCAGACTGGGGAGAATATGGGTCTCTCACACTCCCAGCTTCAGCTGAAGCTGACTTTTCCAGTCTGGTAGATGCATCCAGGAGACATAGCCTTCACACTGCTAAGATTACTTGGGGTCTTTCAGAGTTGGATCATCTCCTCAAGGGACTTTTTCACATTCTAGAAGTCTTTAACTTCCTAGATGGTCCCTTGGGGTGATGTCCAAGAAGGCTCATGCCCCTGAAGGGCTAGAACCGGACGTACTCCTTGCAATTTTGTCATGTATTGACAAGGCGGTTGCAGGACGGCTCAGGGGAAGTTTCTTCCTTATTTGGAGTCAGGTCTCTTGAAGAAGAGATCTGTTTTTAGCGCTTTCTTGACGAAAGCAGTATCACATTCGCAAAGAGGCAGCTTTGTTATTCGCCCCTAGGTCTGATTTTTCTGTTCCCTTCACAGTTGGTGAGGGATATTTCCCGATCTCTGACGGAGAAAGCGACACAGGATCTTCTCCTGCAATCTTCCAGGAAGAAGAGACCAGTGATGGTGGGAGAGAGAAAAGAAAGGGGTGTCTACTCCTGTTCGGCCCTTTCGAGGAGCCCTCCCACTAGAGTTACCGCTAAAAGGGAAAAACGACCGAGAAGAGAGGTCGAGCCTCGTTCCGCCCCTTTAAAAGGGGAAAGTGAAGTGGCGCTCCTCCAAACACCAGGTAGGTTGGCCAGGCTCCGGGGGTGGGGGATTTGCGGGGGGAAGCCTGGGACTCTCATCGACACAGATGCTTGGTCGATGTCGGTGCTTCAGAAGGATATCTCATTCCTTTCCTGGACAATCCTCCCCTGATGTCAACTCCGAGGGAATTGTCCTCCGCCAATTACAAGGACCCTGTGTTGAAAGATACTCTTCAACAAATGGTGGATCATCAGATGTGGGACAACGAGAGCTATAGAACTAGTAGCTGGATCAAAGCTCCCCAGGGTTTTACAATCGTCTTTTCTTGGTTGCGAAAGCCTCGGGGGGCTGGAGACCAGTTCTGGATGTCAGCGCTCTGAACAAGTTTGTTCAGAAACAGAAGGTTCTCCATGGAAACCTCTGCTTCAGTCCTTGCGGCTCTTCGCCAAGGATTGGATGGTGTCTCTGGATCTCCAGGACGCCTATTTTCACGTCCCCGATCCATCCTTCGTCGAAGAAGTACCTCCGTTTCATGACTGGGGGGAACGGATCTTCATTCAGAGCCTTGTGTTTCGGCCTGTCTACGCGCCATCAGGTTTTCACGAACCTTTTGAAAAATGTGGCGAGATGGCTTCATCTGAAAGGAATCCCAAGTTATATCTCTATACCTAGACGACTGGCTTATCAGAGCAAAGTCAGAGAAACAGTGTTTGGAGGACCTGACTGTGACACTAAACCTGATAAAGTCATTAGGATTACTCGTGAACCTCGAGAAGTCCCAACTGATCCCCAGCCAGAACTTGGTCTATCTGGGGATTCGGATGGATTCTCGGGGTTTTCGAGTATTTCCTTCTCAAGAGAGACTAGCGAGAGGTTTAGAAAAAGTCTCTCTCTTCCTAAGGAAGGAACGTACTTCGGCGAGGAATGGTTGAGCCTGTTAGGGACCCTTTCCTTGCTCGAACAGTTCTTTCATCTAGGAAGACTTCATCTCCGTCCTCTTCAGTTCTTCCTCAGAAGTTCGTGGACATGAAGACAGGACTCCTGTCGGACAGTTTTCCCATTCCCAGATCTGATGAAAAACGCCATCTAGAATGGTGGTTACTCCCACTGAGGGAAAACAAGGGTACTTCCCGGAAATACAGAGCCCAAACCTTGTATTGTTTTCCAACGCGTCGGAAAAAGGTTTGGGGGAGCACTTTGGGAAAGAGAGAAGTGTCAGGCACAAAAAAAAAAAAAAAATTGGAATGCTCTTCAAGTGTCCTGGCACATAAACTGCAAAGAACTGTTGGCTGTACACCTAGCTCTAAAGAGCTTCGAAACGTTAGTGTGCAACAAAATAGTACAAGTGAATGCGGACAATACAACCGCTCTGGCATACATTCGGAAGCAAGGAGGTACTCACTCGTATGCCCACTTTACGAACTCGCAAGAGACCTGCTGTTGTGGACATCGCAAAGGAACATCTCTCTATTGACGAGGTTCGTTCCAGGGAGTAAGGAACGTGAGAGCGGACAGGCTGAGCAGGAGGAACCAGGTCCTTCATACCGAATGGACCCTCCACTTAGACGTTTGCCGCAATCTCTGGTCTCTTTGGGGGACTCCTCATGTCGACCTCTTTGCCACGTTCCTCTCGAAGAGACTGGAAGTCTTCTGTTCAGTAGTGGAAGATCCCAGAGCTCTAGCAGTAGACGCCTTCCTGCTAGATTGGTCTCAGGTAGAGGGGGGGTCGTTTACGCATTTCCCCCATTCAAGATTCTGGGGCAAGTGCTCAGGAAGTTTGTGACTTCAAAAGGGACAAGAATGACCCTGATAGCCCCCTTTTGGCCAGCTCAAGAGTGGTTCCCAGAGGTACTGGAGTGGATAGTAGACTTCCCCAGATCCCTTCCACAAAGGAAGGATCTTCTCAGACAACCACACTTCGAGAGGTTTCATCATCAAAAACCTCCCGCTGCCCTCGCTCTGACTGCCTTTCGACTATCGAAAGACTTGTCAGCGAGAGGCTTTTCTAGCAAAGCAGCAAGCTCGATCGCTAGAGCCCGGAGAACTTCCACTATCCAGGGTTTACCAATCCAAGTGGGAGGTTTTTAGAAGGTGGTGTAAGTCGAAGAAGTTGTCCTCCTCCAGTACCTCTGTAACAGAAATAGCTGATTTTCTGTTATTTCTGAGAGAAGAATCGCAGCTCTCCGTAGCCACGATAAAGGGCTATAGGAGTATGCTATCGGCCGTCTTTAGGAATAGAGGCCTAGATTTTGGGAAACGATAAAGATCTACATGATCTGATTAGGTCTTTTGAGACCAAGAAGTCTAAGATTACTTCTCCCCTAACTGGAATCTAGACGTAGTGCTGAAGTTCTTTGGCTTCAGAGAGATTTGAACCCCTACATTTGGCCTCGTTTCGTGATAATAAACGAGAAATGTTTATTTCTTTTGTCACTGGCGACGGCGAAAAGAGTTAGTGAACTACACGCCCTTAGTGACAAAGTCGGGTTCAAGATAGATTCAGCCATCTGTTCCTTCAAGGAATTATTCTTGGCGAAAAATGAAAATCCTTCGAATCCCTGGCGAGAAACTTCGAGGTAAAAGGATTATCCGGGTCTCGTCGGCAGGGAACCGGAGAGGTCTCTTTGCCCAGTAAGGGCGTTAAAATTTTACTTACAGAAAAAGGAACAGTTGGGAGGTTCTAGACAAGGTCTTTGGTGCTCAGTGAAGGATCCATCAAGACCTAGGTCTAAGAATGCTTTAGCCTTTTTTTGTCAGGAACGTAATTCAGAACGCTCATAAGGCTTGCACGGATGATTCTTTAAAACTCCTGAGAGTAAGAGCTCATGAAGTGAGAGCGGTGGCGACGTCTCTCTCTTTTCAGAGAAATATGTCACTGAAGAATATCTTGGAAGCGACATATTGGAGATGTAATTCTGTGTGCTTCTCACTATTTGAAGGACGGCGTGTGACCTATGAAAATGTTTTTTCCTTATGTCCTTTTGTGTCTGCGGGCACAATCCTGGGTACAGGAGCTGACAACAATCCTTAATTTTTTTTTACTACTTAAGTCTAATAGATAGTTCTAGACTTTCTGCTGAACAAGTGCAGATACCGCACAAGCGGCCAGTCACTTCCGTTCAGTAAGGACTCTTGTGATATCTTTTAATAGATGAATTTTTTTTTTGAAATTATTGTGTGCGTGTGCAATTTGGTTTGAGTTACGGTTGTTGCGAAGAGTTGGGGATAACTCGGAGCAATTTTTTAATACTAACATGGTGGTTAGGATCAGGTGGTCGGGATTGGTTGTGTGCTCCTTAATAAGGTGTATTGTCATATAAGTGGATCAGCACCCATCGACAAGTCCTTTCAGGCTCTGCCGAGTAAGTGGATAAGACCCCTTCGGCAGACCCACAAGAATTCTTGGCCATAGATCACATATTCTCGCTAAAGTTTTCTTGAGGTGATGCAGACTCGGGACAAACACCCACGAAGTCTACCACCTATCAGGTAGGAACCAAGGTTTTTATTTTATACCTACAACAGATGTTGTTTACCTGTCTATTCCAGTAGTAGCTGTCTCTTACCCTCCACCGAAGGGTGCCAATCAGCTATGTATATTCTGACAGGTAAGTTGATTGTATGAAAAGATATTGTATAATACAATAAAGTTTCATACATACTTACCTGGCAGATATATACGATTAGGGCCCACCCAGCCTCCCCGCAAGGAGCAGGTGAAGAGAAAATATATGAGTAGAAAAACGGGAATGGTTCCTAGTCCTGCCGCCAGGGCAGGCCGGTAGATCACCTGACCTACCTGTAGCGAGTGGCGCGAAATTTGAATTTCTGTCGGGGACGACGGAGTCTTAGCTATGTATATATCTGCCAGGTAAGTATGTATGAAACCTTTTTTATGTATTTAATAACAATATCATTTTCCTTTATGTATACAACCCTGAGGTCCTTTACACTAATTGCCCACCTCATGCCACTCTTCAGTTTGCTACCTGGGCCTAAAGCAAATTGAAATGTTTGCATTCGGTCAGGAGGGACTCCCAACGACTGGACCGGTAGTTAACTATTGAACTGCCTTGTTTTAAGTAATTCCTAAAGTAAAGGACCTCAAGTTTGTATAGCTAGGAAAAATACAATTTACTTTAAAAAACTGTGATATTTAATTTTCTTACCATAAATGTTTCAATATGTATATCCCAAACAATGTTTTAAAATGGCAAACTTGCTAACGAAAGAACAGGATGAAGTTGGGACATTCTCTGAAGGGACAATATACCCTTGAGAATGGCTGATCAGTATTATACATCAAACCACTGGTGATGAAGCAGTAGGAATAGACCTGGAAGCCCTTGTAGTACAACTTGCATCTATCCCATAGGAAGCATGAATAAGGGCTTAGGTCAAAAACCGGCTTGGCAGGAGGAGAGCAAAGCAAACGTATCTTCTCCAAGGTGGTTGAAAGAAGACAGATGCGTTACTGGTTTCAAGCGCAGTCTGTGACTCGCTTGCACCTCGACCTACTATCAGATGCCACATATTTCCATTTACAATTTTTGATCTTTTTTAACTGGTTTTGCAGCTGGCGGCAGAAGATTTATGCTGCTGTTAAGACTGAAGGTTTGTAACTATAAAAAATACAATTAATTAAGAATTTTTCAATTTTTTTAGGATTTTTTTTTTTTTTGTGTTTTAAATTTTTTTGTATTTTTCCTTGCATCCAATATCTCCATTTTGAAGAGCTTACTTTTAGTTACTGTAGACTTATGATGATCTTTAAGACTTGCATCTTCCTTCTAGATTATAGAGGAATTAGAGGAATCATTAACATATGTAAGGATATTTATTCGCTATCTCTTTTAATATGATTTTCTCTGATACCGAGCGTGTGTTGTACTATACAAACTTCAGGGAACTGCTGCCAATCATTCAGTTTTCATACCTCTGAATCTGATACATGTATGATACAAGTTTCAGTTTTACATTTGATAACTGAACATGTATACATCTTATATCATTCTATTTCATACATAGTACTTTTAAGGAAGTGTGCAATCCTGTTGGAAATGCATGTTTGTTCCGACACGGCATACAAACCTTCGGTCCTTTTACAATAGGAAGGTACTAGCGGCAGCTGGATAGGTCGTAAGCTTTCGAACAAGGGGTTCGGTAGTTAATGCTTGTCCGACAGGCGCGCGCGCGCGACTGGTAGGTAAACAAACCACTTTTGCTTTCGGCCTGCTGGCGTGTGGACGTGTATCATCGCTCTCTGCCCGCTTCATCGTCGTTTGCTTTCGCATGATTGTGGTTTTTGTTTTCTTTTTATTTATCTAGTGAAACTGAATTGTAAGTACAATCATTTCATTGAATTCTATTGTGAATTAAAGGATCTGGTTTCACCACGCCTCCGATTTACCCGATGCCGGGACTGAAGGGGCGTAAGTGCGGGAATTCATTTTTCCAGAAATGATCCTCGTATTGTGTATGCTCGGGTTGCGAGGGCGGGGGAGCGCTCGCTCCTGAGCGTAGATTGGGTTGGAAATGTGTAGATGAAAATCGTAAGTAAGTGCTCTTTTATTTATATTGACCTGTATGCCCGTTGCCGAACGAATCGCTCGGCACGGAAACTTATTCAGTATGGAAGTGGAATCGCAAGTACAGTATTCTTTTTCATTTTCATATATTATTTTTGATTGTAGCAATACTCATATTGGATCAGTGTCCGAGCTTACCCGGAAATTGATCCTTCCCCTTTTTATTTTTGAATGAAGTGAAATCGCAAGTGCAGTTCTTTTCATTTTCATTTTTTATTGAGATTGCATTGTTTACTGGGATCAATGTTTCCGCTATTCCCGGGAATTGATCCTTCCCCTTTTTTTTTTTTTATTTGTATGAAGTGAAATCGCAAGCGAACAGTAGTCTTTTCATTTTTTCATATATTTTTTGATTGCATCAATTCATTATGGATCAAGGTTTCCAGAAACCTTGATCCATAAAGGTAAGGAATGGATCCTTTCACCTTGCGCTCGGTACCGAGGGCGCAAATGCGCTCTCGATCCGAGCCCTCTTATTCATTGTGAAGTGAATCGTAATGCAAGATGCATTTTCATTTTATTCCTTATTATTGATTGCATCAATATTTATTTGGTTCAAGTTCCGCTCAGTCAGGGAATTGATCCTTATGCCCACTTGCATCCGGGCCGATGGCACGATTGCTCTCGGGCTCTTATATTGTTGTTGGGGTACAATTGTATTCGGGGTCTTCCACTCGTTCGGAGAGGGCTCACCCCCCGCGCGAGGGGACTTCCCCCCCACTAATCGCTACTACTGTTATTTCCGCAGGTGCTACTGCCACGAGGGTGGACCTTGGTGAGGTATGGGCGTCCTTCCATTTGCAGGGCGTGCTAGTGTCCAGGGGCTGCGGTTCTATGTCTGGGCCTACTGCGGTCACCCATGGAGTGGTGACCACGCAAAACCCAGGTGACGACGTCCCTCCTCACCTGGTGTACTCGCCTCACGTGGTAACAGTCTTGCCTACAGCCGCTGTGAAGTGCCGTTCGCCGTACCGAGAGGGGGGCGTGCCGCCGCCGCTCGTGGTTGCCGCGCTGCAGCGACCACACTTCCGCTGCCCTAGAGCTCGCCCCTGGACCTGCCGCCGGTACCAGGATGTTGCTGGCTGCTGCTACCACTTCCTGTGTTTTACCGGTGCTGCATGCCGTACCTGCCGATTCTTGGCTGACTGTCCATGCAGTTGCTACGCTGGCTGTCCCGGCCGTTGCTGCGCTGGCTGTCCCTGCCGTTGCTGCGTTGGCTGTCCCTAACCTGATGCTGTGCTGGCTGTGCCTGCTGTTCCTGAGATGCCCTACTGCTGATGTCGTCCCTGTTCGTGGTGGTACTACCCCAGACTTTGGTCTGTCTGTACAGGTGCGTCCGGCCCTGTGGCTTCGGCTACAGCAGCCCCGGCTCCGCCCTGGATAGCAGATCTTACGTCTGTCCTGAGGAAGCTGACGAAGAAGAGGAGGAAGGTGTCGTCGTCGTCGTCTTCATCTTCTTCATCGTCGTCGGCTGCCGCCTCTTCCCCTTCGACTTCTAAGGCTTCACAGCCGAGGAAGAAGAAGGTTGCCTCCTCCCTCCTAAGAACTCTCCCTCGGGAGCTTCTCGGGGACCCGTCTCACCTCGGTGGGACGGGAGGGTTCCTTCCGCTGGTCCTCCTGCTCCTTCGGGAAGCGGGGGGCCCGTCTCTTCTTCCGCAAGGAAGAAGACTACGGGGACCAGAGGGGTACCGGCTAACAACGGTACTCCCTCGCCTGGTGTCAGTGGTTCTGCCACTGCATCAGGGTCCGTCTCGGCCTCTCGTTCGCGGGAGGTACCGATGTACGGTCGCCTACCAGCGACCGTGCAGCCAGGAACCAGACCTCTGAGTCCGCCTCAGCGTCAGGTTCACGGCACGGGGCGGAAGACTGGTGACAGCCGCTCATGCGACTCTCACCAGACCAGCTCTCACTCTCGCGGCGAACAGCTGGCTACCCGGGGACGTGACGGTCCACGACCGACCACGGGCTGAGGCTGGGAAGAGGTCCTCCCGTTCGCCGGTGCCAGCCACGGCTGGAACCAGCGACGTGACGTGCCGTGAGGACAAGCACCGGTCTCACTGTGACAGTGGAGCCTGCAGGTCGCCTAACCGTCGCTCTCACAGAAAGCGACCGGGTACGGCAACCAGCACCAGCTCTTCTGACACTCGAGATCGGGGCCGCTGTGCTCAGTCCAGCCGTTCTCCACAGCGAGACGGTTGCGACCAGGCCTGCAGCTCGATCGCCACCGCGGGTTGACGATCGCCTGCAGCCCTCCAAGCCTGCTGGTTCTGCCAGCGAGCAACGAGGGAGCGTCAGGTCTGCCTCTCCCGTACCTTCAACCACCTCGGGTTACACCGGGAGGAGCGAGGTATTGAGGAGTGATCGTGAGGGGGTGCGCCCCTCATGATCCCACCACAACGCCCTACGTGCCAGGCACGGTTCTTGGACCGGCCAGGGCGTATGCGCAAGTGGATGGGGAAGACCGAGAGGGCTGTCGCTGTTCCCCCTTCTTAGGAGGAAGGTTCTCGGAATATGCTCTTGTTCGAAGGGCTTAACGGTCCCACTCTGCAAGATGCTGTGACTTCCGAGATCCAGAGGAACTTTGCCGAGGTTACGGCGCTGATTCGTCAGCACAATGACCTCGGGGAAGGATCGCCGCTCCCACCAGCAGGAGGGCCACGCTCGGGCTCGAGTCGTTTGGGGCCGAGAGGGAACCCAAATCGACGGTGGGTCGGCCGCGATCGGAGCTTGCGACTGTGTTGAACCAGGTAGTCTCTCGTCTCCGGACAAGAAGGCTCTCTCAGTTCTGGACGGTCGAACAAGCTACTTCACCTCCTCTACTGCGACAGAGGCGTTTATACGTGTCTTCGGACACCGTATTTAAATACCCCTTCGGTCCTCCTGAGGTTTCGACCTCGACGAGGACTTGGAATGAGTCGAGCGGTATCGGCTCCTCTACTGTCAGGTGTCGATCCAGCCCCACCAGACGACGTTCACAGTGGCGGCAGACACTTACCTACAGTATGAGTTCGTAACCCTCCTCGGGAAAACGTTTTCTCCTGACGATACGTTTTCCCAGGCTATGAGAGGCCATCGCCGTAAGGCGATGGCTGCTCCTTTTCTTCTCCAACTGCTAGATCCGCTGGGAAGGCGAGCCAGTATCCAATTCCTCCCCCATTCCCTCTCTCCTTACGGCTACGAGGAAAGGGGAGGGATCCTACAGAGATTTCTCTGTAAGATCCCACGTTAGGGGCTGCGCTACCGGGGGGACCTTCGGGTCCTACCTGACGTAAGCCCCGGTCATTGAGGAGGGATCCTGCCCCTTTCTCGATTTCTACGGGAATCGAGAGGACCACCAGCCGATATCGTCTGACGAATTCGGTGGGGGGTTTCGCAGAGTGCTTAGAATTCTACGGAATTTCTAGCGCACTCAGAGTGTTCGAGTTTTTTACGATCTCCAAACACTCAGGCGAGACCACGGTCCAAAGTGAGCGAGAATCCCCGATAATTGTTACACGATAATCGGGAACCTCGCTTATGCTCGAATTCCTGTAATTTCTAGCATTTGGAAGAAGACCGCTGCTGAAAGAAGAGTATCTCACAGTAGGCGCTTAAACCTGGAATAGAGAAGAACGACGGGAACTTCCAGTTTGGCCTTTAACATCGTCCTTCGGTATTCTGTTCACCATTGAAGCTTCCTTGGGAAAGACTTCTCCTTCACTCTCTTGAATAAGAGAACGAAGGCGGTCGATCTCCAATCCTTATTCTCATTCCTCGAGGGGAAAGAATTTAGGATGGAGGTCGTGGTACAGAACCTACAAATATACTACGTATATTACCCTCGCGACATGATTCTTTAACAGTTGAATTGTCCGTGGGGTAGGCGCATACCGTAGTTTAACTCTACGGTTTGTGACCGAGACGAATTGTATCTTAATTGAACTGCAACTCGGGGTTGCCTGCACTCCCAGCAGTTATCAGTTTCGATTTTAGATACTTGGTATTGTCATGACAACACCAAATCAGCTTTTGTAATTTACCGAAATCCGTTTCGGTTAAATATAATTGCTCGAGCGTATTCTTTATGCTCGATGGTTTCTAGCCGAACGTATTCCTTCGTGGAATAATGGATTACCTGGCAACTCAGGATGACGAGTCACCGAGAGCTACTGCGTATTGAACTGCCTGATAGCGGCTCAGTATCAGCTAGGTCTCGGAGATGCACGGTCGGTTACGTCTCTCTCTCCCCTGGTTGGATTGACTACCGAACCGTATCTCTGCCCAACAATCATGGACTTAGGTCTCTGATTAACGGGGATTCTCGCAATAATGAAGGACATCTACTGCTGTGACGCTCGATTCATCGCCTTCGACATTGCGAGAATTTTCAACGAGATATCTCTTGGACTCTGTCATCTTTCTGTTTACCGCACGATAACAGAAGTCTGTACTAGTCAACCGCTGCATCGCACTGCGATAATGCGAATGATTTTTGCAGACATCTGAGTTTGTCTTCAAAATATCTCGTATTCGTAGGTGTGCAATTTCATTGCTCGCCCCACCCCGAATTAACAGATATTGTCAGAAGACATCGCCTACTCTCCGACCTGACAGCTCTACTTCCAAATGTTCAGCCCATGAGAAGCAGTTCTTCAGGCAGTAGTTCCCTGTCTTCATTACTGGAAGCGCTCCGCTTTTATTGCAACTACGATCCTCACCGGACAGCAATCAATAGCGGTTAGCGTTCTCAGTCTTTGTAGCACAGGTTCAGAATCTTGAGAATCCTTCTCTCGGTTCAGCTGTGAAAGACGTAGGTTGCATTTTCTGTACACCTTCGTCTTCAACGTCACATAGTGTTGTTTCTCCTTACCGAGAATCAACTATACTATGGTATATCTTGCCATCAAGGACCTCGGTCTCTAGAAGGCAATTGACTTTCGCCTGTTGGGCACATGCCTTAAGAGAGTACATCACCTTGCCTTCTGGCATCGGTGACGAACAAATTATTTGTTTAGTCTCTTGGCATAACCCTGTTAAGGCGAAGGTCACGTGACTTGCTCGGGTGCTTGGACAACTTGCCTCTTACCGAACGCAGTCAGTAGGCAGCTGTCAGAGCGCCCAATGTCTGTTACGAAAACTTCGCTGTGGACTTAGTTCGGTTGTTCCATAACAATCTTTTCTTCGTCCTAACGGCTTGTCACAGTACCCATACCATCGACACCCACCATTGAGTGTCGGTGTCCTATCCACTACCGAGAACAACAACTTCGCTGCAGACGGATAGACCAGTATGGGTACAGGGACATCACCGAAGTCGAGAAGAGGGATAGGTCATACGACAATTCCCTTCTTTTCCTCTGAGGTAATTGCATGACTTTGCCTGCGAAGTCAAGCATCCAGGGGATGGGGATTCGTGACGCTCGATTTTCGTACCGAATTCGTAGCGAAGACTCTGAAACCCTTCGGTTCCTGACGATCGGTTAGAGTCCTTCACAATCCCCTCCCTAATGGGCTTCAAACGCTTCGATGCGAAGGAGATGCTGCTTGTTCTGTGAAAGCGCGACCGCGCTTTCTGAAGAAACTCGACATCCCAGGCGGAGTGTTGAAGACTCTTCGTCAGCACCAAGAGACCTAGAAGTACACTCCCTCGAGTTACACAAGAACTTCTCCGTGGCGCAGGCTGAAGGCAGGGGTCTGGTACAACCAGACCACTGGCACCTCCTTCTACCTTTTGGATATTGCCCACAGGTCCTTGGATCGTTTTCCTTAGGACCCGTGGTGGCTGCTCAACACGTTGTCTAGCTAACCCAGACCCTAGCAGGCTGAACAGCATCGAGTCCTGGTGTGACTGTAAGAATAGATAAGTGAATGAGAGAGTGACTGGCTTCTCTTCCTATCTTTTTCTACCCCTCTACCTGTGGGTAGAGGGATACGGTCATCACCTTGCTGGATAGGACGAGATGCCGGTGAGCTACTCGACAGAGCCCCATCCTATCCCTTTCACTAGGGATGGGAGCGAATATCCACCACTTCCTCCTACAAGGGGGGGTGGGGGGAAGTGGATGCCAACAAGAGACAAACCATAACGTTGTTGCCTCTTGCAAATAGGAACTTGTTCTTGTTTGCTGGTACGAAGAGATACGCTTGCCTCTCTCTTAGTACTTGGTCCAGAGGTCTGACCATTGATCCTGCGGGTGCACACCCCGATCAATCGGACAGAGGCTTGGATCCCTCCCTCGCTCTTACGACCAGGGAGGCTTCCAAGGTTGGGCGAACACCAGTCTGTTCACAAAAGACTCAGATTCCACCCACCAAGAAGTGAGTCTTCCTATTGTAAAAGGACCGAAGGTTTGTATGCCGTGTCGGACAAATGACAATTTGTCCAAAATTGCATTTTTCCTAACTATACAAACCTGAGGTCCTTTTACACATAGCCCCACCTCATGCCACCCCTCACTCTGCATTTTTGCTTGGGCCAAAAGCAAAGTGATTTGTTTACCTACCAGTCGCGCGCTTGCGCCGCCTGTCGGACAAGCAGTTAACTACCGAACCCCTTTGTTCGAAAGCTTACGACCTATCCAGCTGCCGCTAGTACCTTCCTATTGTAAAGGACCTCAGGTTTGTATAGTTAGGAAAATGCAATTTTGGACAAATTGTCATTTCCTGGGCAGATCAATGACTTCTCTCCTGTCTACAGTGCAATTACGTATTTGGGCAATGCAGAAGTTGATAGTAGGTTATTGAAAACTTATCTGTGCTGAGCTTTTTGTCAAAGGACATCCCCTTTGGTTATCCTATTGTCTCTTCTACGTACTTGAAAAGATCAATGTTAGGCCCCTTCTCTTCGACATGAAGCTGTGGGTCTTCTGTTCATGATCTCAGAATTGTTCATCGGAGAAGACAACTCCTTTATGCTCTCTGGATTCTCTAGGTTCAGAACGATGGAGTGCCACACCTACCTTCTTAGAATATTTTAAGTCCAAGGAAGTTGCGCTCAACTCCAATTCTGTGATGTGGACTTGGTTGGTCCTGTACGATCCATGCCCCCCAAGGCCAGAAGCTCTTCAATGTGAGCACAACCTTCGGAGGAGGCTCACGGGTTCATGAACAATATGGGGGCGGGGATTTAAGGGCCACTCCTTTGTCAAGCTCAAAAGTCTTTGGTTAACCCTAGTAACTACTTAACCAAAGTTGAGGAGTGGAGAGAGAATACCTCCCTAGTACAACCTTCTTCTCCAGTTTCTTGTAGAGAGATGCCACTAATCACTAGGGTCTTTATTCATGTATAGAGTTTGATCTAGTATCTCTTATGAGAGATCTTTCCTGCAAAACAGCGACTCTAATGTTACTCTGTTAGCGCCTCAGTGGCATGATTGGTAGGTCTTGGCCTGCCACCTTGGTGACTGCGAGTTCGATTCTCGGGCATTCCACTGACGAGTTAGAGATGTGTGTATTTCTGGTGATAGAAGTTCACTCTTGACGTGGTTTGGAAGTCATGTAAAGCCATTGGTCCCGTTGCTGAAAAACCACTGGTTCCATGCAGCGTAAAAAGACCATACCAACAAACAAACAAAACATGCAAACCTGTTACTTCGAAGGATTTTCTTCAGCCGTGTACAGGGTGACATCTACTGCTGTGATTGGTGACATCAAAAAGCTTTCTCTCCACTCAGAGTTCATGTTCAGTGGACAAGATCTGAATGTTTCCCATAACAGGAAGTTTACTGCCATTGGTGCTGGCAAGGTAGTACATGTCTGGCTCGTGTTAGGTTTATCTGAAGGTTGCAGACCTCTCTTTGCCTTCGGAATCCTCATGGGGTCAGAAGCTTGGAGTGGTCTTGTTCACCTTGGAAGCTCAGACCTCCTGCTTGAGACCTTACTATGCTACTGAGTATGAGACCTTACTCCAGTTCTGAGTTTTCTCTCTGAACCTCCCTCAAGCCTGTGCATCAATCATCTCCCAGGAAACTGACTTTGTAAGCAGTTTTCCTTCTGACCTAGGTTTCCATGGAAGGATTGGAAAACTTCAGTCTCCGCCAAGCACTGCGTGGTTAATTGAATGTCTCGTCTCTTAGAGGTTAGGTGTTGTAGACTATTTTAACGCAGGCCAGGTTAAGGAGATGTCCTAGTACAACCTTTCGGATGTCGATTGGAGGTGTTTAGACAAGCCGACTTCTCATTGTCAAGTTCTCCCATCGATGGTGTGTGCATGCAGAAGAGCATAGCACCAGAGGAATATGTTCCTCTCTGGTACATATTTTAAAGTACTTATCTGTTCAAAGGTGGTGAATGCTGGTTTATGACTACCTCAAACCACTTTTACTTTCTTCTGCATGAAGAACGTTGCCCACAGGCCCTTGGACACACTTTCCTAGGGTCCAGTGGTGGCTGTTCAACAAGTATGACTCATCCAGTGCCCCTAGTGGGACAGTTTGTGCTCATGCTGAAGATGATTCGTGGAGTAGGGAAGGGGGGGGGGGGGGGGGGAATTGGGGGAGAGTTGATTTGCCCCTTTTCTTTCCTTAACTCCTTTCTTCATTCTTGCAGGTGGTTTGAAGGATAGACACATCATATGCTGGAACTGGCTTGATGCAGGTTGAGCGTTGCAGGCCATTGCTGGTTTACACACTTTTCATGTTCCATGCAACATGCAAATATGCTTCTCATTAGCTAATCTCCTCTCTCCAGGAAGGGGAGTGAGGAGTGGCAGCAAATCCATTTTGTGTGGCCAACAAGGTTTGTTGCCTGAACTGATTAGTTCTTTTGGACTTCCGTAAATGCAATGAATCTGGTCATGTTCTCTTATATTTAAACCCAGTGGACTGGGTGTTAGATATCCAATTATCTAACATCTCAAAGGCTTAGATTTTCTTCTTTAGCAATCTCATTTCTAAGAAGAATGAACAGGTGTGTGTATATGTTGCTCAGTGTCTGGGTGGTTAGATATAATTTTATCTAGCTTGTCACAGGCTTCAGTCCCTCTCAGGAAGTTATTTCTTCTGGAGCTGGACTGGTGGGTAGGCCCCCAGCTGGTTTAGGATGTCTTGTACCTATCTCCAAGTATGAGTCTATCCTATTGTTAAGAACGAAGGTTTGTCCCGTGTATGAACAAATGTAAAATTTTTAATCAATTTGTATTTTTCATAACTAATAAATCTGAGGTCTTAACATTGACTGTCCACCTAGCCACCCCTCTTGCTTTTCATCCTGAGTTGGAAGAAAGACATGCATCATTGGATTCAACTGCACTCTCATGACGTGCTTTCATCTCAGCTATGCTTTGGATGTCAGATGGCACAGATTACCTTGCATTTACAATCTTTGATTGTAATTTAACTGGTATCCAGCTGGTGCTAAGAAGATTTGAATCTATTGTTAAGACCGAAAGGTTTGTTAGTTTGATGAATACAAATTGGTTAAAAAAAAATTTATTTTTCATATACCTTCATACTGAACACATATAGTACATCTTATATCATACTGTTTCATACATACTTTTAAGGAACTGTTGCCAATTAGTATAGTTTTCATACCTCTCTACCCATTCAAATGCATTGAAATTGAAATAATTGACCCCAGTACCTTATGGTTTCAAGATATGATTGAAAAAATTAATCAGTTAACTTGTTTGGTAATTGAAAACTTCAATGTTCAAATGTGTAATACTTATTGAAATTTTACTGATATAAATGTAGTTATGTACCCAAAACACTCATAATCTCAAGTGGGTGATGGTTGAGACCTTCCCTAGTTTTTTATTTTTCATACAAATAGATTTCTCTTTTCAGTGTTAAATAGTATAAACAAATTTAGCCTTTTTTTTTTTTTTTTTTGTAAAGGAAGCAATTGAATGTGAACAAATGTTTGAAAATAAAAAAAATTGTCTTTTTATTTTATTTTTTTTTGTGAAAAAAACTTTTTCTATAAAAACAAGTTTATTTTTTCGGGTTGCAACCCTACAAGGAAAATCCTTGACACACCTTGCATGGGCTTAGGGCACTGTGGCACTGTGATCCCTATGCCAGAATGAATATATACGTAGGCTACAGGATTCACTGATGCCTTATCATGACCAGGAACATGACATTTCTGGTGGAAATGGAAAATTTACCTTGTTAGTTAGCTGAGAGATCCCTTCCGATCTGCATACAAAGTAGTAATTTATATTTTTCCTAGGTATACAGATCAGAGCCTTTATCATTATCCTACCTTAGCTGCCCTGTTTAGTCCCAAATGCTGAGATGAAGTGCTTGGTAAATGCAGGGAAATATGGTTTCCCCTGCCCCCTCTCACCCTTGTACCATCCTCCCCAAGTAAAATAACTTTGTTAGCAAGTTTCAATTAATTCCAGCTTGTGTTGAAGGATACGCCTATTAAAGATGCTGGTTTTGCTTATATTAAACATAAGAGAAATAAATTTACTTTAAAAATTGATTTTTGTTGGTACCATTTCTTGTAGGTATGTAGGGCTGCTCAACAACATCTTTCAGTTATACTTTGCACAGTCTCATTTGCCACATTTCATTGTTTGTTGGGAAATTTCCTTGCTTGGAGGAATTTCAGGAGTAGGTATTTATCCTTCACTTTTAATTACTTTAGTGTAGTTTTTTCCTAACCAAGGTCTTTTCTTTTTCATGTAAGGTCATTTATACTGTGGTGATTTAGTTGTGCAAACTTAATTTCATATTATAGTTTGTGATATTTATTCATGTGTAGACATTATGTTTAGACTTTTTTCTATATTGAGTTGTGTTTTCATTTTCAGTGCTATTGCTGTATCTAACTACCGAGACTGAAGCCAGAGGTGGCAGAGGTGGCGGTGGCAGAGGATGGTGGATCAAGGGGAGGGTCTCGTGGTGGTGGTGGATCATGGGGATGGGGTGGAGGTTGTAAAGGTATCCATTCCTCCTCCAGGGGTTCTGGTTCCAGTTATGGTGGTTCTAGTAGTGTGGCAAAGGGTCGTTGACTAGTGGGGGTCGGACTTACCAGAAGTTTGGTGCACCCAGTCGATGGTCTTATTTGTAGGCGGAGACGGCCGATTCCTACTATGTTGGATATTACCATGGGCATCCACTACCATGGCCTCATCACTATAGTAATAGGGGTGGTCGTGATCCAGATGGTGAGTAAGATTTTTGTAAGCTTTATTTGTTTCATGTTTTCAGTCATGAAATGTGAAGGGTAATGCAGTATCTAATAGTATTTTGATAATATAGTACGTAACGGAAATGTTAACTGGCAATCTCAAAGTTTATTTTTGCGTAGCATTATGTGTATAACATTCCCCTCATGTTTTGACAAAAGGTTTGTTGCATTTGATACAAACGCAAATGAGCATGGTGCACTGTATATTTGTTGCCATAGCACTATTACAGGTTTCATGGATACTCATTAAAGTTCTGTGAACAGAACCATAGATTTTACAAATGGAAATTATGACAATTATTGTAATTAGGAATTTCAGAAACGTACATTGAATATGTTCTAACATTAAATAGAGTACAGTGACTGTTGTAAATTATCTTTTTATAAGTAACTGTCTCATCCTTAATATATTATCTTCATGTCATTGGTCACTACATCGCACTAGAACACAAATTATTTTGTTTTTTGAATTTGGAACCCCCCAACCATCTGAGAGAGTACTGAGTATTCATTCAGTTAAAATTATTAACAGATTGTTTTATTGTTCTTATGATGAAAACAGTATGCTATGTATTATCCAGTCAAGAGAAAAAAAACTTTGGAGAGTCACTTTATATTTTTCCTGTATGATCTAGTTTTATTGGTGAAGAGCCAATAAATTCAGAAATCACCAGTGCATATTCCTGCATGATCACTCAAATATTTTGAAAATAATTGTTTGCAGTTGTTTATTATGAGAATACAAACTATCTTTTTATATGGGCATTCTTTGGTTACTGCACGTCATTGAATCTTGGTAACAAGGTAGATAATGGTGGCAGGTAGGTAACGGGTGGGGTACTGCTCATTCATCTGTCAGCAACACAATCGATTTTTCTTCAGCCATGTTAAGTCTACATGTTTCCATTGCTGCTTTCTGCTATGTGCTTATTATTTTAATATTACATATTTGTAAGTTGGTGGTTAGTCAGTTTGCCGTGGATACCCAAAGGCGTGCCCTATCATCATAGGATGCCTCCTCTGGTGAGTAGCACACTGAACGTACATCCATCATAGGGGATCACCTCATAGGACATCTCCTCTGTTGGGAATGCACGTTCCTTTGGCAGTGCGAAGACATCTCTCTGTGTACAGTGCAATTACTTAGTCAGTGCATAAGTTTGACAGTAGGATATTTAGAATGTATCTGCATAGAGCATTATCGTAGGGATGTCCCCTTGGGTCATACTTTGTCTCCTCTGTCTATTGGAGAAGACCCATGTTAGACCTCTTCGCTACAGGGTTCAACTGAGAGCTAGAGGTCTACTGTTCATGGTCTCAGATCTGTTTGTGGGGAGAGGAATCTCACCTGAACATACTGGGAACATTCTGGGAGGCGAACAATGAAGTGCCCCACCTCCCTCTCTTGAATGTCCTGAAAACCCTGGAGAAAGCTGCCTTCACTCCATCACATTGATGGGGAGTTGCTTGTCCTGTGCTCTCCATGTTCCTGAGGCCAGAAACTCTTCAAGATGAGCACCCCAACCATCATAGGAGGCGTCCAAGTACAGGAACGTATCCAGATGGGTTGATTGAAGAGGAACTCCCATTGTCAGTCTCCAAAGTCTTAGGATGAGCCTAGTAGCGCCTTGTGGCCCCAGTGGCCGAGAGAGATTCCACCTTAGCACAACCTTCTTCACCAGTCTTGTGAAGAGATATCACCAGTCAGGTAGGATCTTTATCTCTTATGACTGGAGTCCTGTTCAGTTTCTCTTTTAAGCAAGAGATCTTTCATGCAGAGCAGCCACTCAGATGTAAGGCTACTTCAGATGAGGATCCTCGTCAGCCGTATACAAGATGAGCCATCTGCTGCTGTGATTGGTGTCATCAAAATGATTTCTCTCCAATCAGAATTCTGTTCATTAGACAAGTTGTGGATATTCAGAACAGAGGAAATTCTTTCTTTTTATACTGCCGAGGGCTACAGGGCTTGACTTATCCTTCATCTGAAGGATATGGGCATCACTTAGCCCTGAGAATTTTCTTTGTGGTTCAAGAGATTTGGGCGGTCTTGTTCACTTAGAAAACTAAGACCTTCTACGCGGGACATTACTCTGGTTCTGAGTAGTCTCACTCAAGCTCCTTCGAGCTCTTGCATCAGTCGTCTTACAGTAAACTGACTTTGGAGACAGTTTTATTTCTGACCTTGGCTTTCTTGGAAGATTTGGAGAGCTCCAGAGTCAGTCTTATGACTTAGACTCACGAAGGGTTGGTATGACTTAGACTTAGAAAGGATGGGGGTCAGTAGTTTTCAAATTTGTCCCGGAATTTGTGGCTAGATCCAGATTCCCATGGTTCACGATGACAGCTTTGCCTCCTTTTCCGTTCCTTACAGCGTGAGTTTGTTATCAGTAACCATTCAAGAGTTGTGTTTGACCCATCAAAATACTGCATTGTATCTGAAGGGCTTGTCACCTAGAGCTTAGGTGTCATAGACATTATGTTAACACAAGCCAGGTCAAGAAAGAGGTGGCCTAGAATATCCTATCGTTTAACTACACGAGATGAATGTGCAAGCCTAATCCTCATTGTCAAGTTCTGTCACCCATTAGGTGCATGCAGAAGCTCATGACACCAGAGGATGAGGTTCCTCCGGCTTTTTAGAAGAACTTAATTGTTCATAGGATTTTGAATGCTGGTTCCTGAATGCATCAACCACTTACACTTTCCTCTACTTGAAGTATGTTGCCCACAGATCCTTGGACACTTTTTCCTTGGGGTCCTTTGCTGGCTGTTCAAGAAGCGTATCTCATCTGGTGCCCCTAGCGGGACAGTTTGTTTGTAACTTGCCTAAGATGATTGTGTGGAGTTGGGGAATGAGAGAAATGACCGGTCTCTACTTTCCTTTTTCTCCTTTCATCATACTACAGGCAGTTTGAAGAATACACACATCATACACTAGAGCTTGATGCAGGTGAGCATTGCACCTGTACCACTACTAGCACTTTATATGTTCCTTACAACATAAAAAAACAGCCTCAAACTCCTCTCTCCAGCAAGGGGAGTGATGAGTGATGACAAAGCTGTTTTCTTGTGGCTAACTTGGTTCGTTGCTAGAACAGATTTAGTTCTTATTGTCTTTAGTGGATGCAATGAGTCTGTACATGTCCTCCATTGTATTGACTCCCAGTGGACTAAGTTTTATACATATTTCTATATATGTAATCTCTCACAGGCTTAGACCCTCTTCTTTAGAACTCATTTTCTGGGAAGGGCGGTGAGGATTGCCGAACCTCCAGTCTGTTTTGGATTTTTATACCTCCTCCAAGTATGAGTCTATCCTATTGTAAAGAGTGAAGGTTTGTTCTCTATATGAACAAATGACAAATTTTTAATAAAAAATTTGTATTTTTCATAGCTAACAAACCTGAGCTCTCAATGTTGACTGCCCACCTCTAGCCAGCCCTCTAGTAATCCTCAGTTGGGAGGAAGACTAAATGCTTCACGAGGTTCATGTATGGTCGATGACCACTCTCCACCTTTTCCATGCCTTAAATTCCAAATGCCACAGATGCCAAATGCTACAGATTCCTTGCATATACAATCTTTGACATTTTTTTAGCGTGTTTCCAGTTGGTGCCAGAAGGTTTATCCTATTGAACCAAACAAAAACTTCTTTCAGTTTTCTTTTGAAGAAGGAAAAAGATACCCCCAAAATTACTGAGTATAACTTTTTTACTTGTAAGTATCTACATAGTATTTTACTCAACACTTGAGTACTTTCAGGGCTTATCTGTTGCCCTTTATCAAGAGATGTGTAGGTTGTCAGACTGGGTTAAGGACCAGCAGTCTTCCGGAACTACTTCTTGTTGAGCTGACATTTATGTGATGGATATCCTGGTTTCCATTCTCTTGAGAGTTGTTAAGCCCCTCTTGTCGCTCTGATATCCTGAGCTGATGGTCAATGGGATTAACCCTGTGGTAAGTGAGTGGTCATCAACGGTCTGCTAGGCAGAAAACCTAGTCTCCAGGTCAGAAGGGTCAATCTTAGCTTCTTTTAATATCAAAGCTTGGCTTATGGGATCTTCTGAGGTGAAACGTTTGTTTCCTTCTATCACTGTAATCTCTCTGATGAGTGCTCCTTCCACTACCCTCCCATGACTGATTTTATTGCTTTTGTATATAAGCCTACTGTTTTTAAAATCCATCCTATGGTCTTTTTCCCAATTATGCCTAGATGTAGCACTCCCCTGCGAGTTGAGCTGTACTGTCTTTTTGTGTTCTTGGATTCTAGTCCTTATTCCCCTACCTGTTTCCCCCACATATTTGTCTCCAAATTGCTGCAGTTAATTATGTATACCCCCCCCCTACATCATCTGCTTTACTGTCTTCTTCTTCCAATTTATTTTTACATACTTTGTTTTTTTACAGTATTATCAAAGGTATACACAAATTTATATTATCAAAGGTATACACAAATTTATATTTGCTTTCATTTTTGAAGTAATTTGTTTAATTTTGAGCATAAAAGGGAGGGCAAATATTTTCTTGCTTTCTTTATTCCATGTACTCTCTACATTTCCTCAGTAAAAAATCCTCCTATCTTTGTTGAGTGCCCTTTTTCTGAACCATTCCGGGTATGCTAATTATCAAAGCTTTTATCGATGTAATGTATTTCTTTATCTATTTTGCAAGAGTCACATGTCATTGCCCTAAGAAAATTTAAAATTTTCTAAGACAATTTGTATTTTTCATAGCTACAAACCTTAGTCTTAACAACAGGATAATTTTCTAGCGCGTAGCTAGATCCAGTTAAACAATCGGAGATTGAAAAAGTAAGGGATCTGTGAGATCTGGAAACGCATGCATGTATCGGGTGAAAACTGGTCAACGACCATGCACTCATGCTCTCATGTTTAATCTTTCCCAACCCAGGATGTCGTAAGATGACAGAGGGGCGGCTAGAGGTGGGCAGTAAAGCGTTAAGACTTCAGGTTTGTAGCTATGAAAAATACAAATTCTCTTAGAAAATTTTTCATTTGTTCATATATGAACAAACTTTCGCTCTTAACAATAGAATAGACTTATACTTTGAGGGAGGTACAGAGATCCTAAACCAGCTGGGGGCCAACCCGCCGGTCCAACTCCAAAAGAAATATCTACAGGAACACTTAATTTATGAAACACATTAAAAAAATAGCAGAAAACATTAACACTAAACTTTACAAAACACATTAACAAATGGCAGAAAACATTAACACTTCTTGATTATCTCCATCTTCGTCTCCATAGAAAGCATCCTCTTCTTTTCGTGAATTTCAGCAACATTCTTGGGACCCATTGCTAATAATGTAAGTAATTAAGTTCACACAACACGATAAAGTAACTTACAGACAACAAAAGTGAAGTCACTAACACGAATTTACATTAACGAACGAAATCTATGTGAACGACGAATTCCACATGTGTACGATAACGCTGCCAAAACGAAATGGTTGAGGAACTCCCTTACATAGATGCATGACCAATAGGAGAGCAGGATCTTACAGCAGTAGCTAGCATCAAGAACCAATGGGAGAGCGGGAGGGTGGTGGCGAGTCTACTGAGTTAGCGGCGCGCGAGTTTTACAATTGTTCTTGGCGCCCGGGGGGCAAATCTCGGACTTTACAGTATACCCTTTCGCAGCCTGAATTATTTTCGTACACAGAAGTAAAAAAATCTTTGTCTTTGCCTTCGTAACCTGGATTTTTCGTACATAGGGACTTTCGTACGTAGGGGTATGAGTGTAGGTATATTTTCAGAATCACAATTAAAACATTCAGTAGATTCCTTAGAGAAAAGTAAGAAAAAGAATATAAAGGGACACATGGTTAGTTTTGATGTAGTAGCTATATTCACTAGTGTCCCCTTAGATAAAGTATTAGAATTTCTTCAGACTAAACATAATGAGGGCATTTTCAATCCAAACATAGAAATAGGTGTCTTCTTTGAGTTGGTTAAATTGTGTGTTAGTGATACTTACTTCGCGTTTGAGGGACAAGTATACTTCTGTTATATGGAGTAACTATGGGGTCCTCATTATCACCAATACTCACTAACATCTGTATGAAATATTTTGAGACTAATCTAGTTCAAATATTAATGTCCCTTACTTAAAACTGATTGGTTGGTGGAGATATGTGGATGATATTTTTGCCATTCCAGAAGGTGATAAAAGTTAAATAGAAAACTTTCTAGACGAACTCAATAGGTTTGATAACGGCATCCAATTCGCTTTACAGAAAAGTAACAGTAATAAACTAATAAACTATCAGTGGGGTCAGTGGGTAAGCAAGTGAATTGGTCATAAGTTGCTCTTAACTGTAGCTGATCCTTAGGGCACAAGGTTGTCACTCACCCTCCCATCCCTAGACTTCTGCTTAGCTCTAAACATCTGATCAGTCTCCTCCCTCCTCCTTACAAAAGGGTAGTCGTTTCTTCCCTGGACTGTTATGGCTGGCCTGGTTTCTTGGAGATGATTTGTTAGTCCCCTGGGCATGACTGTACCACTGTGCTCAGTACTGGCCCAGACTACCCTTAGCTCAGGAACTTGCTCAGCCTTGGTCTCTCCTGGATTGTGCTTGCTTAACCTTGGTAGTGCTCCACAAGGGACAGGTTGTTCATGCTCCTGCTTGGTTATATCAGGCAGTGGAACCAACTGACTTTGTGTCTTGGTCTCACCAGATACTCATTATCATGGTTCTCTTAGCAGAGTGGCTCCTCAACACTTGATGTCCTTTATTTAGCATACCCTGGGTTTCAATCCAGAGGCACCCTTCTGCATTGGAAGCGGTTGATTACCTGGTCTGGAAATCAGGAAATTTGTCTCGATTTTCATCTTGACAGTCCTTTGAGTGGCCATGATCTTATTACTGTGTGCTTTGTTGTCAACAATTCCTAACCAACTAGGACGGGTCTCATTATCAACTGCTTGAACTCCTTTATAGCTTTTTAGCTCTGTATTGTCTCAAAAGCAGACTCAACCCCAGTAAGGCTTATCATTCCAAGCAGGATCATACTCAAGTTGTTTTAATTAAATCTGCGGTAATAATGGAGCATATTCCATTCACAAAATTGTTTTACTTTCTCAACAGTATACTTCTGCTGTAATGGAAAGCAGGCCTTTCCTAATTACTTTTGTGAAGTGATGTGAGAAAAACCGTGTTCTTCAGTATTGACTTCTCGTGATGGTGTGATTACTAATTTTCCTTTGTATTTCCACTATACCACTAAACCTGTCATGGTGGGGATTGTCATCAGGACCTCGCCTATCTCTCATTCTGCTAAACCCAGAAGCCTAATCCTTCTTCCTGAAGCATTTGTTGGCAGTAGGAGACAGGCCATCCTCTCATTTCCCTCCCTGACCTGATCCCTGTTTTGTATCTGTCCAGTATTGATTCACCCTTAACTCTCCATACACCCCTTCATAGATATGCATATTCAGGTAACCTCTGTATGACTGGGTGCCTTATTCGGGAGTCATGGGTTTCCTTTCCCTTTTTGTTTGCTACCTGATCCGTTACTCTGCATTTTGAATATCAACCCAGTTGTAGAAACAAGTACTGTTACTGTTGCTGCTCCATTTCTTCATGTTTTCCATTTCCCTGTTTAGGAGGAATCCTAACCAAGTACTGATTCACAATTGGTCTGTCTGGTACAGGTAACGAAGACCCATGGGAGGGTTTTGTTGTGATAGATGGAAAGTACTCCCTGCTCCTCTGTAGGGACTTCATGTTGTAAATTTAGCTTCTGCTTCCAGGCTGGCTATTTCTTTAGATACTCAAGGACAGAGGCAAGGTTACAGTTCTGCCATCACCTCTTCTCCCTCTGTTCAGCCAATACTTGTTCCCAACTGTCTGTCACAAGAAGCACATACCCTTCTCGTAACTAGAAACATCAGGCTTCTCTCCCATTGTATGGCTCAGGAGTACTGTACTCTCTCCTCCTCCTCCTCCTCCTCCTCCTCCTCCTGTAGGGGACCATGAATGATCTCTGATTCTTAGCTATTCTTTCAGACATTGCAGGAAAAGGGGAGACATCTTGTTTTAGTGGTCCCTGATTTTTATAGGTACGTATCCCCAATTTTACCCACTGCAATTTCAGCTCAACTTCAGTTAGACAATCTGTCATGATTCCCTTAAATTCACCGTCCATCCCTTGATAGCGGTTACCCATCCCTCTGTTACTCCTTCTAAGGTATGGACAGGGTTCGGTCATCTTCCTCACAAAGAGAGCTCTTTTCCGAGTCCTTCTTTCTGAGGAGTTAGGTATACAGCCCCTCAGAATTTTTGTTGTTCTACTCACCTGTCACTGCAGTAAGATCATATGTTTTGAAGTTGCCAATACCTATCAGATACCAGACCATTTGAAGATTGCCAGTTTTGTTCCATGAGACAGAACCTTCCACCTAAAGAGAAAGCCACCATATTCAAAAACAAAGGTTATATTCTAGCAAACACAATTGCAAATTCAGGATAATTTTCATTTTCCCAGATATAAAGTCCTGAAATCTTTCATGAAGCCACCATCAACTACCTTATTACCAATCTTCAATGCCAAACCAAGCTGTTGCTGAAATATGTCCTATTTTATGATTTTGGTTTGTTATAGCTAGGGAAAATACAGATTATCAGGAATTTGCTAAAATGTATGGGATTGCATTATAGTATTGTGTTTCTGTTTGATTGACACCAGTTGAGACAAAATACGTGGAGGGATCTATGACATCTTATACACTGTATCTCTTTCAAGGCATAGCATTGGAAAAGTCTGTCACCTAGTTGAATGCAATTTGTTTTATAATTAAAGTGAGCCATTGAGAACCATACCATAGCATTCAAGATGATGTAGAAATTGTGTATTTGTGCATCAAGATCACATTATTCTACAGCCTCCATCAGGTAAGTCAACTCTTTCCAGACATGCTCAAAATTGGAGGAAGCATCCAGCTGGCTGTCTGCTAATCATATCACCTGAGTCCTTCTATCGGCAGAAAATGGTAATACTAAGTGTGTCTGCCAGTCTAAACAGACCTACATATTTATTTTGCTCCTTAAGACTAGACCAGTTCTTGCTTTTTCATAAATGATTTTACTTATTTTAGTTTTCTGTAAAAAATCTATTGTGCCTGCTTTGTCCGTCCGTCCGTCCGTCCACACTTTATTCTGTCCACCCTCAGATCTAAAAACTACTGAGGCTAGAGGGCTTGAAATTAGTATTTTGATCATCCACACCTCCAGTCATCAAACATACCTAATTACAACCCTCTAACCTCAGTAGTATTTATTTTATTTAAGGTTAAAGTTAGCCATAAATTGTGCATCTGGCAGCACATTCCGGAAGCATGGGATGCACCCTCTCTCTACTATATGGGGTGAGCAGCTGTAATGCTACCAGTCATAGCTGATGGTTTTATACAGCTTTATGCATTATACAGAAAACTCAATTGTGCCAAAGAAACTTCAGGGCATATTTTTACTTGTTTAGTCTTCATTTCCTTGTTTTGCTGGCAGTTTTGCCATAATTATCATAATTTGGGACTCATGGACCTTAAGTAGGTGTATTCTTGGTTGGTTTATACCAATTTTGGTGTATGTAGTATTTAAAGAAAAATAATCATGGATAGCCTAGTGGCTCATTAAGTTATTCTTAGAGAAGTTCACAGACTACTGTACTTTTTTTTTCTATTCATGCTTGGGTCAGTTAAACACAGTCTACTTAATATATCTTGTATACAGGGTTTATGATTAAAATTTTTGTGTGTAGTAATGTAGAATTTGTTATGGTTTGTGATACAACTATAACACAATAGTCTATGATTATGGTAAACAACAATTTTCATACTAAAAAGAAGCGGCAGAAAGAGTGACAGTTTTGGAGTCCAAAGGCTTTTATAATCGCCTCTTCATGGTCCCGAAGTCATCAGGTGGATGGAGACCAGTGCAAGATATCAGCGCACGAAATGTCTTTGTATTAAAGACAAAAATCAGAATGGAGATGAATTGGTCAATTCTTGCTTCCATTTGTCGAGGGAACTGGATGGGGTTTTTCTCCATAGACATGCAAGATGCGTTCTTCCATGTCCCCTTACATCTGGACTCTGGGAAGTACCTCAGATTTGTCTTCTGGATCAAGTTTTTGAATTTCAGGTCCTTTGTTTCAGGCTAACAATAACACCACAAATTTTCACCCCATTCTGGCTTCTCTAATAGATTGGCTGTATCTCATGGGTGTCAACATCGCTCTGTAACTGGGACAAGTGCTCGCTCACCGTCGGCGGTAAGCTGCACGAAAGACCTTTCAGAAGACCTAAATGTTGGCTCAGGAACTATGACTTCTGATCAATTTTCGGAAATCGCAACTATTCCCAACCCAACGGATAGTATATTTAAGGATGACACTGAATTCTCATCTTTTTCAGGCTTTTCCTTCTCTCAAGAGGGTAGAGACATGCCTGTGAACAGTACACAAGTTTCTCTCTCTCCCAGAGTGTTTGGCCAAGGAATGGATGAGCCTCCTAGGAACTCTTTCCTTCATCGAGCAGTTTGTCTTGGGGAGAGACTGCACATGAGGATTTATTACAATTTCTTTAATACAGGCCAGTGGAGCAGAAAGAAACATTCGGATGCTTTCGTGTTTTCGATTACTGAAGAAATTAAGGAAAACCTACTCTGGTGGAGATCTGAAGAAAGAACTGCTAGAAGGGAAGTCCCTCTTCCACTGAAACCCAGAGCTGAATTTTATGCAGACATGTCCAATATAGGCCTTGGGAGCTCTTCTGCAGGACATGGAGGTCTCCAGGAAGTGGATACTGGAGCAGAAGTCCTGGCACATCACCTGAAGGAATTGAAAGCAATCAGCCATGGGTTGAAAGTGTTTGCTTAGAAATCTGGGACAAAGTACGTATAGTTGCAGTGCTCTTGAACAGCACTACAGCTCTCTTATATCTCCAAATAAGCGGGAACCAATTCCTTCTCCCTTTGCAAGGTGGTGAGAGACCTTCCCCTTTGGGCCAACAGAAATAGATCAAGCAGTAGTCTGCCTGGAACTTTGGAAGATGTGGGGAAGGCCAATGATAGATCTGTTTGTGACCACCAAAAATCATTGTCTCCCACTGTATTGCTCTCCCGTTTCGGATCTAGCAGCATGGGTAGTGGACACCATGCTGTTGGATTGGTCAGATTAGGAACTGTCACTTTTCTGCCTTTCAGAATGATAAGGAAGTTCCAAGCCCACAAGAATGTGTCGATGATTCTCATTGCTCTATTTTGGCCCCAAGAGAAATGGTTTCCAGACCAGGTAGTCTTATAGCAGATTTTCCGAGGTTACTCCCCCAAAGACAAAAGCTGCTCAGACAACCACAAATTAGGAGATTCCATCAAGGATTGTCTACACTGGCTCTGACAGGGTTCAAACTGTCATCAGACTCCTCAGAGCGAAAGTCTTTGCAGATCGACTGCAGAGGAAATCTTGAAATGCAGGCGTGGTCAACCTATCCTCTAACATGTATCAAGACAATGTTTCATTTCTGCATTTGGTGCAGAAGAAATCGCATCTCTTCCGCTCAGACATCAAAGATTGCTGATTTTTCTACTGTATCTGAGGACTTCAAGAGGCTTTTCATCCTTCCACGAATAGAGGAACAATCTCTTGTTCTTCCTTAAAGGCCTGATTCGTGAGGCTCATTCCCAGGTAGGATTAGAGGCTTTACCTATTCTGAAGCTAAAGGTACATGAGATTAGGGCAGTGGCTACCATCTCTGGCCTTTAGATTTAACATGTCTTTGGTTTCCATTCTCGTGTCCACATATTGGAAGTCTAAAAACCGTTTTTAATAACTGCAGTACCTGGGGTCCTTCTGCAGTGGCAGGTTCTGGGAGTGGAAGCATAGGAAGTGTTCTTTCGTACCTTACTTCTCACCTTCTTGGAACCTGGTTATTGGGTCCTAGGGGCGGGAGTCTGGGTGGGGTAACTTGGTACTGGATACCCACTCCTGAGTCATTGGTGGTGGTGGTGTTTTTTAATTTTTTGGCGTAGGTGTTGGGTGTTCTGGCTTTTGTGTATTACAGTACTGTTCCCAGGGCAGGGGCAATGTCTGTGCTTTACTAGTGCTGAGAGAAGTCCTTGTTTTAAGGCTCCCGCTATGTGGCAGGTGACCGTTGGTTATACAACCATACCTTTGCTTGTTAAGATAAGCTCGTCAGAGGGAGTAATTTCCTGCAGCAGCTCTCTCAGCAGGTAAGGAAACAACAGGCATTGTATTAATGCTAGCAGCTTTCTATTCTCATCTCATTACCTTTAATGCTGTGGAATAGATCACATCCATAAATCCCACCTCCTATCAATGTGGGAATCAGCTATGTAGTTACTTCCACCCCCTATCAATGTGGGAATCAGTTATGTAGTTACTTGGTAAGGTTACATGCATAGAAATTATATTTTTATAATAAAATGTTTTTTATTTATACTTACCAAGTAATTACAGAAGGGGAACCCACCCACCTCCCCAAATGGATGAAGGGTATAAATAAATTGAGTTCTCTGCTTTGTTTCCCTTCTACCCTGATAGTGGGTGGGCCTACTTATCTACACCAAAAGAATCACTATTGCAATTTTCAAATATTAGCTGCTGGTACTTAGAAATTCTTAGCTATGTAATTACTTGGTAAGTATAAATAAAACCTCATTTTATCATAAAAATATCATTTTTATACATTTAACTTACCTGTCAAGCTAGTATACTTAGCTATTTGACTCCGTCGTCCGACAGAAATTCGAATTCGCGCACACGCTACCTGTAGGTCAGGTGATCTACTTACCTGCCGCTGGGTGGCAGGACTAGGAACCATCCCCATGTTCTATCATATTTTTCTGTCGGCCATACTGGCAACATCGTTGTGGGTATCTCTGGCTGATTCGTATTTTGCATCGCAATTGATCTTCGTTTGGACTTCTCGGTGACGTATTGCATTGATTGTACTGGCATACGCGATTGTGGACCGTTTTTGGAATTTGATTTGGATTGTTCAACATGATGTCTGATTCTGGAAATGTGGTGAGAATGTGTGTGAATGTGGGTTGTAAAGTTAGGATGCCGAAGGCATCGATTGATCCTCATACTATTTGCAAGAAATGCAGGATGTATGAATGTTTCTTTTGGTAATACTTGTTAATGAATGCAAGGATTTGAGTGCGGAAGAATGGAAATCTCTAACCTCATACTTGAAGAGTTAGAAAGAGACAGGGTGAGGTCGAGGTGGTTCTTTTTTTTTTTTCCAAACCTTTATCTAGTTCTAGCGGGGTTATTAGTAATATTATACCCTCTTCCCCTTTTACTGCCCCATCTAATGTACCTGCTCCTTTATTAGAACATACAGATTCGGCATCTGAGATTGCGAATCTTAAAGCCGCCCTTCGGAAAATGGAAACCAAAATGGCGGCCTTTGAAGGTAAGCAGTGTGATTATAGTGCTGTGGATAGTGGCATATAAAGTGTCCCCAGTGCAGTGGAGGGGGCGTTTGATTGTCTACAACACTCCCAGGCCTAGACCTCTTTCAAGCTCCCAAGCCCAGAGGAGAAGGAATGTCGAAAGCCGTAAGGAGGTTGTGGAGGATCCCACAGTCAGACGTCCCTTCGGCATTTTCTGTATCGCCACAGAATGCCAGAGAACGCTATAGAAAAAGCGTTCTGCGTGAGTGTTTTTCCCTCCTCCTCGGAGAATTCTTCACCTAAACTAGGCGGGGTTGGACGATCGGCGGATCTTTCTCGCCCCCTGAAAAGAACGTTTGGATGAACCCAGGATTACTTCTAGTCCTGAGCGTTTTCAAGAGGAGGACATTCAGTAATCAAACGACCCGAGGGGTAGACAATAATGAAGAGACTAAAAGAATCCTTCGCATCTATGCATCGGATTCCATCACCTTCTCTTGTGGGGAGTTCTGTCTAAAGACCCTCCCAGAAGGAAAGACGATTTCCTGCCTATTAAGAAGTCTAGGCTATCGAGGGTTCAGACTCGCCATAGTAATTTGTCTTCCTCTGATTTGGAATCGGATTCACAGCCTTGCATAGGCCGAGCAGGATCTGTTCTCCTGTCAAACGCAAGACGCCAACGAAACGTGTAGAGCCTTCCAGGCACGAGACGCCCCAGACAAGAGCGTCGAGTTTGCGTAGACGTGAAACGTCAGCCAGGCTTGAAGCGCCAGCCAGGCGCGAAGCGCTTTACAGACGCGAGTCGCCAGTCAGGCGCGTCGAGCATTCCAAGCGCGAGACGTCAACCAGACGCGAGACGCCAGTGTGTATCGAGGCGCCAAGTAGACGCAGAGAGTCGAGATAGGCGCGTGGACGCCAACCAGAAGCAGGACGCCTCCCAGGAGCGAGGCGCCAGGCAAGCGCCAGGACGCTACGAGGCGCGAGACGTCAACAAGAAGCGTGACGCCTCTCAGGACGAGAGTCCGCCAGGCAAGCGCGAGGACGCTCCAAAGTGGTTGACGCCTGCCCAGAAGCATGACGCCTCCCAGGAGTGAGGCGCTAGGCAAGCGCCAGACGCTTCGAGGCGCGAGACGTCAACAAGAAGCGTGACGCCTCTCAGGAGAGAGTGCCAGGCAAGCGCGAGGACGCTCCAAAGCGGTTGTCCGCCAGTCAGAAGCATGACGCCTCCCAGGAGCGAGGCGCTAGGCAAGCGCCAGGACGCTTCGAGGCGCGAGACGTCAACTAGAGCTTGACGCCTCTCAGGAGAGAGGCGCGAGGCAAGCGCGAGGACGCTCCAAGGCGCGTGACGTCAACCAGAGGCGTGACGCCTCTCAGGAGAGAGGCGCCAGGTAAACGCGAGGACGCTGCAAGTCGCAAGACGCCAGCTAGAAGCGTGACGCCTCCCAGACGCGAGGCTTCTTCTAGACGTGAGGCCTCTACTAGTTTTGGAGACGGTATTGTTCGTAGTCCTTCTCCTACTAGAAACTTTTCTCCTGGAGCGGCTTCTCTTGATAGAGAATCGTTCAGGAAAGAGCGATCTCCTTCTAACCTTGAACTTGAAGAGATTTCTGAGGAAAGAAGTTTCAACTAAACGAGGGACTTTCCAATTATAAAGTTTTAGCCTCGTTACTTCTAAAGGAGTTGCGGATTCTCTTAGTCTGCAGCTCCTCCTTCGCCGAGATCTCTGTTTTCGAGCACAAAAAACCCCGAAATCCTCGGCTTTCTTAAAGATGAAACCGGCGATCTCAATGAAGAAAGCCCTCCAGTCTTTAGATTCGTGGCTTTTTATCTAAAAAGGAAACTTTGAGAACGGTTTATTGCTCTCTCCCTCCAAGCTGACGGGAAAAAGAGGCATTTGGTATAAGACAGAAGAGGCGATGGGATTGATGCTCCCCTCGTCTGCAAGATTCAGATTTCTCGAGTCTTGTAGAGTCTGTGAGAAGACAGTCTCTCAATTCAGCAAAGGCGTCCTGAGTATGTCAGAATTAGATCAGCACCTTAAGGGAATTTTTCACGTCTTAGAGGTGTTCAACTTCTTGGATTGGTTCTCTTGGGGTGCTGGCTAAGAAGACGAGTGAGCCAGATTTTCTGGATCCTGAAACTTTGCACAGTGTCCTATCTTGTATGGATAAGGCTGTGCAAGATGGTTCTGGTGAGTTGGCGGCTCTTTTTGATCTGGAATGTTAAAGAAAGATCTCTTTACAGTTCCTTTCTGACGAAAGGAGTGTCTCCTTCTCAGAGGTCCGCTCTATTATTCGCACCTCTGTCCAGAACATCTGTTTCCTTCATCTTTAGTGAAGGATGTTGCGGAGATCCTTGTCGGAAAAGGCTACGCAGGAACTGTCTTGTACAATCTACAAAGAAAAGTAGACCTGCAGTTACGACTCAGAAGAAAGTGGCTCGGACTCCAGTGGTGCCCTTTCGTGGAGCCCCCTTCAACTCGATCAACTTCGAAGAAAGACCCTTCGACAAGCGAGGGAGGTCTTCCTTCCGCTCTTTTAAAAAGAGCAAATAGCAGCCATGTCCTCCAAGCACAGGTAGGGGCCAGACTTCAATACTTTCTGGATGCCTGGTCCGTAAGAGAAGCAGATCCCTGGACTCTGTCTGTCATACAGAAGGGGTACATCATTCCCTTCGTAGACAGACCTCCTTTGGCAACATCTCCAAAGGATTTGTCGATGAGTTACAAGGACCCTGGACTGAACGAGACTCTCCTTCAGACGGTGGTGTCGATGAGGGACAAGAATGCAATAGAGCTAGTGCAAGATCCTTTCTCCCCGGGGTTTTACAACCGCCTTTTCTTGGTTCCAAAGGCTTCGGGGGGATGGAGACCCGTCCTAGATGAATAAGCGTCCTGAACAGGTACGTGGAGAAAAAGAAGTTCTCCATGGAGACTTCAGCTTCAGTTCTGTCTTCCTACGTCAGGGAGATTGGATGGTATCCCTGGACCTTCAGGATGCTTACTTCATGTTCCGATTCACCCATCGTCAAGAAAATATCTAAGATTTATTGTACAAGGACAAATCTTCCAATTCAGGGCCTTGTGCTTCGGCCTATCGACCGCCACCCCTCAGGTATTCACGTATCTGATGCGGACGTGCCAAATGGCTTCATTTAGAAGGGATAAACATCTCAATGTATCTCGACAATTGGCTAATCCGGGCCAAGTCGGAGAAACGGTGTTTGGATGACCTACAGTCTACTTTGAAACTAGCAAAGACGTTAGGATTACTCTTGAACCTCGAGAAATCGCAGATGATCCCCAGTCAGAACTTAGTCTATTTGGGGATTCGGATGGATTCTCGGGGTTTTCGGGCTTTTCCGTCCCAGGAAAGGATTGCTCGGGGATTACAGAAAATCTCGAGCTTCCTAGAGAAAGAACGGAGTTCGGTGAGGGAGTGGTTAAGCCTTCTGGGAACCCTTTCCTCACTAGAACAGTTTTCATTTCGCTAGGAGACTCCACCTTCGCCCTCTTCAATTCTTCCTAAGAAGAGTTTGGAGTTGGAAGAACGGGCAACTTTCAGACACTTTCAGTATTCCTCTGGAAGTAAAGAATCATCTGAAGTGGTGGATTTTTCCCTTAGAAAAGAACGTGGGCTTGTCTCTAGAAGTTCGGAACCCAAACCTAATCTTGTTCTCAGACGCTTCAGAGAAGGGATGGGGAGCGACTCTAGGGACAAAAGAGAAGTATCAGGCCAATGGAGGAAGGATCAGCTAGACTGGCATATAAACTCCAAAAGAACTTTATGCCGTTCTTCTAGCTCTAAAAGCCTTCGAGACAGAGGTGTTAGGTCAAGTGGTACAGGTCAACTCGGACAACACCACAGCGTTGGCCTATATCAAGAAACAAGGGGGAACTCACTCTCTTTCTCTGTTCCATATAACAAAGAGCTGTTGTATTGGGCAAAAGAAAAGAAAGAAAAAAGTGACTCTTCTCACAAGATTCGTGAAAGAGAGAGAACATCAGCAGACAGGCTAAGCAGGTTAAACCAAGTTCTCCCCACAGAATGGACCCTTCACATTCAGGTGTGTCAAGCTCTGTGGTCCCTGTGGGGCAGTCCACATATAGACCTATTCGCCACCTACCTATCCAGAAGGATAGAGAACTTTTGCTCCTTAGTGGAAGACCCAGAGAGCGACAGCGGTGGACGCCATGCTGCTGGGACTGGTCAGGCCTAGATGCCTACGCCTTTCCCCCCTTCAAAATGTTAGGAGTGGTGTTAAGAAATTTGCGGCATCAAGAGGGACGAGACTAACACTCATCGCTCCCTTTTGGCCCTCTCAAGATTGGTTCACAGAGGTACAGGAATGGACAGTGGACTTCCCAAGATCTCTTCCACACGGAGAGATCTTCTCAAACAACCCCATTTCGAGAGGTACCATCAAAACCTCCCCGCTCTCGCTCTGACTGCCTTTCGACTATCGAAAGACTTGTCAGAGCGAGAGGCTTTTCAAGCAAAGCTTCAAAAGCAATTGCTAGAGCCCGGAGATCTTCAACTATTCGGGTCTACCAATCAAAATGGGATGTGTTTAGAAGATGGGTAAGAAGAATAAACTGTCCTCTTCCGATACCTCTGTGACCAACATAAGCTGATTTCCTTTGATTTTCCTTAGGGAAGAATCAAGATTATCAGTTTCTACCATTAAAGGTTATCGAAGTATGCTTTCGGCCGTATTTCGAAATAGAGGTTTGAGAATTGTAGAAGATAAAGATCTCCACGATCTTATTAGATCTTTTGAAACCTCTAAAACCTTTTCTCCTCGCACTCCTAACTGGAACCTAGATGTAGTTTTGAGATTTCTATCATCTAGTAGATTTGAACCTCCTCTCAACGCGTCGTTTAGAGATCTAACGAGAAAATGTATTTTCTTGTTGTCGTTAGCGACTGCGAAGAGAATTAGTGAAATACACGCTCTAGATTCTCGAGTAGGATTTAAGAGTGATGCGGCAATTTGTTCTTTCCAGACTCTGTTTCTGGCCAAGAACGAGAAACCCCTTCTAAACCTGGCCAAAGAGTTTTGAAGTTAAAGGACTTTCAAATCTAGTAGGAGAGGAATTAGAAAGATCTTTATGTCCGGTTAGAGCTTTGAAGTTCTATTTAAAGAAGAAGAATGAACTAAACGGATGTAAACAAAGCCTGTGGTGCGCAGTTCGGGATCCTAGTAGACCCATGTCAAAAAATGCATTAGCATTTTTTGTGAGGAGCATTATTACGGATGCTCATAATGACTGCACTGAAGACTCTTTCAGGACTCTCCGAGTGAAGGCTCATGAGGTTTAGTAGCGGTAGCCACTTCATTAGCATTTCAGAAGAACAGTCTTTAAAAGACATTGTGGATGCGACTTACTGGAGGTGTAATTCAGTGTTCGCATCGCACTATCTCAAGGACGTTAAAGTAACACATGAAAAGTGTTTCTCTCTGGGTCCTTTTGTATCAGCCGATACAGTGCTGGGGCTGGGAGCACATAACGATCCTTAGAAAAATTTGTATTTGTTCAAAATTTTGATAGTACATTAGATCTAACCTTCTGTGATGTCGAGTTTGTTGGTTTTTTGTCTGCTGGATTAGTCATGCTGGCTGGCTTGGCGCACGGACGTCCTAGCTTGGATCAGTGGGGGAATCAAGAGAACTTCCCTACTGGCTAGATTGTGTACAAACATTTTTTTTTTTTTTTTTTTTTTTTTTTTTAATTATATTTTTATTTTGTACTTTAACTGTACGAATGTTTGTGATTCGAGTTTGTGGTTTTGTTTTGCAAGAGGTTAGGGATAACTTCTTGCAATCTTAGAAACTAACATGGGTTAGGTTGAGGTGATCGGGATCGATGTTGTGCTCCTTGTATAAGGTCTTGTCAAGTAAGTGGATAAGCACCCATTGACGTAGTCCTTCCAGGATCTACCAAGTAAGCGGGTAAGACCCCTTTGGCAGAACCACAAGAACTCTTAGCCATAGATCAATATCTCGCTGAGGCTCTTGAGACTGACTAGACTCCTGGATTCTATTCATGAAGTCTTCAGTCTAAACAGGTAGGAACCAAGGTTTTATTTCTTTATTACCTACAACGATAGTTGTTGTGATTCCTGTTTGATTCTATATTTAGCTGTCTCTTTCCCTCCCACCTCCAATGGTGTGAATCAGCTAAGTATATATCTGACAGGTAAGTTAAATGTATAAAAATGATATTGTTATTTATACAATAAAGTTTTATACATACTTACCTGGCAGATATATACAAAATTATAACCACCCTACCTCCCCTCAGGATACAGGCGGTATAGAAAAATATGATAGAACATGGGGATGGTTCCTAGTCTGCCACCCAGCGGCAGGTAAGTAGATCACCTGACCTACAGGTAGCGTGTGCGCGAAATTCGAATTTCTGTCGGACGACGGAGTCAAATAGCTAAGTATATATCTGCCAGGTAAGTATGTATAAAACTTTATTTATTGTATAATAACAATATCATATTGCCAGTACTAGTATGTTACTGTGGTCAAGTTGTCTGACACTATCCCTAGAACTTAGTATGACTGGTGATATACAAAGGCCTGGCGACTACTTTCAGCTCCAGGAAATTGATGTGGCTCTCCTCTTCTCTCGTGGACCATCTTTCAGAGGTAGCCAATGGACCATCTTTCAGAGGTAGCCAGATGTAATAGCTGAGCACCCCATCCCTTCTTTGAGGTATCTAAGGACAGAAGTTCTGGACAAGGAGGTACTAATGAAACCCCTACTTTTATTGTGGGCACATCCTACCTCCAGTCAAATTCTAACAAGATTATCAGTGATGATGGTAGTAGATGATTCTTAGGCTGCCTCACTAATGACTGCATGGTTAGTATTGAGTTGTACAGACTCTAGAGAAAACGACCGAGGGACCAGATTTTTTAAAGGAATGTTAAGATGCTCTGTTTGTTCCAACCAAAGAGGAACTGGGTGAGTTGGACATTAATCTTTCTGATCCACTCTCATGTTGTGTAATAGGAGTTTTTATAGAACAAATAGAGAGGCTAAAGATTTTCCTAGTCACTTGGTGATTTGGTAAGCAGCCCTTGTAAGAATATATGTATTTACACCAACACCATAAACAGCACAAACAAACATTAGGAAGCAAAGGTCCACATTGGGCAAATTATACAAATAGTTATAATTCTCTTATTTATGTAGGAATTTCTGCATTCTTTTGTCAGAAAGTAAGTTTGTTACCCAACAATACTTCAGTTTTCACTTGAAAGTTGTCAGCACCATTCCGTCGGTGAGATGGACATATCCGTCAATCAGTAAACGTACGCACTATTCTTAATGCCACCATTTGAAAAATGGTCTGGCAAAATCCAGAGCCACTTGTGATTGCATTATTGAAGTTTATCAGGTACCTAATATTTCAGATGCTGTATTAGATCCTAATCCCAACAAGTTAAATGAAATGCTGATAGCTATTTTAATAAGATGTGTCCCTAGAGAGAGTCATCAAATTTAAGACAAATGACTAGCCATGCATGGTTTGATGATACATGTAGATGAGCCTGCCATGGAAAACAGTCCAGATTCAACACATGATTGGAGACAAAATAATTCAAATGAAAATTACACCATTTTTGCTGAGTCTTGCCGTGCTGGGAATAGAATGTATTCTACAGCCAAGAGAAATTACAGTAATTTTTGAAGAGGAAACTTGAAGAAATTACTGCATCATCTGTCTTTGGTTTAGTCTTGTCTTCCATTCCACAACTACTAACAGATGTTGTAGATGGTTACTGGCCCTAGGAAAATGGCTGAACTGCTTCATTGGGCTTTTGAGGTTAAGCAATCAACTGAGAATGTCCCTCTCCCTGATGCTTATCATCCTGAAACTATTCTTACAAAATTTGCATTTTGCTCTAGATTTGTTAAGAAAATTCTGGATAATCTTGATAGCTGGGATGGAGAAGATCCTGATTTCTTCCCATTGTATTTAAAAAAAGTTTCTAGTGAGTTGTTGTCCAAGATTAGTACATTCTATAGATTTTTATGTCAACGTAGTATCTTTGCAGATGAGCGCAAGCTTAGTAATACCATGCCTGTTCCAAAGAGCAGTATATCTGCAGACTGCAGAAACTACGGTCCAATCTCTATTATCAATGTACTCTTAAAAAAGTTGGTGAAAAACTTATTTTTCAGCCACTATCTGAGTACTATGTTGAAGCTAAAGGATTGTTAGCTGCAGTCAATATGCATAAAGGAAGCCATAAGGTAGGTACCTGCGATGCCCTTTTAGTCTTGACATGCCATTTGTAAGGGAATCTTGATAAGGGTTTTGAATGCAGAGTAATTAAAAACAGATTTTAGTGCTGCCTACAAAAAGTCATCCTAGGATTCCCGTTTTTCACGGTTGGAGGCTATCAAGTTATCTCATCCGAGGTGACAGGGGTTCTCAGAAGACAGCAGGACATATGTCCCAACAATCTCAGGAAATTTACCTCTGCAGTTTAACAAGGTAAATTGGCGATCTACTGTGATTGGTGTCATAAACAGGATTTGTCTCCACTCAGAACCTCTATTCAGTGCATAGCAGACTTTTTGGTCTTCCTCAGGGATGAGAAAGGCTTAGTGTTACGTCTTAGAGGTGTTGACATCTCCTCATCCTGGGAACTCTCCTTGCTGTTTAATGGGTTTGAGCAGTCGTGTTCTCCAAGGGAGCTTAAGCCTCCAACTTGGGATGTTTCCTTGGTCCTGAGAAGTTTCACTAAAGCTCCTTATGAGCCTTTATGTCATTCATCAGACAGGAATTTGACACTCAAAACGATTTTCATCCTGGCCTTGGCTTCTTCGAAGAGAGTGGGGGAGCTTCATGGCCTGAGCTATTATGTGAAGCACACCAGGGGTTGGGGGTCAGTGCCCTTCAAATTTGTCCCTTAATTTGTGGCTAAGCCCAGAATCCCTTGGTGCAGGATGGCAGGTTCGCCTCCTTTTTTCCGTTCTATCTCTGGATGACTGTGGGCGGTGATTCTCAAGAGCTCTTGTTGTGTCATGTCAGGGTTCTGCGTTGCTATCTTAAGAGGACATGACATCTTAGGCCAGGTTGTCGTAGGCTTTTTGTTAGCACAGGATGTTCTAAGAAAGAGGTGTCCATGAATACAATCTATTTTTGGTTGTGTGAAGCTATCAGATAGGCATATTTGACTCTTGATGATTCCGCTGCGGTGTCTGTGCAGGCTAGAGCACATGACATCAGGAGTATTGGTCTCTCTCTAGTTTTCAGAAGAATTTGGATGGTTTGTATAGAATTTTGAGCACTAATACTTGTTACGGCGGTCCACGTTTACCTCTTTTCTGTCTTAAGGATGTTGCCCACAAATCTATGGACACTTTTTCCTTGGGTCCTGTGGTGGCTCCCCAACAGATTGTGTAACTCATCATTGCCCTTAACAGGACACTTTTGTATCTTACCTAAGATGATTGTGTGAAAGAGAGGCTGAGTGAGTAGGCTGGTTTCTTTCTTTCTCTGTTCCTTTCCTTCTTCCTTCAGGCGGATTGAGGAATAGACACATCATTTGCTGGACTGGTCTGATCAGGTGAGTAAGGTAGTCATACTGGTAGTTTGGAATGGTTGAGTGTTGGGTATCAGTTTATCCAGCTTCTCATGGGCATGAGTCCCTCTCCTGTAGATATTTCTTTTGGAGCTGGACTGGTGGGTTGGCCCCAGCCAGATTAGGATCTGTGTACCTCCCACCAAGTATAAGTCTATCCTATTGTTAAGTCCGAAGGTTTGGTCGCGTATGAACAAATGACAAATTTTCTAAGACAATTTGTATTTTTCATAGCTACAAACCTGAGGTCTTAACATTTTACTGCCCACATCTAGCTGCCCCTCTGTCATCTTATGACATCCTGGGTTGGGAAAGACTAAACGTGATAGAGTGGGTGCGCGGTCTTTGACCAGTTTTCATCCGATATAGACACGTGTGCCAGATCTCACAGATTTCTTGCTTTTCAGTCTCCAATTGTTTAACCAGATCCAGCTAGGTGCTAGAAAATTATCCTATTTTTAAGACCTCAGGTTATAGCTATGAAAAATATAAATGGTCTTAGAAAATTTGTCATATTTAATTATGTTATTGGTTGCATTATTTATGGTATGTACTGAAGAATATTTTGAAGTGATTACTCTAGTATTTGCATTCATTTGCAAGAAATTTTGTGATTGTTATTGTACTGTGGACAGGTACAGTCATTTATTGATTCCTTTGCTATGGCTTTGGTTGAGATACCAGTAATTTAGGAGAAGCATGTCTTTTAGATTGCCATGATATTGGATTAACCATGTCGTAGTGATTAGAAATTTGACCCTATAGTAGAATGATTAAAATTATGTTGTAATGCATGTAAAAATTGTATAGGGTAATTTGTTAATTTTTAAAATCTTGTACTGAATACATGGTTAACATTTTTATTTCACTATTCATTTTCAATTACAGTAATTGTTAGTAAATACTTATCGACTTTTCTTGACATTAATTTATATAGTTACAGCTGTGTCAGTATTATTACTGTTAATATTTACCTTATTGCATTGATTGATCTTTGAAACTATATTCTGTACTGATATCACTCAGTTGTAGAATTTCTATTAGATTTTGGAAAATTTTAATAGTACAGTGCATTTTCTTTACATCTGTACAAAATATAAATTACATTTGCCTTTCTTGCATGACTGCAGTTAGGGAGGAATTTAGCATCAAAGAAAGAAAAAAAAAAAAAATCAAAAAAAGTTTAGCTATGGTGTAGCAGACTGCTGGACTAAGCCTGGGCTTCAATTTAGCTACCTTCTCTGTAACTCCTGTTTTGAAGTCATCAGAAATATATGTTGAAATGTTTGTGGTGTATAAAATTAATTTTCTTTATTTCATTTGTGTTCTCATTTTAATCATGATTTGTCATGATTTACATGGTTGTAAGATACCAACATTCTTTTAATTTGCTTCTTTTATTGTATGTTTTAATTGAAATCCTTGTCAATTAAAACTTTAGACCCAATAAATATATTTTTAATTGGTCTGTAGAAACAGTGTGCGTAAGTGCACATATATTCATGATTTCTGCTAACTCATTGAAGCTTTCAAACCTTGGAAGGAAAAGTGAGCCAAGGTAATCCAAGATTATTGCAGCCCATCACAGTAAATAATCTCATCTGTGTTAGTGAAAAGCCTTTGTGAAAATTGTTGTAAATCTTTTATGAGTAGTGTTGACACTGGTTACAATTTTCTAAGCAGTTTTGGCACTGGTTACAATTTTCTACCTACGGGTTGTTATATATTATGTAGCTTAACCAGACCCCTAAGATGAAAAAGCTTCACCTTTATAGTAAATCTTACGTTTGGAGCCGGCCTCATGTGGCCCAAAACGTAAAGGAAAATATTATATGGAAAATGCAAGGTAACTGGAGTTTAACTTACCTTAAAAAAGGGGGGGTTTTGTTGGGATCATTATTATTATTTTTTAAAGAAAAAGGTCGCCAGAAAAACTCAGCTAATTACTTTACATACATTTATTTACAAGAGGCCGTTTAAATGGCCTGGAGAAAGAGTAAATACAGCTTGTCTGCACGGGGAACAATATTATCTCTCACAAGGGGATTGCTGGCTAAAATGAGATTCACGCAAAAGCTGGTTTTCAAAATTATTCAGATTATCTAGCGGTAATGCAGCACTTGCGGGCGCGAAGACTTGGACACGTGAGTCAGCAAATCTGGAAAAAATCCCAGATTAGACACAAAATGAAAAGGATTTCTTGCACAAGTTACAGTTATTCAGTTGTCTCTAACACACTGGGGGAAAAGGACTCCAGTGTTTAACTGAAATATTCAATGACTTCAATTGTCTAGGACGATCACAAAAGGGAGACATGCGGCATGAGGCAGTGAAAGGAACAAAGGAATGTTCATTTGAGAATTAGTTTGAATTTTGAAAATGGGGAGTAGTAGAACTGGCAATATGACTGATTTACAAGACGTACCTGGATGCCATAGTAAGTGGACCTTTGTAGAATGTGGCGTTGGCTCTGTCTCAGGTTTAGGCACGCCAGTAACACCGTGGGAGGCCTAATGGAAGGCTGCTGGCTGGGAACATCCATCCGAGGTCACGGTTTGGAGCGGACTGAGAGCGACTGCAGGTGTCCTTCATGGGGGATGGGTTCAGCTTATCCCCCAAGCAAAAGAGCAGGGCATCCTGGAAACAGAACATATGGCCAGCAAAGGGTTCACAGGAAAAAGGAGCTTAAGACGTAGGCCTAATAAGTACCTAGCTAGCTACACACTTCCCTTTGGGATACGTCCCTAAGGTTGACAAGAGTCTCTATTCCCCCTCTCTAACAGAAATTCCTATCTCTGGCTGGCATTTTCCCCTTTGAAGTCAGCTGATTCGGGGAAAATGGCTGCTTTTCTAGCAATCAAAATATTTAACTAAATGCTGGGTAGACGAGGAGATCAATAAATGTAACATATACCAACTACAGTACAGCATTCTTGACATTGGTTGGTGTCTTGATGACAGACTAGAGCAACCAATCTCATGTTTATAGTGAGATATGTTCATAGATTAGATAGATAACATTCAAGTCAGGCTTCTCACATAAAATGGTTTTTATGTAGAAACTGAAGATGCTAGGCTGGCCATTATCAGAGGGCTAAGGATTGACAACAGCCTGATGTTTGCAAGATGAGTGAAGACAATGTAAATGTTGTCAGTGGTCTGATTAGTATAAGAAGTAAAGTGCATGGATAAGTCCAACACCAGTAGTGGCCAAGGCCTTTGTCATTGTGACAAAGCAGAAGAATGTTGATTTAGTCAATTATATGATAACAAAATGTACATGTTTGACATTATAGGAGAGTGTATATGTGTTGTCGAGACTTGACTCTGGCTCTTTTTACACAGCTGAGTTTCAATCAAGGCAAAATGGATTCAGTAAGCTGTAAGAAAATGGCCATGGATGAGGTTTTGTTGGACAATAGAATGGGCATGTATCATATAATGAGCAACCAAAAAAAAAAAAAAAAGAAAAGGCTGAGAATAAAAAAATTCTTGGTGATGGATGATGAGATAGTATTTGAAAATAAGATATCGGAGGGGGTCTGAGGATATTGGTCAATATGATGGTCTAATATCGGACAGAATGATACCAGACTACCTGAGTATGAAGATTTGTTGTACAATTAGGCAACTGACATTCATATTTTTAAGAACAGCAACAAAAAACATGGATTAGAGGATATTGAGTGCTAAGTTGTCTGAAAGTACTTTATCAAGAGATTCTCATCATTGACTCATCTACAGCTTGCATGATAAGCAAGGCTGGATGGTAAACAATGAATTAAGAATTTCTTGTTGAATGATGCATGGTAAATTATCAAATGAAAGTTTACCAGTGGCTGATAGACTGTTATATAGTAGTACCATCAGTTGGGTGATCAACAGTAGCTCTGCAAGATGGAGCGCTCAAATGTTTGAGCATATTGCATGAATGAAGGAAAAACTTAACAGATAAGATGTCTGAAGTTACTAAAAGCATGATGGTAGTTGATAGGTAGTAAAATAGATAAGTGTATAATAGGCTTCAAACAGGCTGCGTTTTAAAAGATTTTTTGACTGGTGGATCAGAGTTAATGGTCACTTGAATAGTATAACACTGCATGACAACATTCAGACATCTGAATATGGGGATGAATTGATTTTGAGCCATCCTTTTTCCACTAATTGGCTAGGTTAAAAACTGATACGTAATCTCTTTTAGGTTCATGAAAAGTTAACCTGCAGTAAAAAAAAAAAAAAAAAAAAGTTCTGACGTACACGTATTGGTGACCGTTTTAACTTCTCTCATATGTTTTTATGTCGCCATGCTCTTCCAAGAACTTTTATAATTTTTTTTAGGGGGGGGAAATTGATTTTATTAGCTTATGTGGAGTTTTCCTTCAAGTGCTAGGATCTCTCACTAAAACTAGAACTCCCTCAGATATAATTTTCTTCGTTCGACTCAGATGGGTCTCCTTCAGATGGTTGTAGAAAAATAAAAGACTCATAGGATGGCCCTTTGTCACAGGACCTACAAACTCATTTGTAGTACCACTGAAGAGGCTGAGGTATGATGTTCTTAAATTTTGACTAGGCTCCTGACTCATTAACAATGAAGTGATATTGGAGATAGGATAAATAAGGAGGAATCTTAAGTTGAAAAGATCCTTTTTAGGTTGACGATGTCTTAACTAAGACAGCACTTTAAGATGTTCCTTTTATTCTCACTGACATTGCTCTGCTAGCTCTCCAAAGTCTACTTTATTAATTAGTATTGTGTATGTTATAGAGCCAGTGTAAGGTCCGTTCTCCCAGTAATCTGCTTCCCAGTGGTCTTCAAGAGATCCAGTAATCCACTTACTTTTTTCCATCTTGGTCCTTTTTCTGTAATGGTGGTATCCTAAGTGTTGGCACTAAAAACCTATCACTATTTTACTACCTTCAGATACATCAGCTTCCTTTCCGAACTTCCACAAAAGAAGAAGGATTCAACTCGCCATTTGTTCATTCAGACCCTCAAGTTACCTTTGCAGGCCAGAAAATAGTCATATCAAGTCAGCCTGCATGGACCTAGACTGTCCTTCTAGAACTTTACCTTTTATCACTTTTCTTTATTTGATTTTTTGCTGTATTACTTCTGTATTTTCATGAATTTCCTTATCTTTAACCCCAACTTATGGTGCAGTTTCATTTACCCCTCTTAATGTATTTCATGTAGCGTCGTAAGCTCTCCAGAATGGAAAGATAAAACAATGAAATAAATCTTCAGTATCATCTCATCGGAAAGTAGAATTGAGCTTGCTTACACCTTGGCGTGCCCATTTCCCAGCAATTTGTTTACCCATTCTGAAAGAAGTGATTGCTCCTCCACTCATGTTTGTTATGGTGTGTCACCTCCTAAGTTTTATCTTAGCCCCATTGTCTCTTCAACTTATGTTTTATCCCATAGTGTGTAGGTTATTCTTTCATCTAGTGCAAGTGCTACTGATTGTGCACTTGCCAAAGGCGGCAGTCATAGGAGGCATTTGCTCCCCGATCTTTCTCATTCAGCAGAGAATTGTCATGAGAATAATAGCACCATGGGAATTAACAAGTACCAAAACCAATTCTTACAAGATTACCTTTCAGTGGTCTTGCTTGTTGGAGCATGAACCAGAAGATTCTCCTTATGAATTGTCAACAGGTGTATGCAGTCCGCTAATGTCTACACATCTAGTAGTTGCAACAGATTTCAAAGGTTTCACTTCTGACACTTTCCGTTCCTACAGTAGTGCATGACTTATTGGCCAACAGTGCTGTTTCACAAATGGAAGAAAGTGAGATTCATGAACCTACACTACCTCACTGCCAGTTGCATTACCCTTTCCATTCTTCATGCACATACTAGACATGTCTGCAGCTAATGATGATGCCCTCATCACTGCCATAGAGGGTGTGTTAATCTTACCCTTGCCATTATACACACATACCAGCCACCTCTTCCTCAGATGAGCACTCGCCTCAGTAGAGAGATTCACTTTTCACCTTGCCATCAAGATAGTACTAATGATTCAGAAGTGTTTTGTGCCTTTTGTTGTTGGATAGTACTCTGCTGAATGAGTCTTAAGCTTTTACTATTCTTTGTGCAACTTTAGACTTGCATCTTACTTTTGAGAAAACAGTAATTAAAGTGTCAGCAAATGCTGCACTGAAGTTAGGTATTGTATATGACAAGGATTACAAAGAGTTACAAGGATCAGGATGTCTCAAAGACTTATTAGCCCATCCGAGGAGATATAATGTGCTCACTTACCTCTAGGAGCAGGTTTTACAATTCAATTGTAGTTTCCTAATGATTTTGTCTAGCTTTCTTTTAAACTCTTCCCACACGTTTACAATTTCTGGAGGCAGTTTATTCTATGTCACATATCTTGTATGCAAAGAAGTTCCCACAACAAGGTGTCTTTATATCTCTCCAGTTTTAGTTTCCATCCGGCCAGTATTTCTTGTCTAGTTTTCATTTAACGTAAATAGGCTGCTGTGTACTTTTGTTATGCCTTTCAGTATTTTGAAACTCTCTCTTTTGTTATCCTTTCAGTATTTGAATGTTTATTAGTTGTCCTTGCAATCGTCATATTTCTAATCCATACATGTTCAGGCTTCCTTAGTAGTCTTTGGTGGGGAACCAATTTGCCTGATGGATGGAATTAACTTTGTGGCTCTTGCTTGTACCCCTTCCAATCTATTTATGTCTTTTCCTTCTTAGTGCTGGTGACCAAAACTGTACAGCATATTCAAGAATGAGGTCTAACTATTGATATGTAGACTGCAGCACCATTTCCTTGTTTCTGTATTAGAACTGCCTTTGTATGTATCTCACAAGTTTCTGTGCCTTCTTTTCAGCTTTTATGCAATGTTTGTGGATTTTAAGTCCTTGGTAGTAATGACTCCAAGGTCCTCTTCTTTTCTACACTATTTATGTCATTCTCAAGAAGCATGTAGTGGCATGAGGGTGTTTGGTTCCTATTTGTAACACTTCTTTACACTTAACCTAGTAAAATGGCATTTGCCATCTTTTTGACCACTCGCAATATTTTCCATACATTCATTTCTTAAACTTTCCACTTTCTCTGGGTCCACTGCATTTACACCTAATTTGGCATCATCTGTAGATTTGGAGATCCTAGTAGTTAAGCGTACATCAATGTCATTAATATAAATAAATAAAGAAGAGCGGGCCAAGGACGGAACCTTGAGGAACTTGCTTGTCACATCTGCCCATTCTAATTCTTCACAGTTTATTACGACTTTGTTTTCTATTAGTAGTCTTCGATCCAGTCTGCTATTTCTCCTACAATTCCTAAAACTCAAAACTTTTGTCATTTGTTTCTTGTGTGGAACTTTGTCAAAGTAGTGTATGTATATCAATTGCTCTACTACTGTCTTAAATACTAAGCATGTTATGGAAAAACTCCAAGAAGTTTGGTAGGCCGGGATCTGTCGTGTCTGAAGCTGTGTTAACTGTTTAACAGCAGGTTGTTTCTATCTATGTAATCCACAATTTGATCTACATCATGATAAAATCAAAGCAACTTACTTTAGGTGATTTGTCCTTCCTTCACTGGAATATGTACTGTTCTCTGGTGGGGATTACTGCTTCGGCAGAGATTTATCACTTGCAGATAGAGTGGTTCATGGTGGTAGGTTTCTGTTCCTAATATTAGTACATAGTTATGACTTTGACCATTGACGGATAGTCTGTTTGTTGGTTTATTTGTTTTTTTATTTTTTTTTTATTTTAACAGATCTTACACATTCACAATTGATATCTGATCCACATTTTGTGCCGAGAGCCACCAGATTTGCTGAACAAGCAGCACCAATTATGGCAGTAAATGTTCCTTGCTGTCGAATTCTTTCAGTTCCAGATGGTCCTTTATTCCTCACACTATTGGACTGAACAGTCTCCCTGAGGATGTCTTGCAGTCAAAAAATTCAAAAGTTCAAGTGAAGATGCATTGCATTACCCTCTTGCTTCTTTCTAATACACACCTATTCTTTGGAAGGTTGAATTTTAAGTCAGTGGCCCCTGGTTCAGCTTGTTCTATAACCCTGGGGATGGAGGTTCCTATTCAGAATTTTTTATTTGCCTTTGAACCGCATTTTGGAAAGATGCAATAGAGGAATCTGTTACTCCATTCAAAAGGGCAACTGTGATCTATGGTCTTGGAAGATAAATACTTTCAGGTCCAATCCACAAGTCTTATGGGATATATCCTTTGATTTGTTTAGAGGAAGGTTCTTCCGGATCAAGGTTTTTGCTTTTGGTATGACCACATCCCTACAGGTTCTTTGCTCAAGTCATGGCCAATAGTTGCTGTCTGATCTTACGGGAGAGACTGCGGGCTGATCATGACACCCTCCATTGAACTTCAGTTACCTCATCAGCCTTTGTAAAACCCTTACAGGACAAGCTAAATATATAGTAAGCACACCTCCAGACTGGGCAAACTGTGAGGTTGGCCAATTTAAGAAAAATACTTCAGTGAAAGAGGAGGATATACAAATACACATGGCATGAGAAAAAAACAATGCAAAATTTTTTTTTTTTTTGTTTTACCTTCAACGGGAAGTGAAAGTTGATATTTATAACCTTGTGCAGGGCTTCTTTTCCAAGATACTCATAAAATATGCTAATTTTACCAAGTTACACATGTGTTTTAGTATCATTTTGTTAGCTCATTCTCTAATTTTTAATGATAGAAAAATGGGAGGGATGGGCAAACTAATGAATATTGATACCAGTAGTATATATGATGAAACCCATAGAATTGATGTGGGATTAAAAAAATCCTGCTATGTTTAAATTAATGGTAGTACATATTGCTTTCTTGGTATGCTGAGCTTTGGTCCCTGTATCCACGCTGAAAGGTTTTTGTGTAGAATAAGATGATATGTTACTGCAATAAAAGGGATACTAATATCTATTAAGGTCATATGTGATTTATCATGAGAGTTTTAACAGTTTTCTTCATTTGTGCTATGATGGTCACAGTATCATTGGACAGATGTTAAAGCCACTTGTTTAGTTCTAGTTCTCCTTATTCATGGATGACTGGTTAGTGTTAACGAATTGTTTTCTGGGCTCAGCTCGTGTCGCTGCGCGAAATATCCTTTAATCTATTATTTCTAGGGTAAATGTACTAACACATACCAGAGAATAAATAAAATAAAGAAAAAGGTCAGTATAACTGACTCGCTCACCCTCCAAGAGGGTGTCGGTATGAACACTATGGCGAGTGAGACCACTACCACGAGCCAAATGCCAATAGAAATCTCCCACTACAAAAACCCTCCATGAGGGGAGCCGACCCACAGAGTGAGCAGCACGTACTACTACTACTCCATCCCATGCTGCCGACTGCTGCGCCTCTGGTGGCCATCCTTTTCAGTTAGCGCACACGATTCACACGTGCCATTTTTTCTCTCTGTGTTTTTTGTGCCCTTTCGTTGGATTTATCTATAATGGAGCGTGCAGCCATCGCAGCAGCTAATTGTTAAGTACTCAGTATTTGTGGTTAGTTGGTTTTTTCCGGCCCTGAGACAGTATTTGCCGTTTTTTAGGTATAAATACGAACTCTGGGTCGGAAGCATGGCAGCATGGTTCTGCCTCGTGGTGGGTTCGTTCTTGGTCTCCCATACCTAGAACATCCCCTTATTTATGTACGCTCTATATTAATTATCCGCTTTACTTAGGGTACTGTCTACTCAGGTTTGTCATGCATGCATGTCTTTTACCTTATGTAGGCTTCTTCTATCCAGACCCTAGTCACGGCTCTTAGTATCGGCCCCTGACTAGCTTTGAGTGGTAGACTTGCCTTCGGGTTAGTCGTACACTCCTGGATTTTTTCTCCTGCTATATTGCTTTCTTTCTTTCATTTTTATTTATTTATACTATGTATTTTGTTATAGTTAGGTTAGTTAGGCGTCTGGCTTAGCCTAGGTCCTGGCTCATTGAGCCTATACTACCGCTCATCAGTTCGGTTGCTTCCCTATAGCATCTCTCTGATCAGTTGGTTTTGGCCCAGTGGGCCTATATGCTACTGCTTTTCAGTTCAGTTGCTTCCCGATAGCATCTCTCTGATCAGTTGGTTTGTCCTAGGCTTAGTTGTCTTGTTTTGGTCTTACCGCCCCGTGGTCACTACGTGATCACGAGGCAGCCAGACGCCTGCCCAGTCACCTTCCCCCCCCTCCCGCTCTTCCATAGAGTCGGGGGAGGGTGGGTCGGTCTACCCATGCTCGCTCCATATACCCGAGCCTGCCTCCCTCTCTCCCCCCAGGCGGAGGGAGTAGGGGGACGGGACAGACCCAGACTGGACTCGACCTCTCCGGCTTCTCGGTCCGGCCGGGTGGTAACGTGGTGGGGGGTACTGGCCTTTCCCCCCCTCCGTTGCTACCTTGTCGCTCCGTGCTAGCTCGAGCCTGTATGTCTTCTCGCTCTTTCCCACCTTACTAGGGCTCCTTTCCTGACCGGAGTCCTGGCATCCAGCGGAAAGATGTTAGTCCACCCAGCAGAGTGGACCGGAACATACAGTGGGTCCCTGCTAACCTTACCGTATTGCTGAGTTACTACACTCCGCTACGCACTGGACTTAGTCCGGTTCGTTTGAGTTTTAGGTTTAAGTGTTATTAGATTAACTATAAGTTTATCTTAAGTACCTTAAACCATCCCCCCCTCCCTTACATGTCTTACCGGATCTCTCCGGGATTATAGCCTATTCAGGCGATTCAGGGAGGGGTTATGCCCAAATTTTTTCCGAGCTCCGGCATGCAACGGAGTTCTTCTGTCCTTTAGCCTGTAAGTGATATTCTTTAAGATACTCATGTGTCTTCCCACTTACAGACCACCAACTGTGAGCATCCGGGATGCGCCGCCACACTTCAGGACCCATGTGGGACACGAGTTTGCCCGGTCCCATGCTCCATGCGCGACTCCGCACGGGACATCCAGGTCTGGTACCATGAGACGTGTTACCATATGTTACGATCTGGTGAGCCAGCTTTTAGACGGGGTAAGTATTCCATCTCCGGTAGCTGCTCCAGCTTCTCTAATAGTGCTTAAGTTTTCATCATTCACTCTAACTTAAGGCATGTAAGTTTAAGTTATACTTTAAGTTTTAGTTTTAAGTGATTCTTAAATCTAATCTACGCCCTCTCTTCCAGGCGCCGGCAGTGAGGGATACCGCACTGGCAACCCTGCGGGCCTGGGTCGGCGGTTTTGGGAAGAATGCCGCCAAGGGTATGCCCTACATCCTAGAGAAACGGTTGGCGGTACTAATCTTCCCCGGAGGCAAGGCGACAGGATACGTCGACCCAGTAGAGGCGGCCCCGACTATCGCCTTCATCCAACAACAGCTGGCTGCCTCATTAACTGACCAAGACCAGGATATCTCCACGGACGTCGCGACTTTAGATATTAATGTGGAACCTATGGTAGGTGTAGACGACTGTTGTCGAGGTAGGTAAGGTGGACACCCAAGGGTCACCCTGGGCGTAACTGTTTCTTCTACTCCTGCAACCTCTCCATCCTTCCAAGGCTTTACGGGTGATGAATTGTATACTCCTCCTGACGCTCGTTAGACCTAAGGTCAAGGGTCAAGCAGTGAAATCCTTGACAAAGACGTCGTCGTCGTCTAAGAAGACGGCTCCGGCTTCATCCTCCTCGCGTAAGTCTCCGGCTGGGAAATCCCGGAGCAGACAGGTCTAAAGCTTCTAGCTCCGGCTCTAAGTCCTCGAGGAGTAAATCCTCCAGAGAGAGTCTCGCACTCCGGCAGAGTCACCAGTTCCGCTACCCTTGGTTCCGATCAGAGCCACCCCTCCACCTCCGCAGCAGCTCCGCTTTGGAACTCCAATGCTGGCTGTTGCAACAGGTGGGCGACCTGGTTGGGTCCCTAAAGAGTAGCATGGAACAAATGATTTCTCGATTGTCGGATATGGATTACTTCTCAAGACTCCATTATAGCCGGACTGAGAGAGCTCCTCTAGCCTCTCCTCCACTTTCCAATACAAGTGGAACTCAGCTTCCTCCGTATGACTCGCTACCTCCGTTCTCGATGAAACAACCCATGGAGAGTAGCGTCATACGCCCCCTTCAAGACGTCTCATTTCTATACCGGAATTTGGAACTCGAAGGATAGAGGACTTCGAGTTCTACCCGGAAGACCTCCAGCCTCCGTTCATAGGCTACGCAAGGCTCACAGCTTCAGCCATGGTTCGGGATGATAGGGTACCCAAAGGAGACAGTCCTCTATTCACGAGACCAGGCTCAGAGAGAATGGCTCAGGTGTTTAGAGGACATGGGATTGTTCTAATCCAAGATACAACCTTTCAAGAGTCCCTTTACCATCTTGCACAATGGATGAGAGTACCCCGCTCCCGTTCCTGACAAAGATCGCGAGGTCTTACCATCCCAGCGGCCCAGAAGGGGGACCCCATACCTCAATGAAGGAAGCAGATCCCACATCTCCGTTACTCCCCTCAGCCGGAGAATTGTGGGAAGACTTGCCGAAACACCTTCTCAGCTGGCAAACTCAAACCGGACTGTGCTATGGAGCAGTTGGTGAAAGCTACCCAGGCTCCCAGATAGCCTTATTCAGGTCTGAATTTGACGCTAAATCGCGATTAGCCAGATCAATTAACTCTATGGCTATGACTGAGGTGGCCACCATAGCCTATGGCTCAGCGCTGCTTTTTAGCTCATGACCAAATCCCTGACTCAAACGGTACAGTCAGATATGTTTGAGTTTGACCACTGCTAGAACGAATTGTAGGAGCATGTCCTACAAGAGGCAACCATTCGGCATGAGCCGAATAGGTTACTCTCATCTAACATCTGGGGAGCAGATCTCTTCCCAGAAGCTATGTGAAGGAAGTCCAGTCAGAGGCTACGAGGTTGAACCAGAGCCTTAAGGACCGTTGGGGCCTTACGGCTAAGAGGAGGCAAGACCTAACAGCTAAAGGTAAGGGGCAGAGGAAACCCAGGCGTTCCAACCTTACCAGAAAAAGCAGCCACGCTTTCCTCAGCAAGTTCCAGCGGTTGCCCTTAGTGCAAACAGCCCAACCTTCCACTTCCAAAGCTCAATCACAGCCAATTTATGTGATATCCCCTCAGCCTAAGCCCTCCACCTCTTACGCCATCTCTCCAGCTTACAATCAAGCCTTCGAGAGTCAAGCTTCACAGAAGTATGACCGCTCGGGTAAGGGAGGCAGAGGTAAGCTTCCTTTCGTGGGAGAGGATCGGGAGGCCCCTTTAATAGGGGAAACACTTCAGAGGAGGCCGAGGCGGTTACCAGAACCAATGAAGAACTTCAGGTAGGAGGAGGCTGTTTCACTTTCGCCACCGGTGGAACTTCAGCGAATGGGCTCAGAGCATTGTGTCAAAAAGGCCTGGTTGGAGCTGGTTGACGAACCCACCTCCATCAGACCTTTCCGTCAACTTCTTCCAAGGAATTGACAGAGTACGCGGAGGAATCTCCTTCAGAAAGGAGCTATAGCGAGAGTCAAGAGATTAAAATTTCAAGGTCGCTTGTTCAGCGTGCCAAAGAAAGGCTCACAAAAAAAAAAGAAAATGGTGGAATCTTAGACTTGTCCCGCTTAAACTTAGCCATCCGCTGCGACAAGTTCAAGATGCTCACGATCTCGCAGGTGCGGACCTTACTTCCCCGTGGGGCCGTCACCCACCTCTATCGATCTTACAGACGCCTACTATAATATCCCTATTGCAAGACACTTACCGTCCGTATCTGGGTTTCAAGATAGAGACCAGACATTCTCCTTCAAGGTAGTTCCTTCGGACTCAAACGTGGCACCAGGGTGTTCACGAAAGCTAGCGGAAGTGGTAGTGCAACAACTCAGGTCACAAGGGATTATGGTAGTAGCGTATCTCGACGATTGGTTGATCTGGGCTTCAACAGTCGAGGAATGCAACAGAGCTACACTGAAAGTGATTCAGTTCCTGGAATATCTAGGCTTCAAGATAAACAGGACCAAGTCAAGACTCACTCCAGAGTCAAACTTTCAGTGGCTGGGCATTCAATGGAATCTATCCTCCCATACTCTGTCGATTCCATCACCAAAAGGAAAGAAATAGCGAAGTCAGTCAAGCAATTTCTAAGTCACAAAACTGGCGTCAAGGAGGACTCAGGAAAGGATCCTGGGTTCTCTCCAGTTTGCATCAGTGACGAACGTCTTAATGAAAGCCAAACTGAAAGACCTAACCAGAATCTGGCGCTCACGAGCAAATGTCAGGTCCAGGGACAAACTATCCTCAGTCCCTCTGATTCTAAAGAATCGACTTCGGCCGTGGGCGAAGTCAAGAATTTGTCGGTGTCAGTTACCCCTTCAGTTCCCTCCACCAGGGATCACCATCCACACAGACGCGTCCTTAAGCGGTTGGGGAGGGTATTCCAGGTCAAAAGGTTCAAGGAACTTGGTCACCTCAGTTCCGTCAGTTCCATATAAACGTACTGGAGGCAATGGCAGTGTTCTTGACTCTAAAAAGGTTGCGTCCACCAAAGTACTCCCACATAAAGCTAGTCCTGGACAGCGCAGTGGTAGTACATTGTATAACAGAGGAGGCTCAAGTCACGTCATCTAAATCATGTCATGGTAGCCATCTTCTCCCTGGCAGACAAGTTCAGTTGGCATCTCTCCTCCACTCACATAGCTGGAGTGAGAAACGTCATAGCAGACGCGCTATCCCGATCAGTGCCCCTAGAGTCGGAATGGTCACTGGACAACAGTTCGTTCCAATGGATCCTTCAAAGAGTTCCAGGGCTACAGGTGGATCTCTTCGCATCTCAAGCGAACCACAAACTACCGTGTTATGTAGCCCCCAACCTGGACCCTCTGGCCTATGCCACGGACGCCCTGGCTCTAGACTGGAACAACTGGAAGAAGATTTATGTCTTCCCTCCAGTGAATCTTCTCATGAAAGTGTTAAACAAACTCAGGACATTCAAGGGTCAAGTGGCTCTAGTAGCCCCAGACTGGCCGAAGAGCAATTGGTATCCCCTAATTCTGGAACTGGGTCTTCGTCCTCTCGGATCCCCAATCCCAGGCTCTCCCAGTCAGTACAAACGAAGACTGTGTTCGCTTCCTCAGGGATTCTCAAAACCCTAACTTTATGGATTTCATGAAGTTGCAGCGAAAAGAGATGCGAATATTGACCCTCAGAATATTCTCTTCTTGGAATCCGATAAAAGGGATTCAAACTTTGAGACAGTATGATGCTGCTGTCAAAAAGTTAGCAATCTTCCTGAGAGAATCAGATATTAGAATCATGACAATTAATTCAGCTATATCCTTTTTCAGATCCCTATTTGAAAAAGGTTTAGCAGCTAGCACGATTACGACAACAAGTCAGCCTTGAAAAAGATATTTCAATTTGGGTTCACATAGACTTGACGGATTCCTACTTCTCGTCTATTCCTAAGGCATGTGCTAGACTTAGACCTTCTGTAAGGCCTACGTTCAGTTTCATGGTTCTTAAACGATGTTCTAAACTGGCTTCAGAAACCGATAATGACACATGCTCGTTTATAATGCTCTTAAGAAAAACTCTATTTTTATTAAGCTTAGCTTCAGGAGCAAGAATTTCAGAACTGTCGGCTTTATCCAGAGATCCGGATCATATTCAATTCCTTCCCACAGGGAAGTCCCTACTTTCTCCGGAACGTAGCTTTTTAGCAAAGAATGAAGATCCTTTGATGAGGTGGGAAACCTTGGAAGGTACTACCCCTTCCTTCCACAAGATGTATCTCTTGCCCAGTTCAACCTTACGAGCCTTTCTGTCCAGGACCTCCTCATCCTCATCGGGTCCCCTCTTTAAGAGGGAAAAAGGTGGAACTTTATCCATTAAAGGCATCAGGCAACAAATCCTGTACTTTATTAAGCAAGCCAATCCTGACTCTTTCCCGAAAGCACATGATGTCAGGGCAGTAGCCACCTCAATTAATTATTTCCAACATATGAACTTCGATGAGTTGAAAAAGTATACCGGATGGAAATCGCCGACAGTGTTCAAACGTCATTACCTTAAGTCCTTGGAAGCTCTGAAATTTTCAGCAGTAGCAGCGGGTACATAGTTTCCCCTGACTCTAGCTAATCTGTAGTAGAAGATCCAGTCTCCTTTCTACCTGCCTCACCCAACGTTTCGTCTATTCCTGCCTTGTTCATTTACATTCACCTTGTGTCTTAGCTGCTTTTATGATGATGTAGTGGGTGCCCCTTATTTTTTTGCTAGGGACACTCACAGATGATTACAGATATTGATCTCATGGATGTTATCCCCTTATTTTTATGCTAGGGGATACATCTTAATTATGATGGTTACGGGTTTTGTATATTAAGTCATATACATTCCTTTATATATTATTATTGTTGAGTGGTTTGTTCATTTGATTATATTAATTGCTCTAGTATTTTTGATACATGCCTTTACACAGATACCATTTTGATACATGTAAACATTTTACCTCTGTATATATGTAAATTACCTTAGGTAAGAAAACATGATTAGAATTAAGTGTAATTTAAGCATATTTCTATTTTGTATCACTGTGTATATGTATCTTTTTAGCAATTATATTCTTTTATATTTATTTTATCTTTTATTTGAGACCATATTCTGTTTTTATTTTATTACTTTTGTTTACAATCTTGTGCTATTTCTCTGGTACGATTTCGCGCAGCGACACGAGCTGAGCCCAGAAAAGGGATTTGACGTAAGGAAAATCTATTTCTGGGCGATTGGCTCGTGTCGCCAGCGAAATCCCGCCCTACCCATCCCTTCGCCCAAGATTGTCTGCTAACTTCAGGATGGCCACCAGAGGCGCAGCAGTCGGCAGCATGGGATGGAGTAGTAGTAGTACGTGCTGCTCACTCTGTGGGTCGGCTCCCCTCATGGAGGGTTTTTGTAGTGGGAGATTTCTATTGGCATTTGGCTCGTGGTAGTGGTCTCACTCGCCATAGTGTTCATACCGACACCCTCTTGGAGGGTGAGCGAGTCAGTTATACTGACCTTTTTCTTTATTTTATTTATTCTCTGGTATGTGTTAGTACATTTACCCTAGAAATAATAGATTAAAGGATATTTCCGCTGGCGACACGAGCCAATCGCCCAGAAATAGATTTTTCCTTACGTCAAAATCCTTTTCAGCTCATGCAATTTTCAAGAGTAAAGTGTTTGAATAATTCATGTTTTGGCCATTTGTCAAGTCTCAGGAAGACAATGTTATGTGTAAGTCGGTAGTAGACATTCTGGAGAAAATAATTATATTTATCATTTAAGCTTACCACAGGGCATCTTCCATGGATGAATTATTTTTAGAACTTTGAAAAGCAATTGGCAGCAAACAGAGTTCATCTAACTCTAATATAGTTTTTGCCCAGAAACTTTGTGAAAGCTGCCTTTCATATTTGTAGCTTTAGTAAGAAACCAAGAAATTTTGTAGATTTGTGTGACACTTCAATCTCAAGGGCATGGAAGTTAGCAGGCCTGTCCTCTCAGAGTCTATTAGAGAATCTGCATGTTACCAGATGACAAGATTGTAGTATTGCCATTTTTTCCATTTCTAAAAGTTTCAGTTTCTGCTATCTAAGTGAAAAGGTAAAAAAGTTGAAGCTACAGAGTTGTAGCCATTTTGCTTTTTGACTTGAAGAGGAAAATTTCTCACAGAAATATTGAATTTTGCTGAGTTTCCTTGAAGATTGATTTTAAATGTAAATGTGATGCTTGGAGTATTGTTTTGCCTTCAATATTTCAACATTTGTAATAAGGTTGAGATGTCACTTGGAATTGATGCCTTTGCTAGCATCATTTGTTGTCCCATAAATTCTTTATTACTGATATCTCTCTCCCATACAAATCTTTAGGGATTTAAGTTGTGCTGGTGTGCCTTTAACTCTCTGTTCATTCTGAGGACAAAGGAGAAATGTTTGGTAGGTAGTTGAGTCAATATCTATCCCTTTGTAGTTCTTCATTTAGTGCCATTCATTACAGTATATTACTGGGCCAACCAACAGCTGATTAAGTATTGAAGATACTATTGAATTCATGCCTTTATTGCAAGGTAGGCAAATGCAAAAGCATGGCATATAATGCAGATATAAAACATATTTGGAATTTTTTTATAAATACTGATGCATACGGTGGTTGCTACACCTGCTAACTGCCTTGTTAGCCTAAAGTTGCAGTTCCTTGATGCTGGCATTATTCCTCTCTAGCAGTGGCAAGTAAGGTATATGTGAAACTATGGCCAGTGTACTATGATACTGGAACTTGTATGAATTTTGTATTTTTTATTTGCTTCTTGACTGTTTCACAGTTTATGATTACCTTATTTACACTTGCCATGTATCTTTTAATTGCATTCTGTAGCACCAGAAAGTGTTGGGTAGGAGTCATAATTTCATCTAGCATTAAGGTATACTAGCTGTAGTCATTAGCTTTGAATGTTCTTGTTTCTGTATGAAGCTTGTAGCATAACTTGCTGTTTCTTTCCACAGCTTTCAAGTTAATCGCGACTAACTGTTTACAGTTTGTAGTTAAAACTTTTTTCCATATTTTCCTGTAGATTCTTAAAAAAATGTTTCAGTATGTTCTAGAGAAAATAACAACTTTCTCTCGAGGGGTAAGTAATGGAGTGATATTTGCACCTCAATTTACTTATACTGTACAAGTAATTTTTTTCACATTAGTATATTTTGGGTCTATGCAGTTAGTTACAGATAACTACTGTGATATTCAATCATTCGTAACTGGATTTAATGTTATTACCTTGCTTATTCACTGTTCTTATAACTAAATTACTTCATGCTGATGTAAAATCTTCAAGATTGTTTAGTAAGTTTTAGACTAATTTTAACCATGTGCAGTTTATTGTTGTAGTGTTGTTGTAGTAACTGAATTAATCTTTTTAAACTTTTTTAGTTAATAGAAGATAAGGATAAAAGGGTGCAATTTATCTGTAATTCTTTTCTTAGTTTCAGTATTTATCAAGAGTATACATATAATTAATCTTATACTGCCTAGATATACGGTTAAAGAAGCTTTGGGGCTCCAAAGGGGCATTATCATTATTGTTGATGGTTCTACTGTCATGTAGTATTCTTTGTTGTTTGTTTCCATTAGTATACTCCATAAATTCAAAGGCACAAAAGTTTGTATTTGATAAAGGGGTTGGAAGAAACTAGACAAAAAATGTACATATGTAAAAAGGACTGTTTATGTACATAACTTTGTGCTGTATATATACGTAGTTGGTTCCTGTTGTACGTACGGTTTCATTTAATAAGGTACTTTCTGAAGTGGCATGTTTTTTAAAATCTCTATTGGTAGCGTTTCCATACAGTCAACCCCTGTTTGTTCGCGGTTCAGCATTTGCGGCTTCAGTTATTTGCAGATTTTTCTGTGGAAACATAAGTATAGTGCATATTCACATTAGTTACGGAAAATTCGCCTATTTGCAGATTTTTTTTATAAAGCAATTACATTGTATTTTCAATGACTGAATGTTTTAGAATGATAGTTTAGAGTATACAGGCAGTCCCCTGTTATCGGTGGGGGTTCCATTCTGATGGCTTGATGACAGGCAAAATTACCGATAACCAAAAATTGCAGGTTTTTGTCACTTACGGTGCCGATAACTGGATTTTGTGTTGATAACTGGTTAATGGCACCTCTGTTTGGAATCTATTGGCGCTAGATAAGCTCCATAAAACCAGGTCGCCAATAACTGGTGACTGTCTGTATTTGGTGTTGAACTATTAAAATAAGCATTTTAGAGGGGTTCTTAGGTTTGAACTATTAAAGTAGGCATTTATTAAAATTTTTAGAGGGAGTTTCGGTATTTGTGGATTTTCACTATTCGCAGGTGAATGTGTTACACATCCCCCACGAATACGGCGGGGTGACTGTACACCCATTAGAATAACTTTTTTTAAATACAACTTTAATAAAAAAAATTACTGTCAGCTATTTTGCACACTTATTGCATGGCCAGCAGGTGAAGACACAATTTCTCATGTATGTTTTTAATGTTATATATTTTGATTTCTTCTTGATATTCCCTTCTCAATACAGTATAAGTTTACAGTTGTTGTTGCTGAAATTATGGCAGCATTGTATGGCATTCAGTACAATATTTAATTGAAATCAAATTAGTTCTGCAGTTATGGAGGGAGTTCTTACTCTGTCCCCCAAATTCAAGTGTATGAGGCATATGATTTGTGTATTGTGATAATTTATTATAATGAATTACAATAACTTCAACTGGAAAAATCCCCTCAAAATATCACTGTTGGTAACTTTATACCGTCATTTCAAAATTTGAGATGAGATCACTCTCATTAGTGCTAGTGTCTCACATAACTTGTTATTCCATCATTAGTATTTCAGTATTTGAAATTTTTCAACCTGCAATGATTTAGAAAAAAATGAACAGATTTTTCACCAAGATAAGAAATTCCACAAAAAAACAAAGAAATTATTATGTAAATTATTTAGAAATGTAGTGTGAATTTGTAGAAGAAGATTTTGAAACAAAGATACATATAATACATATGCAGGAAATGTAAGCTATTTAATTTCTGGGATTGATCGTATTGCATGACTTTCCATTATTGCATTAATTTCTAAAGCTTGCACACAGAATTGATTGATGTTAAGTGTTTTGTTCCCTTATATCATATGTACCTACATATAGTTAAAATTATTTTATTGAAAGATCTTTCTGCCAAAAAACAGAGGTGAAATATTGCTTTTAAATTTTGTGAGAAATCCTTTCTAAATTATGTATATAGAAATGTGAGACACACCTGTACTAATTATGTTTAATGATAAGGCAGTCCCCAGTTATCAGTGGGCTTGGTTATCGATGATCCGGTTTTATGGGCTTGTCTAGTGAGGAAGATCGGCAATTTTCGGTGCTGATAAGTGCTGATTTCCACTTATTGTTGCTGATTACTAGGTTTGTATTGGTGCCGATACTTATCTAATAGAGGTGCCAATAAGTGCTGGAAATCGCTGATTTTTCGGTCTCGGCAACTTTCGGGTGTTGTCAGAAGAATCCCCGCCATAAACGAGGGACTTGCCCTAAAATGTCAATGGGAACTATGATGTTTAAATTTTAGTTAGTATATTTATTGGTTATTTATACTTCATATATGGTTTTAGTTATTTTTAGGTCTGCATTGTAATACATATAAGGGGTTGTAGATTTTTGGCAATGGGTATGCCATTAGTATGCATGAAATTTTTTAAGGGGATGGGTAGTTGGGAAAAATATTTTGGGGAGCAGATCAAAGTTCCTATAGTCAGCTGGGTTTTAAATCAAGATTATCTCTGAATTTTGGCGCTGTTTCTTGAAATTTTGAAGAAAGAAAATTTTGAAGTTTATTGTGTTATTGAGTGGCACCTAGGAAAAGACTGAGCAACAAGATGCCAAAGTGGTATAGTTTTTCACAGGGTGAAATTTTCAAGGTTTTCAATTGGCAGCTGCATAAGTCAGTATAATACATCAACCAGCATAGCAGACTAGATGAAAAATTGTCTGAGGCACCAGTGCTAAGTAGAACAGGCCAGCTGCTTAAATTTCACTTGGGACTCTTCTTTGATTTTGTAACCACATATAAATTTCTAGATAGTAACATTCTTTTTGGTAGCCATGTGGAAACTGTTGATTCACAGGTATTTTCTGAGAATAGAGATATAGGAGGATGGTGGTTTAGACTTAAACATCTACTTAGACAGGAGGATTTTAATTATTAGGCAGTAATTACTGAGGGTTTTAATGAGTAATTGTATGTCTTGGTTGCCAATTAAGGATATGCAGATGGATGAGCTTTGCATAATTTTAGCACTTTTTCTTACCAAGCTGCATGTAGCTGAATAAAGGACCAATATGTAACCAGAGTAGTATACAGTATTGAATTTTACATACAGATTTTGTCAGTAACTTACAAATACATTCAGTACTACTCTGAGAAACTTGAAGAATAAGTTGTACTTTTGAAATTTTTGCTATTACTCAGTGTAATTGTGTATTTTATGTGACTACGTACTATACATACCAGAAGTAAATGTATGGGCTTATTCTTAGTATTTTCCATTAAGTACGTACTGTACATGTTAGCTGATGGTTTTTCACAAGGTAATGTTTTGATTAGCATATAATTTATTTTAGCAACGAGCAATACCATCAGTTAGTTGCATAAGTAACATACTATATGGATGACTTTACAATAATTTATACTGCCTTAAACATAGGTTTGGCAGTGTGTTTAGTATCACTATAATTGACTTTGTGGTGCAGGCTTCATCGGTAGGTTTCAAATTCATTTATGGAAAAAACAGCTATCATGTTTTGTAAAGATGTAAGAGGAAAACATAATTTTAATTAGCCTTATTTGTAAACAACTAATCACTATTGTCTTTGAGCAGATTGAAACAGTGTTCCTTAGTCCATCAACTGAATTACCCTGTATGTCTAGTAATTTTCCTGCAGTACTAAAACTTCACCTTCTGGGGACCATGTATCAACCTTGAACATCATTAACAGCACACATTTGACCATATAAGATGTAAAGGACTACTTCATCCAGTTTATACAGATATCAGTCTGATTGGGTGCAATAATATTTAATTAACAATGCTTCTGTTTTCTTGGCATAGTTTGCCAGCAGTATTCACTGTAATAAAAATTATTAACAGCATGACGTCAACAGAAAACAAAAAATTCCTTTTCTACAGTTAGGCAAAAAGTGCTATTACATCACTTGAGCTCTAGTCCTGAAATTGATGGCTATAACTGACTAATATAGATTGCATAAATTATGTAAAGCATGTATCAGATTGGCACTGTAATGGTAAAATACTAGACTAGAAATTATTTTATACTGAATTGTTGTTGGCTTAGGCTGGCTTTGATTTTCAGTGTAGACTGCTATAATAGTCTTACTTACTTATGCATTATGGTGCCAGTGGTTACTCCATATTGAAAGAGCTCATGGAAGATGGACAAACAGGACTCTTTCCTTACTTGATTTGAATCATTATTACATTTGTAGAATAAAGCAAATCTTTGGAGCAAGTCTGGCTTAAAAATGAAAATCTTGGAAACCTTCTAACTTCAAGCCATAATTTTTTTTAACAATGTTAGAACATCAGGTATGAAGTGGGTGCGTATATAAGAAACCTTGCAACAATACAAGGTTTATAAGGAAGAAAGCTTTGAGTTGAAGATTCCAAATCCAAAACACATTTTAATATTCTTTGCTGCCATCACACTTGATTTTTAAGTATTATCTATTTTCTGTTTTCTTCCCTTTGGTCTTGCTCTCATCCCTTGAATGAAATTGCTACCCATCACCATTGAGAAACAGAATGCTTATGTCATTTAATCGGTGTATTTTATTTTTGTTGTGAGTGAATTTGTTAAATTTTTTTTTATGCTACTGACCTACTACTACTTCCTGGTATATTTCAGTTTCTCATTAGATTACCATCAACTTCATTTCAAATTTGCTTACTGTATCACAGTATCTTCTTTTGTAGATTAAACAAAGGGCTGCAAATCATACTTGCAGAACATTAGACAAGAACAGGTGAGGCTTTGCAGTACAAATAGTGTTACGGTGACTTTTTGCTTGGGCTTTTTGAAGAAATGTGAAAGATTAAGTATAGGCCTTCATTACACTAGTTGCAAAGTCAGTAATCTACGAACATTTTGTCCACAAAGTCAAAGGTAACTACAATCATTTTCAGCTACTCTTGATTATGCAGTGTTAAGTTTTAATCTCTTCATCTGTGTTTGTACAATCAGCGCTTAAGTATCTCCCTGTCACCAGTCTTGTGAAAATGCTATCTAGAAAATATTAAGGATGACATGAGTTTGGAAGATAACCAACAGCTCCATGGTCAGCTTATGATAAGCTCACAAGGGATTGGGGTCAGTAGTTTTTGAATTTGCCCTGGAATTCATGGCTAAGACCCAGATTCCAATTGTTCATGATGGCAATTTGCCTTCTTTTCCGTTTCTTACGGTGTGGAATTTGTTATCATCAACCTTCAAAGGAGTCTGCTTGACCTGTCAAAGCACTGCTTTATTCTCTGAAGGACTCTTCGCCTAAGCTTAGGTGTCGTTAGACTTCATGTTAGCGCAAGCCAGGCAATGAAAAGTGTCCTAGAATACCCTTTTCTTTTAACTACACAAGGTGATTACAAGCCTGCTCCTCATCATCAGTTCTGTCATCAATTTGGTGCATGCAGGGACATGTGTGACCCCCACACACGAATAGGTTCCTCCCGTTGTCATTTATGACCTTGATATGTTTTTCATAGATTTTGAATGTGGTTCCTGACTGCATCTAACCACTCTCCATTCTTCTACTGAGGGGTGTTGCCCATGGATCCCTTGGATGCTTTTTCTGTGGGTCCAGTGGTGCTGTTCAACAAGTTTTAACTCATCCAGAGCTCTGGCGAGAACAGTTTTTGTTATCTTACCTAAGATGATTGTGTGGAGTAGGAATGAGTGAGATGACTATACTTTTCTTTCCTTTTTCTCCTTTCTTTCATACCTACGGGCAGTTTGAAGAATAGACACATCATGTGCTGGAACTGGCTGATGCAGATGATTATGTATTATTATATGAAGGATTAGTTTAACTAGACCTCTGAGCCCTATATAGGCTCTTCTCGGTGCTGGTTTTAGCATTGCAGCCATACAGTTATAGCACTTTTTATGTTCCATACACTAAAAATCTGCTTGGCAGTAGCTTCAGCTCATCTCCAGCAAGGGGACTAAGGAGTATGACAAACCTGTTTCTTGTGGCTAACATGATTTGTTGCCTGAACAGATATACTAGTTCATTTTTGACTTCTGTGTTTGCAATAAGTCGGGCATGTTAATCATATTTACCCAGTGGACTCAGTGTTAGTATCCAAATATCTAACATCTCAAAGGCTTAGGCCTCTTCTTTAGACTTCTCAATTTCTATGAGAATGATCGGTGTGGCAAACAGCAACTGTCTTGGAAAGGTGCTGGAAGCAATCATGGTGATGAGATCTGACTTGAGTAAACTGAAAGAGATGGCAGAAAAAAGCTAAGAGCAGGAAAAACAAGGGAGGAACTCAACGAGAAAATACAAAGTACAAGAGAGGGGACTAAAACGCACAATAGAAGATGTAAAACAAAAAGAGGCTCAAGGCCAAAGCACATAAGATCCAAACGGTACATGAACAGGAAAATAAGGGGATACCAACAGAACAACTATTTGGAAACCAACCAAAAAGACGAGTAGCCACTAAGAGGGAAGAACAACCACCAAGAAATTCCTGAAGCCAAACCAGTAAAGAGGACTGGGAAAACATATGGAACAATCTGTTATCACACAACAAACATGCAACATGGCTTAAGGAATTCAAGGAAGAAGAAACAGGGCGAATAAAAAACAAAAGATCCACAGAGATTGCAAAAACAGACAATAGTCAGACACCAAACTAGAGAAATCCCTAACTTGAATGCCCCAGGTCCAATGAAGTCCATGTACTGGCTCAAAAACTTCAGGCCCTACCCCAAGAATAGCAGAACAACTCAGCATTGTATCACAATATCACCATGCACCCAAATGGATGACCCACAGGAAGAAACATCCTTAGTACAAAAAGACAAGAATAAGGGAAATATAGCCAGAAAACTACAGGCCTATAAAAACCCTACCTGTGGAATAGTTACTAACAGGTATCATCAATGAAAGGCTATTCAACTACTAGAGGAGACAAACACCCATCCCCCACCACCAACAAGAAAAGGGCTGCAGAAGTAAGTGTAGGGGCACAAAATACAGCTCATGATAGACAAAATGGTAATGAAGAACAGTAGGAGAAGGAAAACCAACCAAAGCAATGGCATGGATTGACTATAAGAAAAGCCTTTCGACATGATACCACGCACATGGCTAATAGATGTCTGAAAATATATGGGGCAGAGGAAAAACACCAATCAGCTTCGTCAAAAATACAATGCGGCAACTGGACTACAATACTTACAAGCTCTAATAAGACTGTTAGTTTTGAGTTAATATCAGGAGAGGGATCTTCCAGGGCGACTCCTGTCCCCACTACTCTTCGTAGTAGCCATGATTCCCATGACAAAAGTACTGCAGAAGATGGATGATGGGTACCAACTAAAGAAAAGAGGTAACAGAATTAACCATCTGATGTTCGAGGAGCATCAAGCTGATGGTAGAGCATCATGGAAATAGATACTCTAATCCAGACTTGTAAGGATTGTATCTGAGGGACATCGCTGAGGAAGTTTTGAATAGAATGTGTCCTTAGTCACATACACAACTACAAAAGGGCAAGGGTAAAGTAACAAGATGAAGGGATAAAGCTACCAGATGGGAGGCAACATCAAACATATAGATGAGACAGGAGACAAAATACTGGGAATAATGGAACGGAGGGGGGTATAGAAACACCAACCGAGATGAAGACACGATCAGGAAAGAATATATGTAGAGACTCAAGGGTGATACTTAGTAAAACTCAACGCCGGAAATATGATGAAAGCCATAACCACATGGGGCAGTGGCAATATCAGATACAGAGCAGGCAATAGTGGAATGGACAAAGGCTGAACTCCGTAACATAGACTTTAGAAAACTAGGAACATTATTGGCAGTACACAAAGCACTACACCCAAGAGGCAATACGGACAGACCATACATAACACAAAAGGAAGGAGGGAGAGGACTACAAGTATAGGAGGACTGCGTCAATATTAAGAACAGAGCACTGTGGCAATATCTGAACCAGTGAAGACGAGTGGCTCAAGAGTTGCATGGGAAGAAGGACTGATAAAAGTAGCGAAGGACCCAGAAATATACAGAGACAGGAGAATGACAAACAGAACTGAGCACTGGCACAAACAACCCAATCACGGACAATACATGAGACAGACAAAAGAACTAGCCAGCAATGACACATGGCATGGCTACAGGGGAGGGGAGCTCAAGAAGGAAATTGAAGGAATGATACACAGCAGCACAGATTGGGCCCTAAGAACCAGATATGCTCAAAGAATGATAGATGGAAATAACTCTCTCCCATATGTAGGAAGTGCAATACAAAAATTAAACCATAAACCACATAGCAAGTGAATGTCCAGCACTTGCACCGAACCAGTATAAAAAGAGCATGATTCAGTGGGCAAAGCCCCTACCATGGAGCCTGTGCAAGAAACATCAGCTGCCTTGCAGTTATAAGTGTACGAGCACCTCAACCTGAAGGAGTGATAGAAAACGATCAGGCAAAGATCCTCTGGGACTTATGGTATCAGAACAGATAGGGTGAATACATGCAAATAGACCAGACGTGACGTTGGTTGAAAAAAATCAATAAGAAAGTACACTCATTGATGTTTGCATATCATGGGACAACCAGAGTTGAAGAGAAAGAGAGGGAAAAAATGGATAAGGTATCAAGACTTGAAAATAGAAATAAGAAGGATATGAATATGCCAGTGGAATTGTACCCCTATAATCGTAGGAACACTAGCATGATCCTAAGATCCCTGAAAAGGAAAACTAGAAAAAACTAGAGCGAAGTAGCACGATCCCAAGATCCCTGAAAAGGAAGCTATAAAACTATGAGGCTGAAGTAGCTCCAGGACTCATGCAGAAGATTGTGATCCTAGAAACGGCGTACCTAGTAAGAAAAACGTGATGGATCTCCTAAGAGGAAGGATGCAACCCTGAATTACCACCCAGTCAATTTGGAGGACTGTGATAGACAAAAAAACAAAAAAAAAATAATAATCTTAAGTGGTGGTGTGGCTGAGTGTTTTTAGTTCATCAATGGACTGGCTAAGCAACATTGAGGGGTAGGTCTGTCATTGGATGGGGTGACCACTCTTCTTGCATTGATTCCATGGGAAAAGTAATCTTTACCACAATTTCCTTAGTCTACTCAGCTGTAAATGAGCACCTATTCCCATGGGGTAGGGTCCAGCTATGTTAAGTAGCAAAATTCAGCAATGATGGAAAGAAAAGAAAGATTAAATGACAACGATGTAAATGCACATCTGCAACAGTAGCTTTGTTCATACAGCAGCCAGGTATTCAGCCAATTGACGGGGTGATAGTCAGGGACTTGGACTCGTCATCTAGCAACTGACCACCACAACGACAGTAACCATAACCAAGAGACTGGAGCTACAGAGGCAACCAGAAGAAGAAAATGGAAAAGAAAAGTAATAAGGGAAAATATTGAGATGCTGCATCAGAGGCAACCCGAGGAAATAGGATACAGAAGAAGCTTGGTCAACACCTGGAATGAGAGGAATAAGACCCCTCAAACAGAACAGAGGATGTATAAAATACATGTGACTAAAGGTATCCCAACTGAGACAATATTTTGTTTTGTACACAAATGTATCTTTCAGTGCATATCCGTCCTCTCTAGCTAAGGGAGAAAGGACTGATAACAAATGTGTAATGATAGATACCTTAGTTTCTTGTCTGACAGATATATCTATAACTAATCTAGAAACTAAGTTCTGAAAAACTCCAATTTTCAGTCAAAGGAAGGGTGTCTGGGAACCCCTTTTCTTGTTCTTGGTGCTGTTACGCTACTCCTGTGAGGAGAGAGATGTAAGCAGTGATTGCCGCTTACATTTTCTTCAGCATTGATAATGACACGTTTGCTATACTAACATAGTATAGTAGTAGTACTCGACGGACAGTGGTACTTTCGGTTAGACGGCGAATGGGAGGATCAAAAGTGAGATCGATAAAGTTTTGGCAGTTTTTCACTGAAGTCAAGAGAATAGGACTGTTCATCTTGACTTACAGTTCTCACTCAACTTCAAAAGAAGATTGATCCTACTTCTTTCGTTTCTCATTTCTTCTTGTTGGCTATGCTGTGATTTTGATTATCCTACAATTCGAATGTGATAATTAGATTGATTGTTCTCCATCTGTGGTTCTGTGGTACAAAGACAGCTTGATTCTGTTTTTGTTTACCCCATAATCTATGCTTTCAAATCCAAGCCAATGCTCATTCGTTAGTTTAGAGCTACCTGAAAATGATGGAAGAGATCCTTTCTTTAACTAGGGAAGTGATTAACCAAGCGCACTTTGGAACTTCCCATTGGACATCAGTATGTTTTGGCAAGATCTCTAAAGGACAATGCTAAGGTCACACATTCACGTATCAACGCACGCACGGGCCACGCATGAGTGGAAATTGGTAGTTGGAAAAACAGCTCAGTCAGTAAACCGTAAATGTAACGTAAAACACACGTAAAAATTGTAATGTACGGCGACGTGTCGTCCTGGGTGCTAAGCTCCGCCCACTAGGGCGCCGTCGCCGCTCCAGTTTTGAAATGTTCAAAACAAAGTCGTGGGTGTCACGCAAAATGTCTCCTGACGTAGCTCCAGGGCATTGCACGTGGGACCCACGTGACTGCTGCGGGGTACGCGCTAGGGTCACCTGGCTTGTTTTTCGCCGTCGTTGTTTTTTCTTTCCGCGCGAAGCAACGTGGGCCTCCTAATTGCGCTGCAGCCTACGGCGAAACCGATTCACACTTTAAAACCCTGTACGACTTGGCAACGCTGTAGCGTGGTATAAAAGGTCAGGTCGGCGCTTTCGGGTCTCTGTTTGGAAAATCAACTTGAAAATATGGCCACAGGATTATCCCAAGACCTGACGATCTCAGTTATTTCTTTCATTTACAATGGCGGTTTTGGATAATCCTTTACACTGGCTCCTAATACGATTTCCCACTTTTCTCCTGACTTTTTGACCGCTTCATCATCAAATCAAAGATGAATGGAATCTGTCAGAGGGATACAGGGTAATCCAGGCTCTATTCCCCAAGTAGTATCAGCGTTTCGGTACACAAATCTCACCAGAAATCAACAACCGGGTCATTTTCGTCAACAGGATTCCGCATCTACCGCCTATACCCATCGTCTGTCACACCTGCTCCAGTAAGAAATTAATTTATGATTAGCAATGTAGGAACAGTAAAGAGTTGGGGCCTGGTGTTATTGTAAGTGTTTCCTTTAGGCCATGAATAATCCCGGGTTGGACGAGTACTTATATGGACCCCCATGCAGTGCGAACCATTTGTGTGGGAGAAGGACTAATGCTTCATAGACCCAGGGGCTGTTTTCTCTGTGTCTCAGGTGGCTAATAACGATTCAGAATATGGAGACAAGGTTTCAATAAAGGCGAGTGGGAAATGGATAACGAATATAAAAATACTGGGAAATTTCTGACGAAGGACAATTGTTAGGATGTCTAGTAGTCCTTTTTGAAATACCTTTACTGCTTAGGCCAAAAATAACAAAAACTTCACTTGTAGACAGCAAACGTATAGTATAATCTGCTAGAAGTAACTTTCACACACACACACACGAATACTTTCCCGGTAACACGGTATTCTCAGATTATGGAATGTCGAAGATATTTATTTCTTCTGAAATATCAGTCTTACATAATGGGTAACAAATAATGTAAAATATCCTAGGGAATTCCTATACATCTAAAAAATATTATCTTGAATAGGTAGAATTCCTATTTATTTTTAAGAATGTTTGATAAGTTATTAGATGTTATTCTATATCGTTAATATAAATCGCCCATAGGTCAACAGTTTTATAAGTCTAAGTGTATGTCTGAATGGTAAATCGAAGCAAGACAATTCTAGTGCTAATCTTATATAAGAGCTCCCAAAGCGTTCATAAATCATAATTCCTAAAACTACGTATTGTATTCCTTGTCGAACTGGTTTACTTGGTTATTGCTATAAAATCATTCAGAAATGGGGTGGGGTTATATATCAGTGATGTGCTCATTTACAACCATTATTCTAATTGCGTCTACTGAAATGTGTTGTTGTACAATTAGAAAGTATATCTTGGTAAATCTCTTTCTTTCTCTCGCTCTCTCTCTCTCTCTCTCTCTCAATGATAATAAATCTCGATTTTGTGTGCATATAATTTTCACTGTAAATTCAGCTGTGTTGTAGATGTCTTTCGCGGATTCAACAGAATAAAAATAAAAAAAAAAGAAAAAAAATTAAAAACTGTAGTAATGGGCTCTTACCCCTGGCAACAGAACAGCCCCACAACGGGGGGGTGGGCGTGGTCTTGACGTGAAGTTTGATCGGCGTAAGTTCCAGGTAGACGTCCGACCTTGCTTTCTTTGCGCGTACATTTGCGGCGCAATTTACGTCGCTGGCTTTACGTCCGGTAGGCCGTGTCCTGTTTCCCAGCTTGTTCAAGGTCATTTCACCGCGATGGATGCCCAAGATCCACATACGTGGGGGCATTACGCCGTCGTGATACGTGATGTGACCCCAGCAAAAGTCATCCATCTGTCAGTATTCGAGAGGACTGTAGATCAAGTGCTTAGGATAGAATGTATTTGCAAATTCACATCATATCCTCTTAGTTTGGAGTGTTGCCCATAGGCCAAAGGTTATTTCTCTGGCTAGGGAAGGATCCCCAACCGAAATGTACCCTGCAACTTCCTGATGGTCATCAGTACGTTTTTGGTCAACACCCTAGAGGCCAGTGACTCATCTGTCTACCACATTCAGGAAGAACCTGTTGAGCTAGTACTAGGTTAGAATGTAATTTGTGCAGTTCACATTCTTTATCCTTATCTTGTCCTTTTAGCTTATGTTTATTTGCCCATGGGTCTTGTGACTCACTTTTCTTGGATCTTTGGTTGATGCTCAATTTCATGTGGTTTACCCATCTCTTAGGGACAAGTTGCATTTTGCCTAAGGTGTGCAGTTACAAGGATAAATTGTGGGTGGGGGACTGGCCTCTATCTTAAATAAGGTAAGGAATGGGATGGAAATACCAACAAGTGTGTAAATAAATGTGTCAGCTCCCAAGAGTATTTTCTTGGGAAAAATTGTTTGATATCACCTTTGAATTTCACTATGTTTTTTTATTGTATCAGCAACATAATTTTTTAAAAAGAGCTCCAGGTCAGAGGGATATGGGGAACTCTCGATCCAAATGGATGCACATGAACTTTCATAGTCCAAAGCACATAATAAGCATAATTAATTTAGTTGTTTAACTTGATTTTTTGTTCATATACACTAATAATGGAAACATGTTTTACTTTATTTAATTTAGGTTATTATTTGGCTGAATGACCAAAATAGAGTTTGCTTTTGCTGTATAATAGTGCATTGTTTATGAATACATAGAGCAAATGAAAAATGAAAAATATATAAACTTATTATGACCTTTGTAATTAAATAAATCAAGTTGACCACTGCCCAGAACACAAGTCAGAGAAACATACCTCACTATGTTGACATAGTCAGAATAAATCCAGTGGAATGTAAATGATTTCCAACCTGCTTCAGTTAACCAAAAACACTTACATAGTTATAAAGGTTTATTAACTCACGTAGCGAGGTTTCACAAATAAAAGGTCAAGACATGTCTCAGACAGTGGTGTATTTAAGGGGGGGGTCCACCTGTTTTGTGCCCCCCCCCCCCATGGATATGAATATAGAACATTTTTATATGGAACTTATCCAGTAATTATGGAGCTATGAGCTATATGATTATGGGGTAAGTGTATACAAAACCTTATTTTATTATAAAAATATAATTTTTTAAGTAGGTTATACAATGTAGGTGATTGGTAATCTTTGATTGTGTGATTAATTGAGGCCACATTGGTTCAAATCAGGTAGATAAACTACTGTATTATTCTACAAACAAGAGGCTGAAAGATTAGATACTGATTCTGCGCAAAATTTGTATTTAGGAAAAATAAATATACGTTGGTAAAAACTAAGAGTAGTGATTGTTTGCATGGTGTTACCGTACTTGTGCTGAAGTCAGAAAGCAAGGAGAGAACTGGTTTGTACATTGCAGTATTTGGATGACCGGGGAAAAAGGGAAAAAGACATTGTGGTTGACCATGGGATATAGCAACACTCTCGCAGAATATTGTTTTGCTTACAAGTGGGCAATGTTTGCTGCTCTGATGCAATGTCTCATTTGGTATACAGTACATGTATTTTTATGTCAATAAAAAGTTTTAAGTAAAGAGGAAGATCATGAAGCTGAAACTCAATGCTCTAATCTATCCAAGGGCAGAGCGATAGACCTGTCTGGTATGATGGCTGTACTATTAATTCAAGCAAATAAAAAGTCTGACAAGAGAAGAGGAAATATAATTCTCATTGCTTTTTTTTATATACTTTAAACACAACTTAAACATGTTGAAGTGTCCTGGAGTTTTGAGGCAAAAGTTTTTCTATATCATAGGGTAAAGTTCGTTCATGTTTGTCACCTATCTTTCCTTTCCACCACCTCCTAAACAAGTTGTATTTTAGTGCAACGTGAGGGTTTTCCTCTTGTTACTCCTTTGAAGCCGTTTCACTCTCAGTTCCCTTCAGCACTGATGATTTCAAGGTCCCAGCTCTTAGCCTCTGGCAAATGTCTTATATTCCATACCAAGGGCACAATTTACTAAAGGAAATCTTCATTTATTTTAATAGGGATTTCAAGTCCTCGGATTGACCATAAAGGAAAAGAGAATAATTATGTGAGTCATACATTAAGAACAAGCATTTTAAGTTTGTTTTGAATGACTTCAATTTACATTTTATAGTAAATAGGTGGTGAAAATAGTAATAATGATAAATTGTAATTGGGGGACTTGTCAGTAAAGATAATTGGGGGATAGTTATATTTTAAAGCACTCTCTCTCTCTCTCTCTCTCTCTCTCTTCTCTCTCTCTCTCTCTCTCTCTCTCTCTCTCTCTCTCTCTCTCTCTCTCTCTCTCTCTGTTTTATCAAAACATTATACAAATGAATTTGAGACACATGGTGCTGATTAATTTACCCGTTCAGTTTTCTCCGCAGCTTGGCTTTATAATTACTATCAATAAACATTACTACTTGCCTCAAAATAATTCGCTCTGAAGTAGGTTTTTGGGGATAGTTTCACTGGGTAACCCTTTATTGGGGGTTTGCAACCTAGTAAGGTCCTATTGGCTTCCTTTAAAAAACTTCAGATCACTTGCACACTCAGATATTGATTGGATATTGTTAAAATTAATCGAACTTGAAATATATCATTTACTGTAGATGTAATGAGATGGCATCTTAGATAAAAATCTTTGCCTCTTAGGATACTGATTAAATACCTTGATTATTTTAGTATGAATAATAAAACCATCAAAGGTATGGATATTATTGGAAGAATTACTAGTCACTTTGAATTATTTTAGTATTGAATAATAAACCATCAAAGGTAAGAATGTTATTGGAAGAATTACAGTCATTTGAAAGGCAAGGAATATTATAATATTATCGTATACTGACAAGCAAATTAAGTTCCAAGGAAGAACCATGCCCTAAATTTTTGTGGTTATAAAAATGATTCCATCAGGCACAGATTATCTTTTTCTTGTACACCATTAATCCTCTTTGGAAGCAGGTAAAAAAAGTAGTTTTAAACTAGTAGTTATTGCTCACTAAGGAGCATGCTACCGATATTTTAATAAAAATAAAATGGATACCATTTTTTTACTCGAATGCACCTGCTGTTAGTGATGAAAAATTGCGGGAAACTAAAACTAAGAGCAAGCACCCCTGAATGTAATGGCTCACTCTCTCTCTCTCTCTCAAAAATGTTTTAAAAAATATATTGTGTTTTAATAATGTTTTCCCTAATTGAGGAACTATATGGAACTCCGCCACAGTATCAGATTATGCACTTTTTTTTAACTGCCGAGAAGTTCGGTTCTTGTGAATATCAATATCCATTCATTCTTTGCCAGAGTTAGCCTTGCAAAGGCTAGTGCGGAAAACGGACAATTTTAACCATTTGTCGAAGATCGCTGGCATACTGGACTCTGTATGCTCCCGCTGAAGAAATTTAAGATTAACCACCTAAAATAGAAAGATGATTTGTGTTCTGTTCAAAATTTGTTGTTGGTAATTTTTTTTTCTTCCATTTTCAACAAAATAAAATGCTCAAAGAAATTTTACCAAATATGTATTGTAAGTGTTCTTTCCTTTGTTCACTCGCAAAGTTTTTACATTTCCCTCGTTA
>NC_087200.1:173466214-173593401 GCF_015104395.2 Macrobrachium nipponense | reverse complement strand
TTTGAGTGTCCAATAGCAAACCAACATACCAGGGTTTGTTACTGCTCCAAACTCCCCCCCTTGCCAAAGAGTGGAGCATATGCTACTGAATAGAGGGTTGGATATTTGTATACCAAGCGACCACACTATCAGTATGACTACCTTACTCACCTGTCTCAGACCAGTCCAGCAAATGACGCGTCTATTCCTTAACCAAAAGGAAGAAGGAAAGTACAAGAGAAAGAAAGAGACCAGCCAACTTACTCATTCTCTCATCCACACAATCATCTTAGGTAAAATACAAAAATGCCCTAACTATGAGTTACACGTTGAGTTACACGTGTTGGCCAGCCACCACAGGACCCAGGGTTAAACATGTCCATAGATCTGTGGGCAACATCCTTAAGATAGCAAGAGGGGAACGTGGACTGGCGTAACCAAGTACCAGCACTCAGCACTCTACGTACAGCCAAGTTCTTTTTGAAAGCCAGAGAGGGACCAATACCCCTAACATCATGCGCTCTAGCCTGCACAGAGGCGGTAGTGGAATCATCAAGAGAAAAGTATGCCTGTCTGATGGCTTCTCGTATCCAAAAAGAGATAGTATTCTTCGACACCCCTTTCTTTGTACGTCCTGTGCTAACAAAAAGTCTGCAGCAGCCTGGCCTAAGGTGCCATGTCCTTTTAAGATAGCAACGCAGGGCCCGGACAGGACACAACAAAAGCTCTTGAGCATCACCACCCACAAAGTCATTCAGTGAAGGAATGGAAAATGAAGTGAACCTATCATCGTGCACAGAGGGATTTTGGGTCTTGGCCACGAATTCTGGGACAAATTCGAAGGACACCGACCCCCAACCTCTTGTGTGCTTCACCTCATAGCTCAGACCGTGGAGCTCTCCTACCCTCTTCAAAGATGCCAAGGCCAGGAGGAAAACTGTCTTGAGCATCAAGTTCCTATCAGATGAGCGACACAAAGGCTTATATGGACCCTTTGTGAAGCTCTTGAGAACCAAGGAAACATCCCACGTCAGAGGCTTGAGGTCCCTAGGAGAACTAGATTGTTCAAACCCTTTAACTAGCAAGGAAAGTTCCCAGGAAGAGGAGATGTCAATACCTCTAAGGCGATGACTGAGCTTGTCTGCAACTACATTCCATTTGCCTGGGATACGTATACCTGGCTGAGAGCTCTACCAAATTGCTGACCACCCACTGGTGAACCATAACGGTCAAGGCGTGAAGTTGAAGTGAAACCAGGCCTCCCTGCTTGTTCACATAGGCGACCACCATGGTGTCCGACATGAGAACAACAGAATGACCCTCTACCTTCTCCCAAAACTCCTTCAGACCCAGGAAGGCTGCCCTCAACTCCAAGATGTTGATATGCTACTGTTTGTCTTCCAAACTCTTAGCGCCTGAGGGAATGAGACCGCCTTAATGAGCCCCCCCAACCTGTGAGGGAGGTGTCTGAAAACAGAAGGAAGTCCGGTGGGAGAGAACGAAGAGGGACATCCTTCAAAAGATTTTGGCCATCCAACCACCAACAAAGGTCTTCTCTCACTTCCAGAGACAGAGAACCATTAACAGGGGTGAGTCCCCTACCAGAGACCAGAATTCCCCCAGTCTCCATTGTGGAGACCAAAGATGAAGATGCCTATGAGGTACCAGCTTCTCCAGGGAAGACAAAACTTCCAGAAGAACCTGCCAATGATGAGCTGACTGATGTGGTTCCGAGAGGAAGTCGTGTGCCACCACTTGCAACTTCTCCAACCATTGATCTGACAGGAAAACTCTTGCAACCTGCCGTATTGATGACCATGCCCAGGTAGAGAATCCTTTGACTGGGTACAAGGTTTGACTTATCCTGGTTGAACACGATGCCCAGTTCCAGATGAAACCGGAGCAGACAATCTCTGTCCTGCAGCAGCTTTTCCCTGGAACCTGCTTAGACCAACCAATCATTGAGGTACCTCAGCAAATGGATCCCCTGAGCATGTGTCCAACTTGATACAAGAGAGAAGACCCTTGTGAACACTTGAGGGGCTGTGGTCAGCCCAAAGCATAGGACTTTGAACTCAAAGACCTTGACCCTGAGAGAGAAGTGAAAGAACTTCCTGGACATCGGATGAATAGGGACCTGGAAGTGTGCATCTCTCAAGTCTATCGACAGCATGAAGTCGCCTTCCCTCATAGCTGCCAATACTGAACGCGGGGTCTCTATCTTGAACCGTGTCTTCCTGATGAAGTGATTCAAGGTGGATAAGTCAATCACAGGTCTCCAACCTCCCAACGCCTTGGGCACCAAGATGTGACTGTAAAACCCCAGAGACATATGCACCACTTCCTCTATCGCATCCTTGTCCAGCATCTTCTGCACTTCCTCCTGAAGAGCTCAGAACTTTAGAGAATCTGGAGGATACACCCTCCTGAGCTGCAGCTTGTCCGAGAGAAAAGGAGAGAAGTCGAATGGAAATAGGTACCCCACCCGAAGGACATCTACCACCCACTTCTCCACCCCATAACTAAGCCACTTGGCCCAATGGCCCACCAGGCACCCCCCCACCCATGGGACAGGAGAGGGAGAGGCGCCTAACCTACTGACGGCCCCCTTTACCTCTGCCCCTGGGGCCCCTTCTCGGTTTAAAGGAACAGAGCAAAAGGGAGGATGGTCCTCTGACCATCCTCCAGCTCAGTCCGAGGGAACAAAAATTGAGACTCCAACAGATCCCCATTCCTCAACACCAGCAAGGACTCAGGGTTAACTGATCTTTCCATCCTGGATAAAGCCGTGTCTCTTCTAATCAGGAGAAGGTTAGCCCATGAATTAACACTAAGGTGAGCCATATACGAAAACGCCTTGCCTCCAGACTGCAACAAACTGGCAAGAGAGGACACACTCACCAACCCTTCTTGGGACCTGTCAGAGGCTATCTTGGCAATGACCATACACCAGAAGTCCAGCCAAGAAACTGTCTGCAACATGGAGGCTGCCATAGATTCCAATGCTGAGGCATCTTGTGGAGACAACGATGGAGCTACCGACCTCACCTGCTCCAAAGTCAATCCTGGCTTCAGGTGAATGATGTCCGGGTTAAGATGACGTGACATCAAAAAGGCAAAGTTCGTAGCATAGCGAAGCGAACCGTCCCGATCTGAAAAAGAGGCATTAACCTTATGCAAGACAAATTGGACATGCCCCGATAAGGGAAGTTGAAATGAGACTTGGGATCCTGTGTAGTTCCCAGCCAGGCTTCCAAGCAGGAAGGAGTGTAAGATGACCGAGCCTGAGACCTACTCTCCAAATTGTTGAAACCACGAGTAAGACCAACAACTTCTGAAAAGGAAGACAAAAACTTGTGTGTCTCTCTCCTCCTGCTCCGGCAACGGAGACAGACGACAAGAAGAGAGTGCAGGTTCATCTAAAACCCCTTCCTCGTTCAAATTAATGGAAGAACCAGCAGCCAAACAGCCCAAAACGCCAACTAACCTGTCTGGGCTCGATCCAAGTGCCAACTCCTGTGACGAACCAACCACAACCAGGAACATCACCAAATGACTCCTTAACATGGCCGCGAACAGGCACGGGTGTGGTAGGCGTACGAACAAGAGCTGGAGAGGAACCTCGAACACTCGAAAACGAATGAGAATCCCTCAGACTCCTGAAAGTACCGGGGAGAGGGGCAGGCAAACACTCCTGCTGCACCAACTCCACGCTCACAACCTTAGACCTCTTGACAGGTGCTTTAGATCCTTACAGCGACAAATAGGCTCTGGAGACGGAGAAGTGGGAGCGCTTGCAACATTTGCATGAATGGGGGAGGTTGCAACACGCTCGCGACTCGATGCAGAGGACAAAGCAGCCACTGCAGAGCGCACACTTTCCGAAACACCAACACTCAGGAACATGGGCGTGTTGCTCCTCACTCGCAGGCGAAGAAAGAGCAAAGTCCTTAGCCTTCAAACACTTGGTACGCCGACGCAGTGGAGATGGGGAGAAGGAGAGGAAGACAGCACTGGCTCCTTACGCAATCTCTCCACAGGAGGCGGGGGCGATCCAACACGTTTGCTTCCATTCCTCCCAGCCGACATGGCAGCCAACCTATCTTCCTAAACAGAGTCCGATCTCTTAAGAACCGCCTGGCATAAAGCCTCAGACAGCTCAGCAGGAGAAGGCTCCGATGACATGGAAGGGAGTTGCAGCGAATCGGATGGCAGAGATGACATCACGGCAGCGAAAAATGACAACACAAATGAGCGAGGCAGAGCAGAGGAAACAACTGGGAGTGACGTCATCACGGCTTCTCCTTGATCCGAACGGGAAGCAGACGCCACTGGCAGAGGGATACAAAATGACTGACCCCATGACGTCACTAGCAGGGCTGACACCACGGCTTCCCTCTGACTTGAAGAAGCGGCAACTATCACTGAAGGAGCAATACAAAATGATTGACCTTGGGTACCAACAAAGACGGGGCCAGGAGGAGGGGGGAGGACCTGGACAGCATGAAGGGGGTAGCGAACATCCATGAAGTGCGTCAACAACCTCTCCAAGGGCGGAGAACCCTGTAGGCCTATTGACTTCCTAAGCGCTGCCATCTTGGACGCCTACAACTCTGCAATAAAAGACAATATAATGAAAAATCCTCCTCCTTCTCAGGAATCAAATTAACTCCCGAAGAAAGGGGTGACATTAAAAAAATCAGCCTGAGGGTCTACCGATACCTCCAATGACAAATCGATGGAAGAAAAGGAAAGGAAAAAAGACACAACACTACTATGGGGTGTGACCGCAGCAGGAGACGAAGCATCGGGAAGAGAAGAAGAAAAAGTCTCCCACAAGGGAAGAGTAGAAACCCTACGATGCTCCCACTTGCTATAAAAAAACTTCCACTGCTCTTTAGGCCACACACAGCATTCCGTGCAAGGATTCATTATTGTACAAACATTAGAGAGACACATACATGTGTTGTGGGGATCGGTCGCAGCCGAAGCCAAAAAACAAGAACACAGAAAACCTGAAGTTCCGGGGCACATACGTTGACGAGGCCAAGGAGGAGCAGAAGGAGCCATAATAACAACACACAAACACACACACATTAAACACAATCAAAACAGGCAATGAGCCAGGAAAAGACCAAGAAAGGTCAAACACAACTCTTGCCCAGGCGGTTAAGAAAACACTGATGCGGTGGCATAGGTGCATGGTCCTTGACCACTCTTCACCCAATATATGCACGCGTTGCCAGATCTCACAACATTCCTTGATTTCATCTGCGATTTAACCGGATCCAGCTAGGCACTAGAAATTATTCTACTGTTAAGACTGAAGGCTAGTTTGCGTATGAACAAAAATACTTCTGAGGGTCTATTACTGTGGGAGACATGAACACCCACAAGGATGCTCACACCCCTTGCAACAGCATTGATCATGTTTTTCCCCGGAGTAAAAAAAAAAAAAAAAAACACACACACACAAATGTAAGTTAGCAAAAAACAGTAACAGGCTACCCATCCAAGTACTCCAACCATCACGAGGACAGACTACCAGCAAAGCCTGTCTGCTCTATCCACTTTTCAAATACCTTATTACTAAGCTCAATGACCCCTTCAGCTCATGCTAAAGGATACTCCTATATAAAAGGTAGTGGTTTCTGTATGAACAACGATATGGGTTTGCATTTCTTCATCTTATTCCATCCACAAGTCTTAATCTCTTTGGTTGCAGTGCAGGACATGTTGTGGCAAGAAGTAGCATCAGAATATCCTGCATACCTAGGAAGAAGTACAAAATAGTCCTCACGTCTTGGAAGTAAATGGGAAGACACTAGTTCACAAGCATCCTGTGTTAGCCCTACCAAAGGCCAATTTATCCCAGCTGGAGAGAAAATGCTGTAGTAAACTCTCAAAAAGAGGACAGTGTTCATTTGAAGTCAAATAGAACTTCTGTGAGAAGGCTTGCGTGACCTCGTCATCTTCTTCTTCCCACAGAAGGAAGGACACGACAACAGAGGAAGATATTAACTGCATTTCTTCCTTTTATTCCATCCACAGGTCATATTCTCCTCAAGGAGTAGAACTGGAGAAGTATGGCTTGTAGTCAATACCACATATATGAGCAAATGAGTCTACAGTGTTGGGGAATGCAAGCTGGTCTCCTACCCTTAAAACTCACTTACATCCTTTACACTTTACATTGCCTACTTTTCTTGTTCAAATCTAAGTTGAAGATTAAACTGCATCATAGTCTACATACAATTATGTAAAAAAAAAAAATGATAGAAGTTTTAACTATGTAGTTAACAAGAGCCCAGCAAGGTATTCTCATTGGTGACAGCTGGAAACAAGTGCTTGGTGATGGCAGGTGAGTAAGGATTTCTCCTTATTCACCTTCATGCCACTTGTTAATTACCCTGTTAACCAAGTTTCAATAATTCGAGCTCACATTGAAGGAAACAATTATCCCTGAACTGGCATCAACACTATGGAAGCCCAAAGGAAAGGACAATACTGTCATAGAAGAGCCAACACCATACAAGATGACAATCAAAATGTTCTAGGTTTTCCTTCAGAAGAGAGGAAGGTTGAAGCTTCCCTTACCAAAACAAAACCACTACCCATAACTGACCAACAAAAGCCAGGTTCCTTGGGTCCTTCAATAGGGTGCAAGGCTATTGTGAAAAGGGTAGGTATGTTCACTTACTTCTCTCAGTAGAAGGAAATGAGAATAAATGGCAAAGATGGCAAAACTCTGCTCTCTTCTCTCAAATGTTCTTTCCCTTAGTTTCCTACATTGAGGCTCAGAAGCTGAAATGAAGGACCACGAAACAAACTCCAATTCTTAGAAGAGAAGATGACTTGACCTGCATTCTAGAGAAAATAGGCATACCCAAGTTTTAAAATGACCCAACTTTGAAGGTTCCTAGAACTTTTCAAAATTGGTAGAAAAAAGGCCCAATACTGGCAAACATTCCACTGATCTTCTCAGGGAGAAGATCAGTCTGAGAGGGAAAGTAGGGAACTAGATCCCTGCAGTAGGAGACTGCCTAACATTGTCTAGTCTTTCTGGAAGACTTAACCGAGTTCCTAGGTAAGAGGAGACTGATTTAAACAAGTAAGAAAATCAATGATAGCTATAAAAATAATGCTCAAGAAACAACTAAGGGTATGTCAAGCTGGTCATTCTCCAATACTTACAGAAACCTGACATCTTATTTGTCTAAAACAGGAACCACTGAGATTTTCCAAGAGTTAGGAAGTGATCTTGAAGGTTCCTCCATACTCAAAGAGTGGGTCCAGAGGAAGCTCAGACTCTATTAACATAATACCTGCCCCAAAGAAATGCAAGAAGAAGAATCCCCTTGTGACAACTTCCTAATGCAAATCCTAAAGGAAAGAACAATCATTCCTGCTCAGAAAACACAATTCAAGCTTGAGAGTAAGCCAAATATATAGGTGATAAGTACAGGCTTTAACAAAAGCTGACCTTAGCAAATTCTGTGAACAGCTGATCAGTACCAGACACCACATCCGATAATGGGTGAGTGACAACACACAAGTGGTCTGCAGTGGGTACTGACAAACAAAGCACTTAAACCACACTTAAAAATGATTGCCAAAATGTTCAAGGTACCTATCAAGTGTTACGCTGAAAGGAGATATAACATGAGAAGTTTTACACTTGAAAACATACTAACCACAAATCCCTGACCACAGTGAAAATCCTTTACTGGCCAAAGGATTACTGTAGGGAACTGCTCAATTCCATAACAGAAAATCCTTACCAGGAACAGTACTGCAGCAAGCAGCAATGAACATGATGGTCCTGTACAATGCACAAAACATGCCAAGATTGACATGAGCAGCACTGAATACAAATGGTATGCAGATATCGATACGATACTTGTCTTTCCACAGGACTACAGTGTGTCAATAAAATTCTTTAGATAGACCCAAATTTCTATGGGCTGGATATTTGTAGTCGAGTATCGGAATAAGTACACAAACACTTATGCAAGAATATGTCCAAGAGGGACTATTTCTGAAATGGTACTATTCAATTGTGCAAGGATGTCCTACGATACCCAGAGCTGCTGCCCTTGCACTGCCAACCATTTAAAAACTGACCAGTACAGTACTTAGCATCAAGTCCAAAACTGTGAAAGAACATCGCAAAAACATGAATTGCTATGAACCAATGGTAAGTCATCACTCCGCTGCATGAATTCAAAGCTGACACATCTTGAGATCCCAATGATACCTGTAAAGGAGGAAGCTGACACATGGACACTACTGCTGGAAACCAGTAGGTCCTAAGTATAGGTGAAAACAGCTTTAAGAATCACACTCCTCCAAGGAATATGACTTAAAATGAATGACCTCCAAAGGCAGACTGATTGCTCCTGTCGTGGAACACAAAAATGCACTGCACCCTTCCTGAGCTTACTGACACAAGACTCTCAATGAACAAAGAAAAAAAAATGGCAATTGCCTAGTTTGTATTTCCAAACGAGCAACTTATATTGTCAAGCTTCACTACTCAGTCAAGAGATGTGATCGCACTGAAAACGAATTGAATATAGGGTAAAAAACCGCATGGTACAGGGGTGGACCATGTACGATCAATGTGTACAACCCCAAGAAAAGTACATTATAACGCGTCCTGACACCGGAGTAGAGGTCTTTAGCTCCGTTCCTCACCAACAACAAAGTCGCGTCTGATGCCCATCTCCAATGTCAGGACGCGTTATAATGTACTTTTCTTCGGGTTGTACACATTGATCGTACATGGTCCACCCCTGTACCATGCGGTTTTTTACCCTAGCAGAAGGATTCTTGAAAGACTACTCAAAGGGGTGTGGGCCATGCCCCAAAACTCACCTACTACCTGCCATTAATGAACTGCTTTGTAATCAAGCATCAATAATAATTTCCAGTTTGTACCAGGATTATAGTATATTCCTTCATAAAAGGAGATTGCTTGTATTTTCATAGGAACAACACCAAATGTACTGAATGGCCCTGAATCAGAAACCAAGCACACGACACCACATGGTAACTAGGCTATTCCGATCATTATGTATGCGTATCCAGAAATACTAAGATCCAATGTGTAGGGAACTCTAGTCTATATTTAACAATTATGGGGTAAACCACTGATTAGATTTTTTTATGGTGAATACAATGCTTAGTACTTTGAATGTAAATTTTTCTTTTCGAAATAAATTTCATACTCTTTACAAAATAAAAACATTCATACTAGGCCTAAATATTTAAAACAACTTGAAAAATTCTTCACTCGGTACCCATGAAAAAATATTCACTTAGACCTATTTCCCTCTTTCTATAGCCTATGATGACAGGTGAAGCCCAGTGGTGAAGGGGGTGTATAAACAGCCCATGCCAACACCAACACCTAGCTAGGCTATGTAGTATGTCCCTGTTAGGATGTAGCATCTTGGCGTGAGTTAGGTATGTCACTTGATTAGGATTTATCCCTCTAACTACCTCTGATCCACATTTAAGCAAAGGCTAAAGGTTGGCTCCAACTACCTAGTTAAACAGCTACAGTAGGTATTTTGCCCTTGGTTAGGTTGGGGACAACTTGGTTCAGATCCAGCCCCATCTCTGTTATTAGGTACTAGGCTTTTGCCTATTTTCCTTGTTTTCATACCCATCATTTTGCCATTCTTGCAATTTCTGTGATGATACACATAAACCACAACTACAACCAGACACCTTATCCAGTGGTGGACTTACAAATTTTTCATTGGGGGCACTTAGGATTACCTATTTATCATAGCTATAGGTATATAGGCTAGGCTATATATATATATAGATATATTATTTATATATATAGATAAAATAAATATAGCTAGATTATAATTAACATAGAGATATTAGAATTAATACATTACCTATATAAAACAGGTACACAAATACAATACATAGCCTATACATATACTTAGGCTATATCAATACTTGTATAGCTATAGTAGTAGGCCTCTGTATACATAGATAGACCTACGTACACAAGAGTAGCTCTAGTTGTTGAAATAATCATTAACTAGGTAAGCAAATTTTTTTTACAAAACGGGTAATGATTTTATTGAAAGAAAACATGGTTCTATCAGTCATAGTATCCACGGGGGAGGGGGGAGACAGCGACTAGGTATACGTCCCACCCTCTTTAAATCCGCCACTGCATAGCTAACTAGGTTACATGCATTAGAGGTTGTAACCTTTGCTGTTGAATTAGATGTCCAACCTTGTGTAACAAAGAAAAATTAAGACCCCAAACTCAAGAGAAAATGAACCCAACTCATAGGGCATTAACCTCAACAAACAGGAGCAATAAACAACCTAAATACTGGAGATAAATAATAAGAAATAACATTACTCATAGTAGGAAACATCTGTTCCTTAGTGATCTACCATTTTAGTCATGCGGTAAGCAAAAGGTCATCAAATTCCTGTTTTACGGAATCATTCCAAAACCATTAGTGGGTACAATGCTGTGAATGACTTACATTACACCTAGCTAAATAGTAAATAGTAGTAAACTCATTCATAGGATCATTTCCGAACGCGAAACAGCGCATACCTATAGTAGACTACCTACGGTGTGGTGTGTCTCGGCCTCCTAGCAGGAAGCTTTATGAAATGGGCTAGTATTTTCGACTTTTTGAGCCCTCTTAAATAATATGGTCGTGGAATTTGATCTAAAAACCAATATACGTTAAATTACACAAACTCTCAATTACGCGACGCTGGCTCGGGAAGAAGAAAATAAATGCTTAGCAGATGAACTTAAATGGGATACTACTGAAATTCCTTAACTTTCATTCCCACAACTTGCTGGTAAAGTGTTTTCAGAACATGTGCCGTGTGTTTCGTATTATTTTTTAATCTATCCTATAATACAAAGCACATGTCAATCTGATACCTGTTACTAATAAAATAGGGATAACTCTCGCCGAGAACTTCATATTAAGCCTATGAGTATTTGACTTCCACGTTATCGGGCGTCAGGTACGCGGACACAACGTTTCCTCACGTCACACACTCGGTGGATACACTAACATAATATTTAAAGGCTTGCGCCTTGAGGGCGGCCCTTGCGCGCCGCCGCCGTCCTGGGCCTGGCCCTGGCCCTGGCCCGGCCACGGCCCTGCCCACCGAGGCGCCAAGGCTCGCCTGTTTCAATGTTTACAACTGTGTTTACCAACACAACCGTGAATTATTTACATTAACAAAGACGTTCTCAGTATCTATTATGTAATTCAGATGAAACAATCATTTTACATTTAGACATTTCGCACTCCTTTCATCGAAACATCATTCAGCGCGATGGTGTTTGAAGGGAGGCTTTAAGAATCATGCATATACCATACTAACATTGGCTATGGCTGTCATGAGTGTCAAGGATAGTACTGTAATGTAACATGATCCATCATATGGTATCGAAAAGAATTACTCTGGATATCTGAATATGGTTTGTTATCTACCAAACTTCAGAAGCAAAGATCCAGTCATGAAATATTGAATAAAGGCGTTTGATGATGTAACGCGTACAGTTACGTAGTCAATGCGTGCGTCTGATGCAGATAGCAATGGTTTAAACTGGTCTAAGGAATACAAGACTAATGTTTGCAAGGGTTTGTTGGTAGATAGAAGCTTGTGAAACTTAATATTTCGATATAACAAATCAATTAAAACACCAACATGATTAAACAACGACTGCAAAACATTGCGTAACATCTGTAAATCAACGAGACTCGGGTGATGACCAAAATAGACGAAAATAGCATCTCTCACAATAGGACAACAATAATCGATGTTAAGGAACATTCACCAAAGGGTTTAGGCGAAATATATTGATGCCATATACTTCATGTTAATCCGTGCGTCATTATCTCTTGGTAACGGAACTCTTAGGGGATCAATGATCAATTTTTGGTTGACATGACTACAGCTTACGGCATAGGGTAATTCCGTCTGGGTTTAAAGCACTTCATTATCACCAAAAGTTTATCCCACACAGTTATGTTCAAAATCAAAATATGCATCCTATATATATATCATATCATCCGTAAGCAACTACAGTATACTCCTGAAGGATATTTCAAGGTCAAAGCCTTACGTAGATAGTAGATCTTTTCTATGTGATGTTGGCCAGCCCTAGGAGTGCTGAAAATCAGCTCAGTGGTCTGGCAAAACTACTTTTATAATAATAATAATGATAATCTATGTGATGTAAACATACCAAATACGTTAGCTGGGTTTGGAGGTCAAATTATAAGCTTCAACACAAGCATTGACAAAGGTTTGCAGTATTTGACATTATTTCAAAAGAAGAAATCAATGTTGCTGGCTATATCGATATCGTGGCAGTGGCCTGGTTGCATTAACATTGCAAGCTACCAACGTGCAACAATTAATAGACCAGTGCATGGTTTGAATAATCCTTGTCATATAACTGTAAAGAATAAAGTAGCAAAATTAGTGATGTTAACAACAATTATTTTTTATAATGGCAAACCCCTCAACTATTCGTCAGACTGAATAATATCGTCAAATGAAACCGGTCCTTTCAAAAAATTTCTTTTTATGTCTTTCTTTCTTTTTCTTTTGCGGCATCTTGTAAAGTCGCACCTCCAATGAATTCGTCAGACATCTTTTGAAATTTAATTGGACTCTTACACAAATTTAATAAAAACAACTTTATATGGAAGCATTATAACGTATGCTCGGAAAAGAAATTTTCCTTTTATGACTTGAATGGACATGAACAATTTTCAGTTTCAGAAATAAGCAAGTTATGGTTTGAAGTTTGAGAAATAAGCTAGAGTTACGGTTTGGCGTTACCGTTCCTCAGCTTTGTACACGGAGTTCAAGACTTCAAGTAACTGCATCTGGACCAAAAATAACAAAATGGGAACTATATACTTACATGAAAATGGATTACATTACTCTATTATTTGCGTGAATGCTCACAAATGCTCCTCTGGAAGACAGCAAGGCGATTCATCACGACAGAAACTACTCCGCCAAGTTATAGCATCATTGTAGGCATATGGCATTACAATATACCGAATAAAATGCCACCAAATGTCATTCTTGTGTTACACGAGCCGAATCGTTTCTCCGTGTGTCAGGAATCACAGCTAGGGATTTAAGCAACTAATTTTTTTTTTTCAAGTAAAAATCTAAAACTGTGGCTGTTGAATAATAAAGTTTTTGCGTTAGCCCGAAAAATTCAATAAAAAAATATTCTCTGGATGTACTATTATTACTGCCGCCAATATTGCGTGATGCAAAGGGCCTCTGGGAAATTCTGCCCGTCATGTCTTTTAAGTGTTTTGTCCTCCACAAGTCGCCTCACATCCTCAGCCACCCGTCTCGCAGTTCTCGGGTCTGGGTCGCCCGAATATTCTGATACTCACCGGAGTTATTGTTGTTTCAAGATGGAATAACTTATTCCATCTTGTGTTGTTTAAGACTGAGCTCTTAGAGCAGCCGTAAAAACACGCTCTTCTCTTGAACGAAATCCCCAGGCACGATAAGGAACTTTGGTAATTCACGTTATTTCAAACTCTGTCTTACATCTGCTTACTAATTTTCTTTTTTAAAACTTTAATATCAAATTTGCAAAAAGTTTATGTCAAGCTTCATTGTCATGTTTCATGACCCTGTAGCAACATATCAAGGTATTAGACTTACGGATAATTTTACCTTCCTGCAGTGGCGGATCTGGAAATCTTTCATGGGGATGGGGCCATTAAAAAGGATTACACACACACACACATTCACACACACACACACACACACATATATATATATATATATATACTTATATATATATATAGTATAACAGAATCACGAAAGTTAGGAACGTGATAAATCGATAAATAAAGATAAATGCCACGAAGGAAAAATAAACGAAGGAGTCTGCGAGATCTTTCGGCTGAAAAGCCCTTTACTTAAGCAGCTACTGTAGCTGCAGTAGCTGCTTAAGTAAAGGGCTTTTCAGCCGAAAGATCTCGCAGACTCCTTCGTTTATTTTTCCTTCGTGGCATTTATCTTTATTTATTTATATATATATATATATATATATATATATTATATATATATATGAATAACTTGATCACGAAGTATATAAAACGTGATTCTATGTATAAATAAAGGCTTTTGCCACGAAGGAAAAAATGAAAAAGCGAGATACCCGAGTACTTTCGGTCCTGTTCAGACCCTTACTAAGGCAAACTGATTTTACAGAGGAAAACATAGTCAAAAGAAGGCTTAATATCCAAACTGACACTACAAGATTAGCAATAAGGTCGATTTCACTCTAACAGAAACGAGGAAATGCCTGACGGTAGCCACACCTTGGAGGGTACACACGCGGTAAACAGGTTATTCTTCCAGAAAACAGTACATTTTATAAAAACAAGGAAGCATATACAACTTAATATCATGAAATTTACACAAATTTTCCCAAAAAATTATTATTAATGAAAAGACGAAAGAAAATATAAATATATATATACATATATATATCGAGCAAGAGAAAGAGAGAGAGAGAGAGAGAGAGAGAGAGAGAGAGAGAGAGAAAGAAATAATAACTATATACATGTGGGACTAATTTATTAGTAGTTATATTTTTAAGGTCCTTCATAAACATCTTACAAATATATGGGTCCAAATGGTACATTCCCGGACTAAGATTTAGTTTGTTTTTATTAGTGATTTGTATAATTGCCGATTCCAGTAAATTTCTTGAAACATAATCATTAGATCTAGCAGTTACAGAGGTATCACCCCAATTAATGCAATGAGATTTTTCACTCAGATGGATAAACAGTACATTTGAAGTCTGGGCTGTTCTAACTGAATACATATGCTGCTTAATACGTACACAAATTTTTACTTGACTGACCAACGTAAAACGATGGGCAATCCTTACAAGGAATTTTGTAAATGATGTTGTTATTTGTTACAGGACTATTCTTAATTAGCATATCTTTAATGGTATTGTTATAAGAGAACACTACATTAACATTGAACGATTTAAATATTGATTTTATGGTTTCAAATCCACGAAAGTAAGGTAAGCTAAGTACATTTTTAGGCATTTCTTTTTCATTAATAGCAACACTATAAAACTTTCTGTGAGCTTTTTGATAACATAAATCAATTAAATGAGGTGGGTAGCAGAGATCGTTTCCTATCTTTTTTATATATTCTGTTTCTTGGTCAAGATATTGTGGACTCGTGATAAGCAAAGCGTGTAGTAACATAGAAGAAAAAATTGACATTTTAATATTAAGATGGTGGCCAGAATAAAAATGTACATATGTTAAATTATTTGTGGGTTTTCTATAAATACTGAATTTGCATTGGAAAGATTCTCTATGTATTAATACATCTAGGAAAGGGATGACATTGTTATTTTCAGTTTCAACAGTGAATTTTATGGATGGCACTAAATTATTCAATTTAGACAGTAAATCATTTACATCGATACCAACAGGAAAGACTACTAAGATATCATCGACATATCGGAGGTGTTGTCTCTCAAAAAATTCCATATATAAGTTTGAAAGGAGAGGTGATAAAGGGTTACCCATGGCCATATATACCAAATATTTGTTGGTAATATTCTCCATTAAAAATAAATCTGCAATCACAAATACATAACTTATTCAGGGAAATTATGTGACTAACGGACATAGGCAATTCATGCAGTACAAGTTCGTTACTTAAATATTCTAGCACAGAGTCAATAGGGACTTTTGTAAACAAGGAACATACATCAAAACTGGCAAAGATATCGCTAGGGTTTAGTACAATGTTATTTAATTTTTCCACAAGATCAAGAGAATTCCGGATGTGTGAATTAGATACAGTTCCTAGTAGCGGGGATAACAACTTAGTAAGATATTTAGATAGTTTATAAGCAATTGATCCTGCAGTACTAATAATTGGGCGCATAGATTTGTTTTCCTTATGAGTTTTGACTAGGCCATATAAATAAGGTAATGAGGGACACTTTACAGTTAACTTACACAAAAAAAAAAAATTTTTAATCTTTAAGAATTTGTTTGATATTGATATTAAAGTTTTTTATTACTTGGTCCAACGGATTTTTTGCGAGTTTTTTGTAAGTTATTTCATCCTCTAGTAAAGTATGCATGCGTGATATGTAGTCAGTTTTGTCCAGAACCACTAAACTATTGGATTTATCAGCCTTGGTAATGTGAAAGCTATTATCATTCTTCAATTCTTTTAAACTTTTTCTGTAGCGGGCGGGGAAGTTATTTTCATGATAGGCATGTGTAGCACTATATGTCATGCCTTTGATAATGTCTAAATGATTTGTGGTAGGTCATAGTATTTCTCAAACTTAAATAGAGATGTCGCTATTGATAAAGCTGAGGGTCAGATATTGTAGCCATTTAGGCTTTAGCTTCCGTACGGGTTAGAGGATAAAACAACCAGAATTTTCCAATATCAGAAACCACTCTATAATATGCAAGACTGAAATTCAAAAAGAACATTTTACAATAATTGATTATGTTAAACATCCTGACCAACTAAAAACGCTGGAGTCGTTATATATTAAAAGACTGGTGCCCTCATTAAACGGTAATTTGTCCTCGTCACCTTTGTACCTGGCATAGTTGTCGTCGCTTCTCTCTGCCAACTGTAACTCTTTCCATCTTCACCTCTGATCATGGACGGTTGGTGTTTCTAGTAGTCTCTCTTTTTATTTACTGCTCTTTTTAATCTTTTTTGGACTTTATTTTTTAAAATTGTGAATTCCTTTTAATTTTATATGATTGTTTATAATATGACTTTGTATTTTATTCACAGACTGATGATGCACACGGATGTATGTGCGAAACGTATCATATGCAATAAACTTGGCCTTTTAAATCTCGTATCATGGACTCCTTCTGGACACTATATATATATATATATATATATATATATATATATATATATATATATATGTGTGTTGTGTGTGTGTGTGTGTGTGTGTGTGTGTGTGTGTGTGTGTATCTGCATTTGTATTGCTGCAATACACGCTTAAAAAGAAAACTAACTTAACTAGAACTTCAAGGAAAGGCAACAAGTTACTGGAAGTTTGTAATTGAAGGCGTTAAACCATTTCCAGATTCTACTTAACCTCTAAACTGGATGTCATCTGCGCGAAAGTTTATGAAACTGTCACTAACATATTCACTGCGGACACTGGACTATCAAACCTTTCTGACACTGTTGCACAATCGTGGGATATCGCGAGGGAATTAACTTGCATTGCCGTCGAAAAGAATCTCTCGCAGCTGACTGTGAATGAAGAGTTTTCTCAAATCCGTATAAATTTCTTTTGAACGTCCGTAAGTTTTGTAGCAGGAAGGAAATTGTATAATTTACGTAACATATCTTATGGGATTGCAAGAGCCTGAACATATTTCATATTGCAGTAAGTGCTCAAAGATAATTATGTTAGTATGATGCCAGTTCGTATCTTAACGCCACTCTTCTTCTTTCCCACCGTTATCCCTACATTAAGGGGTCGGTCGCCTCATGCGCCTTCTACACTGCCTTCCATCAAAGGCATCATCCTCCACCAACATCAGGTACTGGTTTATTGTTTGGCAAAGGGGTTTTTATTACTGTATGCCCTTGTTGTCATCAACCACAATAATTGGCAGTGGGCCTCGCCTTTGACTAAAATTCCACCTGCAAGGCAGCAGTTTCCACAGTTATTGGCAGTGGGCCTAGCCATTTACTTAAAAGTAAGACTACAAGGCAGCAGTTTCCCCAGTCATTGGCGGTGGGTCTCGCCTTTTACTAAAAAGTAAGACTGAAGGCAGCAGTTTCCACGGTCATTGGCGGTGGGCCTAGTTTATTACTAAAAAGTATGCAAGGCAGCAGCTGTCCTTTTAGTCGCCTTTTACGACACGCAGGACCTACAATGGTATAGTATTCTTACACCCCAATCACAAGGTCATCGTACCAGAAAGCCACTCTTAATTGTATAATAAAGCATGCACGCTTCTTCACTTACGATGACAAACTAAGTTGTAATCATATACGTGAGTAGAACTTTTAATGTATTCTATGGGAGTATAAAGAAATTTACATTGTATCAAGATATTTTAATAACAAAAACACATTTCCTGTGCTAAATTCATAAGTAAAGATTCAGCAAGCTTGTGGGACAAAACTGGGTAAGGGAGTAAGACTCACGAATAATCCATATAGGACGACGATGTTTGATGACGGTACGAAATTCACACATGGTAAATAAACTATTAACAAGGGAAGTAAGGTAGTTTTAAGGACCTTTAATTAATGGAATGTCTTTCTTAAAAAAAAAAATCAATGTTTTGTATCAGTCATACGTTGTGGGCGGAGGTAACTATAGCGATGCCCTATTGATTTGCGTAGTGCCGAGGAGTAGTAGGATAAAATATACTACACGTCATCTTTCCAAGAAGAGTAACCTGGGAAATATGAAGTCAATTCATGTATATCAGAGTAATAAAGTGATTATCAATTGTGTATTAATAGTCTCGTTGAAAGTGCTTTGGGATCATAGTCGAGCAGATAGCCTGTTATCTCCGCACTGTATGAAAAATGCCAATATTCAAGATTAACGAGACAACAATTCAAGCTCAAGGACGTCCCATTGATTTCTGAAGAAACCTTTACAATTATGTGAACTTCAGAAATCCTGGTGACGTCTTGGATACCCTCTTCCCCGAGGTTACTTGAGTCTGAATGCTGTCTCGTCAATCCTGAATATTGACATTTTTCATACAGTGCGGAGATAATAGGTTATCTGCTCGGCTATTTTTCCAACGCACTTTCAGCGAGACTGTTAATACATAATTGATAATCACTTTATTACTCTGATATACATGGATTGACTTCATAGTTCACAGGTTGTTCTTCCTGGAAAGATGACGTGTGGTATATCCTACAACTCCTCGGCTCTACGCAAATCAATAGCTATACAGTTACCTCCGCCCACAACGTACTAAATCATATGACTGTTTTTTTTTCTCAAGGACGACATTCCATCCACTATATATATATATATATATATATATATATATATATTATATATATATTATATATACATATATATACATATATATACATATATATACATATATATACATATATATATATATATATATATATATAATATATATATATATATATATATATATATATATATATATACATAACAAGTGTAATTTTCTACTATACTTTATTGTGATTTTCGCCTAACCAAGCGAAGACATCTTCAACGATAACTGAAAGTGGTTTTTGTGCTGATTAATTTTGCTGTACTGCTCAACAGTTTATATGAAAGTCTTATTAATTTGTATGGCAAAGAGTGATTAGTGTTATTCTTCAATTAATTTTGCAGTCATTTAGATACGTAAAGGAAACGGTGGATAGATGGAATGAAAGAGGCATTGGAAAGGAAGAGCATTTAAATTCACGAACTTGGAGTGTTTGCACTATAGACCGGAACCGTGTAGTGCGCGTAAGATCAATGTACTGGTGATGAGCCTTCAGTGTAGATGCATGAAACATCTAAATGACGCAAAATCGCTCCGTACTGGGATTCGTCCGCAAATCAGCGATTAAAGGATGAATGTAGCAGTGACTTTTGTGTTGGTATATCTCTAGAGGATACATGTTTCAACCACTTTCATGCTTTCAAAGCTGAGTTGCGATGGAATCTCTGTGCAGAAAAATCCTTCAATAATAGCCATTTCCTCGGCCCTTTCAGAAGGTTCATCAGCTGCGCTTTAAACCTTCCTGCACTTCCTTTGCCACGGTATCTGTTCATCGCTTTCTAGTCTTGATCTCCTCCTTCAGTCTGACGCTTCCAAATTGTATCCTCTTTTGCCTGAGCTAACGTCGTCCATTCTGTCCACTTGGCAAAATTATCTCAAAATACACTGGTCCATTCTTTCACCTTTAGCAAGCTCTCTCCTCCCTCTAAGCTTCTCCGCATTTTTCATAAACTCAGTTCTCGTACCATATAAGCTTCCCAAGCAATTTTGTTTATCAACTTCACCCTTTTTTTATTACATTATCATTCATCAGTCAAATTTTAGTTCTATAAATGATAGCTGGCTGAGCAATCGCTTCACGCATTTCCAATCTTGCTTCAGTTACTCCATTTCTCTTGCTAATTTTTTGTATAAATCCTGCTGCCTTCTTCGTTTCAACTGTTCATCGACTGGCCTCTTTTCTCATTCTCAGATGCTTAAACAAATTAACTGTTTCCATTCTTACATCATCCATACTATCATTCATTGCTCTACCTTCTTGTTTCCATTTGCCCTCATAATTTTACTTTTGTTCATGTTTACTAACAGCTTTCAAACCACTCCACTCTTCACTACAGTTTTTACTTGTCTGTCATGCCCAGTCATTGTTGTATCTTCCGCACGCAGCAGTTTTCCAACACTTTATTCATGACCCATTTTCTTATCCCGCAACTTGCACAGGGTCTCAGCATCATTCCATATGCAAAGATATCAAACATGACTGAGATCCATTTTCACACAAGACCGCTCATTCTCCCATCGACACATCTAGCTCTCACCATACCTTAATCACTCTCAGGAGCTCATTTACTTTCATGTTCTCAACATCCTTCACATTTTCTCTCCCCATCGATGTTATCGTAAGATTTTCCTGTCAGTTTATGTCACATACAGCATTTTTTTTTTTTTTTAATTTCCGAATTTCTCGTATAACGGATTCTCTAACTTTGACCTCTCCTTCCCTGAGATCTTTTTTTTTTCTGAACCGCTTTCTCAGAAAATTTTATCATACACCTCCCTTGGTAAACTAAGTAAAGCTATGCCCATAAAGCGTCGTGTCCTCTGCCACTTTTACACTCCTTTTCCACACTGACGCCATTTAGCTTTGCCTCGACAATAGGCAACATTTAACAAATCATAAGAATATATACTTCGTCGACCAAAGACTGCATTCAGTTCTGTCCATAAGCATCCATTGTTCTAAAATCTAGTCACCCGTATACAGTTCTCTCTACATTTACCTAAAGTTCTTGCTGCTAATATTCGCCGTCAATTAGTACGATCCGTAATTTCTCTTCATTCTCTTCTTGACTTCCCTATCCATCTTCCTGTACAACTGTATAGGAGCTCTTCCATCTTGAAGTATTCGCCAAAAGCATTTTTTTTTTTTACAGATGATTCAGTTACGGGCTACGCCAGGAGCAAGAGCCCGTGCCAGCACAAGGCTGGCTTAATCTTAAACCATGTATACACACACACACACACACACACATATATATATATATATATGTGTGTGTATATGTACTTACACCCACTGTAAACAGCTGAGGATGTATGACTATATAAATTAATTAAATTATTCATATTCTTTTTGCAAACATGATCCACACAATGTCACCGAAAATAAACTAGCAACCAATGTTGTACCAATATACTCCTCTCTTGATATCGGAACACAATTATTAATTTACACATGAGCTCTTCATTGATCCCAAAAGATCGAAGCCAGCATACTAAACCTCTAGAGTCTGCGTCAGTGGCTGCTAAGGAACAGCTAAGAAAGAAACACTACAGAATTGCAAAGCGCCCTTCTTGCATTTATGAATGAGGATAACAATTATATCATGACGAACACGCAAGTGTTGCGTGCATATGGAGGGTCATAAAGCAATGTTTTCTTCCGATTTACGAAGTTTAATAATGCTAGGGGTGGTCAGTACTCGGATTCGTGAGTACATACTAACAGGTACCTAGCGCCTCCAACACATAGATAAGCACTTAGACATTCAGAGGGACACCCATGTTGCCAGCAATCTCAACCCAAATAGTACTACCTGCAGAAAACACGAGAAAACACGAAAAATTGCGATAGTTTGTTCACAACCTGCTCGGGAAGTTCGGTGCGAAAGTTATTTTGTTATAGGTCAGTTTCTGTTGTTTTTTTGCATTTCCTGTGTAGCTATATTTGGGAGTTATTATCGTAAGTTATACTACCCTAAATAGGCCAGGTGTTCGGATGATCCAATTCATGTTCCAACAACAGTAGTAAACTAGTAATAATAGAAATCTGAATAATAGAAAGCTGAATAAACAGGTGAGAAATGTACATGGTATTTTGTTTATTTTACATTTTCCATGTAATTTTTTATTCATTTTGTATTTTCCATGCATTTTTCTTATTTTCCAGAAATTCCAGGGGATGCAAATTATACCCACCCTTGCCCACCCCTGCGCACGCCCATGCACGTAGTACATAGCTGCACACATATACTATATATATATATAGTACAAACATAACGAATTATTGCTATAGTTATTACGTTATTGTTCTCTAATTTTATTCTTTGTTTCACAAAACACTGCTGCAGACAGTAGTTCGGTCTCAAAGAAAGGCAGTTACATTCAGCGACAACTAACTGATTTCTTTCTGTATTTTCTAACAAGCACATAAGCCTTTTCTTTAAGAATGAAAAGAACAAAATCAAGGGAATCTTTTTTGTCGAATTTAAACTACAGGACGGTTTCATCACCTATGGCCCAAGATAATGCATACTAGATATTCAAAGACAGAGGGCGCTTTCATGAGAGCTAGGAGCTAACTTGCTCCGTAGCATGTACTCGTATGACCGAGTAAACTTAATTCTTCCTTTCTTTATTATTTTAGTTTGAAATTATAAAAGAACTTAGCGTAAATCCCTGCTATAAAAGTACAATCAGTCTCAGAAGTCACCTACGATGAGCTCTCGAACACACGTAAGTGGATTCTAACATACCTAAGTGGCTATTTACAGAGGACAGTTTCTCTCATATTGGAGATCTTCTCATTCCAGTTTTTCCGTTCATCCTCGTTCATCATAATTTGCCTCTCTCTCGTCTACCTAACTTCATGCATTTAACGTTTGCTATCTTACAGAACGAATGTGTTTAGCATCAGAAGCAGTTGCAGCCATACCTGAGATAACAAAAGGGTAAACCACTCCTCGATGTGAGGATGGTAACTAAGAACATGTGAAGAAAGGCTGAATAAGGTGAAATAGGATAAAAGCAAAACTCTTCTCCTTGAATGATTGAAATGAATATCCGTCACGAACTTTTGGCTTAACAGAAGTTAGCAAAAATCTTCATTCAAGTTTCTGAACCTCAGAGTTAACGTTAAATCTTGCTAGTTTTAAAATCTATGGTATCTGCAGAAACACTCATGCACCTGAGTATTATAAAAAAAATGCTATTTCTAAATCAACCTTTAATGACGTTCAGCTGTACTAGATTATATTCAGCATTCATTTTATTTGGTTAACATGTCAATAAAAGCACAAAATAAAATCTATAGTAATGGATTCATTTCACTCATGCCAAGTAGGTGAACGCTTTCTCCACTCATCCCCTACTATACGATATAGGCCTATTCTTGTTTGTGAAGTTGATAAGTTTTTTTTTTTTCTATTAAAGATGATGCCTAATCCAGATTTCTTAATTCATACTGACATACTGTTTTCTTGTTGTTAATACTATTTTCTCCGTTGTTCGAATGCCCAGTTGCAACTATATAATCGACGCAGCTCAAGCGTAAACACTTCCATTGCTCCATGGTAACCATCAACGAGTTTCACCGATCTGTGTGACCGTGTATCAATGTGAAGGTCGCAAAAGTAACCATAACTACGGACTTCCAAATTTAGATCTTCACCATTTACGTAGGACGAGAAAATAACATGAACGCGGAAAGAACAAATTATCTATAGATCAATATATATTAATCGAGGCGTAACGTGCTAAAGGGGAATTCCATCGTTTCACTTCCCATTTCGGATTCAAGGGTTTCTCAGTGGTAACCGTATCTGAAATATTGGAATGCCATGAAGTTAGGAGTTCAGTTTATAATATACGAAATTAAATGTGTCAGATAATGGGAGAACGAGAGAAGAGCTGTCACAAAACTAGAGAAAGTAAAGACGGAAGCAGGATATGCGTATAGCCTACCTACAGGAGACCGAGAGGAATAATCCTGGAGTGAGTATGGAAATAAAGATTGAAATACCAGAAGGAACTATACGTAGAGCCACCGTTTCTGTAGAAGGATGAGATGTGGATGATGAAAGTAAATGAAAGGAAAGAGACTGAAACTTCTAACATGATTTGTTTACATAGTATTTCTGGTGCGAGAAAAACTGAATAGAGGGAAGTGTGGAGAGACACAGCCAAGTAAAATGGATTCGTTTTGGAGATGGTGTGGTCATGTAGAATGAATGGGGGATGATAGCTTGGTGAATTCCCATGCATATATATATGAATTTGCGTTACTCATGGCCGCGGAAATGTTTTATATTCTCAATTATTAAGCCATGAATACCATTTAACATCGAATTCGCTATGACTTGGAAATAACTTATATAATATATATATATATAATATATATATATATATATATATATATATATATATATATATATATATATATACTTTTTGAAGTCAGCCTTATTATTCTTCTTTCAGTCGTTCAATAACACTTGCAGACCATGTTACATTTTCCCCTTCTTCCCTATTCCCCCAAAACTGAAACACCAGAGGTTAGGTTAGTACGTAGGACATAAGGTGTGTACCTATATATACGCGCAGTCAATACTGCTCCCAATAATTCATGCCGCGGCTTATTGATGATAATTCCCGGGAGAAAGTGGCAGTGTGGCCCTTTGACATTTGACACCGGATTTTACGTTTGTTGGGGAATGTAACATCACCTCAAGTAGATTCATCCTTCATAAGATTTCACCGCTAAAATGATTACTCTGCAACATGATTCTCACAATTGAAAAGGCCTTCCAAAGTTCCAACGTCCTGTAGATAAAAACAGTCATTCGGAACTTGGTAATATGTAATATTTTGAGTGTCGTTTTTCTTTGTACGGCGACTCAATTTCTAAAGCTTCAATTCAACAAGCCCTGGAAGTCTTTAGTCCACAGGATTTATCATTGTTGTCTTCATTATTGCTTGGTTGCTTTTGTAAAACCGATTCCGCTCTGTGTTAATCTTTTGTTTCTTTGCTTGCAGTTTGTTTGGAAATTCCTTGAAACGAAAGGGGAAAGGTCTTGTAATCAGTATTTTCACTTACTTCGTGGCCAAATACTCTGTTTTTGTTTATATCACGTTGCTATTCCCATAGTAGAGGATATGTATATAGTAATTTATGCACTGACCTCATAGACAAATTGGAAATTTACAGTATCCTCAACATTTTCCTTAGTTTGAAGAAGCCCGCTGTTTTTCCTTTATTATGGGTCTTATTTATGTCTTATCATAGCGATTCTTTGCATGCTTTCAGTGAAACGGCGTATTTTTCAGTTTGTATACAAATAAATGAATATAAGCTTACTGGTTTGAAATTTATAAAATACCCCAATAACTGAAATCTGATGATCCACCAGTCTTGTCTTCACCCACGACCGTTTGTGCCCGTGTTGTGGCAAAATAATTGGAATCCAGCGTCAGATTTTGACTAATTTTTTGCGGAAACATTTATTTGGAGGTCATATTCCTCGTGACTTCCTGAAATAGAAAGATCGTGATAAAATGTTAATCTTCGCTCCGAAAATCGGCGAAAAAATCGTCGGTGGCGTTTTTCGTGTAACGTGCGCTGGTAAAACTTGACTGTGCAACGTTTCCTACAGTAGTACTACCCTACGTGAGCTTATGATACTCCATTTAAAATCGTTAGCTGTTCAACCATGAATGGTTGAGGAATCACTCGAATAGTAAATGTGGGGGAAATAGAATGTTACCTCTTGAGAAATGCAGCTTCCTCAAAGAGATGTCTAATCACAAGGTTTAATATAAGGGTGACAAACTAACAACGAATAAATCCCAAGGTAACAACGTTGCGTCACTCTACATAGGTGTTTTACTAGCTGCTTATCAGAGACAGAACGGAAATGACTCAATAAAGAATAATATGTTTTGACATCTACTACACCGATTTTAAGATCATGAAGCCCCAAAAAACTTCAACGACCTCCACCCCCATAGCAATATAACAATGAAAGCATAACTATACGTGGGAGCAAGACGAATACAGATTAACAGATCGAGGCAGGAAACAACAAAAGTATTAAAAACAGAAAGCTTAACACACTACACCAAACTTTGAAAAATAAATACGAAACCTTTATTACAGGCCTATACGAAAGAAACAGTTACAAAATTTTCAAAAAAAAAAAAAAAAAAAACGCATTGTTAGGGTACGACCGATAGAGTGAATGTATGCCGAGACGAGTTTCAGAGGGGCCCTCATAACAAAGCTGGGCAAAGGTATCGTGAAAATAAAATAAAATAAAACAAAAATAGATATATATAAAAAAAAGAAACACCACCCACAGATGAAACTTAGTTCGGTCTTTGGTTTCCACGTAATACAGAAAACAAACAAATCGAGCCCACAACAAACTAAACGGTCTTTCATGAAGCAACATAATAGAAAGACGCCTCAGGTGGTAATTGCCTTAGCTATGCCAGTTCGCGCACCTACGCAAGTTTCACTGGTTATGAAAGGAAGTGGGAGCCTAGTGTGGACCCGATCCCATCCACCGTGCACAGCTATTATGATGTTTTAACTTGAGGAAATCTTGAAAAAGTCTGCCGTCAGCACAGCGCCATAGAAGTCAGAAGCATTCGATGTAGGAGAAATAAGAGAAAGAAGGGAATCACGTGAAAGGTAGAGAAGAAGCGGTGAAAGGCAAAGTAAAGTAGTACAGATGCCTTTTCTAATAGTGGGTAGCTACAGCAACAAAGGTGACCCTAAACAAAATATAAACAAGTAAAAAAAAGCTCAAAAGTTTCTTCGGCGCAATCAAGTTTTCTGTTGGTTGCTTGCGTTATTGGCACCTATAGTAGTGCGAGAGGGCAGCCTTGGCTAACTTTAACCTAATAAAATAAAAAACCACTGAGGCTAGAAGGCTGCAATTCGGCAAGTTTGGCGATTGGAGGGTGGATGACCAACATACCAATTTGCAGCCCTAGTCCTAGAGTCTAGGCTCAGTAGTTTTTAAGATCTGAGGGCGGGCAGACAGGTAAATAACCATCTCAATGGTTTTCTTATACAGAAAACTAAAAAGGAAGAATAACATGTAATTCATAACTCGTGAAATCATGAAATGTAGCAATAGTGGAAGAAATGGTCCTAGAATTAAGGACTACAGATTCAAGAAAGACATTTTCGAACAATCATCAGCCATGCTGTATTGGGCGGCCTTATTTGCTGAAACACGTGGCTATATATGGTCCGTAGTCAATATAAAATAAATGATATAAAAATTACGTTGTTCCATAACACCACAGCATTAGATTTATACGGGCTGCTGAAAAGCAAGAGCCCGTGCCAGCACAAGGCTGGCTAATCTTACTACTAGCAATAGATAAGAAGAGGCTAAAAAAAGTAATTGAAGAACAAAATAAAAAATAATAAAAGAGCTTTATGGGTACTGAAGGAAAGTGTGTTAGTTATATGTAGGAAATACGAAACTCACTTATAATAAGGAAATAAAATAAGCAATAAAAGTGCGCCGAGGTTTCTCCTGCGCATTCGAGTTTTCTGTAGAACGTATAATACTGCAGAAAACCATTAGCTACGACCTTGGAGGAATAATGCCATTATTCCTCCAAGGCTACGACCGGTCAGTGCAGCCGAAGTGTGGAAATGACGTCACGGCTGATCAGGCGTGGAGTGTTGAATCCACACGTACAAATTTCCACACTTATTATTTATAAAGTGTAGGTATGCTAGTCAGAATATAATAATAATTTATGAAAATGAAACATTCTATTATATAAGTCTCGGGCAAATATATACAAAACTAAATATTATTTATGCTGGTATTTATACTTGTTATTTTTCAAATCCCTTCTTGCTCAGTTATAAAACTCTCAGAAGAACACTTTCCCCATTAACGAAAGTAATGAGAGAAAATAAAGAATACATCCGTAAATATTTTGAGGAATAAGAGTCAGTTTTAGAGGCATTATTAGAAGAACAGAGTGAAAACTCTAGTGATTTCGATAAGCATGATATCACCCTAAAACGCTTTTCTGCCTCACTTAGAGGTATCCGAATAGTTAATGATGCACACTGACTTGTCTGAAGCTAATATCCCGAAATCTCTATTTGACAGCAGAGAGAATCCCACAGAAATTTGGAAAAAGGCAGTAGAATATCATCTTTACAAGCTAACTAATTTCTACAACATACTGTTGTAAATCCACTTTCACTTACTTTTTGACACGAATTAAAAATTCTTTTGGAACGCAGGTGACAGATGAGGATCTGGAAGGCCAAATGAAATTGAAAACCACTGCATTAAAGCCCAATATCAAAATGCTGTCTAAAAAGAACGTCACTAATTGCGTAAAATGTAAATAAAATATTTGTCATGTTAAGTTTTTTAATCTTTATTTCTATTTATTAGATTATGTAGAGTTGCAAAAGATTTAAATAACTATGAAAAAAAACAGTCACCTACTGAATGCGATCTCTGTGAGTGACGATGAATTTCAACATGACCTTCATGCACAAAAACGTTCGCGGCCCCCCGTGCTAAAGGGCTGCAATTTTGTATGTTTGATGATTGGAGGGTGTATGATCATCCCCGTGGATCAACATAGCTTTGTAGCCCTCTAGCGCTTCAGTAGTTTTTACATAAATGGAACATAAATCATTTGACAGTCTTGAAGGACACCCGAGAAAACACGTTTTATAGAGTATATAGGATTTCACCTCTAAATCACAAATTGGTTTGGCTATCATATAGGCTGCCCACTCTCTCCCTCCGCATCTATGGATTTTAAGATCTGTGGGCGGACAGACAGACAAATAGCCATCTCAATAGTTTTCTTTTACAGAAAACTAAAATGAAGATATGAATTGAGGAGAAGGAGACAACAGAACTTCATTAGGTATGAGCGCTAAATTATTCAGAGCGGACTAATAGGGTAGCATTAAAATATAATAAGGTGAATTAAGGAACTGAAGAATTTAAGTTAACCAAAGAATAGATAAGATTCTTGATCAAAGTAATGGAGGTAAGAAATAAGAAAGATATATAGTAAAAGCAAAGTGCCGTCAGAGGTTAAATTTTTCGCAGATCCTTATGTGCACCCAATTTCCGTGCACCATAATCAAGTAGCGAGTCCAATGTTTGGAGTAGTAGAAAGGTCGTGTTGAAGAGCCAGAGACCTGAATTTATTGTGTCGTTGAGAGAATCGCTGATATTTGGAAATATGACGCCAGGTTATGAGAGAAAGCATAGGAAACTTGTAAATAGTCTCTTATGTTCGAAAGTTGATTATTAAATTCAAGACAGAGTGACGTCATCATTGTTTTGATACGTGACGTCATAGGGGTGTAAAGACTGTCAGTCAGGGTGGGTTACCACTAAAGTTATAAAATAAGTAAATTATAGTTAGGATGAAATAATTATTAAATCATGTATGTTGACAGTGATTGAAACTTGCTTGTAACCTGGTCATGCTGACTTGTCAGTGTATTATATGTGATGTCACTCACTCGTGTTATCTTGCCCAACAGGTTTATAACCACAGACGGACCAAGACCAGGTTTTACTGTCGGACCCAACAGTAGCTACTAAAAAAATAAGATTAGGAAAAGTGACTGGTAAATTTGACTAGACATAAAAATGGCAGCTAGTAAAGGCAGTAAAGGCATAGAAACGGCAATTACCCTCACCACTAACCACATGGCTGCAGGTAAGTTGTCAATTCTTGTTCCTAGCTTACCTACCTAGCCTAGCCTAGTACCTAGTAGGCTAGTTACTAGGTAGGTAGTAGGTAGCCTATATAGCTACTATACTAGGTAATGATGAATGAAGTAGCCATAGCTAGCTACTACCTAGGGTAAACAACCGCATGGACTGACTGAACACACCGAGTGTCACGGCTGGACACCCTCCGAAAAAGTACTTAGGGTAAAACACCGCATGGCCTGCATCAGCTCAACGACGATCATAGCATGCCACCCTCCAAAAAAGTACTTATAACGCGTCCTGACACCGAAGATGGGCATCCGCGACTTGTTGTTGGTGAGAAACGGAGCTAAAGACCTCTACTCTCCTTTCGAAGTAAGTATTTTCTCCAAAGTTAGAAATTAAGGCCAAATTTAAAGGTTTAAACAGAGGGTAGTGAAAAGGGTAGCCAACGCAGTGCAAACTTCACCAAAACGCTTTCGAAATTTTTACTTACGATTAAATAACTTAGAAGATTGACACCATCTCGATGTGTGCGGAGTCGCTTGTGTCAACAAACTTCCCGTTTCCTGTGATAAATCCACACACCACTTGAACCCATAGACGCTGGGGCGCTTTCATCACAGCAATCGGAAGACGGTCCCTGGCCATGACGTTTTTAAGGAAACTACTGTTTTGGTAGAAGACGACGACGAAGCGTACACTAGATAATTATTTAAATAAATAGTAAAACATCAATATTTTACATATTTATGATGATTAATTTGAAAATATTCGTTATTGAAAAAGTAACTTGATAGCTGACTTTCGTACCTATTGTAAATGAATTGTTATACTCAACTTTCTTGCAGAACAGTTTACCAGTTATTCATGCAGATTGTTATCAGCTATTCATGTAATTGTTATAATCGTAATGCGCATATATATCTTTATTATTTACTTTTTGGATATATGAAGATGTTTTACTGCCGGATTACCGCCGTAGTGTGACGCAATCGCTTTCACTCCCTGGGCCTCCGTCTGTTTTCGCACCATAAGAAATTAATGGGGCCGAATTTACAATGACCAGAAAGTTGTTAAAAGAGGAAAGTTAGCTTTGAGGAGTATATGTTTTGATTGAGAAAAATAAAATTTCATACAATCAACTTACCTGTCAGATATATACATAGCTAAGACTCCGTCGTCCCCGACAGAAATTCAAATTGTTCGATACGTAATCACAAACCTGAGGTCCTTTAACAATAGGAAGTAGCTAGCGGCAGCTGGAACGGTCGTAAGCTTCGAACAAGGGGAGAACGGTAGTTAACTGCTTGTCCGATCGTCGCGCGCCGCGCGACTGGGAGGTAAACAAATCACTTTTGCTTTCGGCCGTGTGTGGGAAGGACGTGTTCGCCATCGCTCTGCCCGCCTTGTCGTTTGCTTTGAGTTTGAGTATTTCTTTCTCTTTCTGTATAAATCAGGAGTGATTGTAAGTACTTTTGACAATTCTATTGATTCTTGCAATGAGTGAATTGGAAGAAATGGAAATATCACCGCGCCCTCCAGTCGCCCGTAGAGTGTGTCCCGGGCTGGAGGGGCGTAGATGTGGAGGGTTCAGTCATTCGTTGACGTGGACCCCACGAGGTTTGTACTCGTTGCCGGGGGCGAGAGTGCTCCCGCAACGACCTTGTGTTACATGTATGAATTGGTCCGAGGCGCAGTGGGTGCTGTACGAGGGCAGGAAGAGACTTAGGCCGGCCAAGAAGTCATCGGAAAGTCCAGTGACTCCTTTTGGTGACGGACACTTCGTCCTCTTTCCTGCCTCCCAGCCAGCCCCCACGTTTCGCGCCTTCCCCTGCGGGGGGGTAGCGGAGTCCTTTTCCTCTCTCGATCCGTCGAGTTGTGGATGAGGGCCCCGCTACCCGGACGTACAGCTGTACTCGGGGTCTTCCGTCCGCTCTGGGGGGGGTGTTTCGCCCCCCAGGCGCGAGGAAGCCCCTCCAACTAACCCGACTATTGCTTCCGCAGGTGTGCCATCAGCGAAGGACGACTTGGGACAGGTGTGGGAGTCGCTGGGGCTGCAGGGAGTGCCCAGCATCCAGGGGTTGCTTCAGCGGTTGGCGGGGTCGGCGGTGGTCACTCATGGTGCGGTGACCACCACTACTACCACAATAACGACACCAGCGTATGAGATGCCACCACATCTGGTATATACGCCCCATATAATGTCGGTGACACCCACGGTGGCTATACAAAAACCCATTGCTGCCGTGCCAAAGAGGACGGTGCCACCACCACCTGGATTTTTTCCTTTGCCGACCCCGGACTTCCGCTGCCCAAAGAGTACCCCACCTGGACCCTGCCGCCAGTGCCACGGATGACGGTGACTGTCGACAGGACGCCTGGCTCTCCCGTGGTACCTGCCGTGCCTGCCGTACCTGTTGCCGTTCCAGCCACTCTTTCACTTTCAGATGTTCCTGCCGTTCCTGCTGTTCCCGGACCTGTTCCTGTTGTTCCTGCTGCTGGTGTTGCTGTCACAGTCTCAGGTCTTTCCGGACAGGTGCAGTCGGGCCCTGTTGCTTCGGCAACTGCCCCGGCTCCCTCCTGGATGGGAAGACCTGACGTCTGTTTTCTGCGGAGCCTGGCGAAGAAGAAGAGGAAAGAGGAAGAAGGTGTCGTCGTCGTCTTCATCGTCTTCTTCGTCGTCTGCTGCCTCTCCTTCCCCTTCGACTTCTAAGGCTAAACAGCCGAAGAAGAAGAAGGGTGCCTCCTCCCCCCCTAAGAAGACTCCTTCGGGATCTTCTAAGGGCCCGACTCGCACAGGCGAGCTGGGGAGCTCTTCTGCTGGTCCTCCTGTTCCTTCGGGAACGGGGCCCGTCGCTTCTTCTGCAAAGAAGAAGTCGACGGGGACCAGAGGTGCACCAGCCATCGGCTGGTGCGTCCTCACCTGGTGCTAGCGGTTCTGCCGCTAAACCAGGTTCCGTCTCGGCCGCTTCTCGTTTCGCGAGAAGCACCGAGTGGACGCTCTTCCAAAGAGGACCGTCCAGTCCAAAGTTTTGACGTCCGAGCTCGCTCGCCGTCAAGACAGCGGCGCGGAGCAGAAGACTGGCGAGAGTCGTGCACACGACTCTCGCCAGGGCCAGTGGACGCTCTCGCAGCGATCAACTGGCTGCTCGGGATGGGCTGACGTGACGGTCGCTGACCGGCCACGGGTTGAGGCGAGGAAGGAGTCCCCACGGCCGGACCGGCCCGGTACCAGGGGTTTGACGCGCCGAGAGGACGCTGGCCTGGTCTCGACGCGAAAGGGAGCCTAGCAGGTCACCCGTCCGCCGCTCCCGATGGGACCGGGAGGGCGGGACGGTGACCAGCGGCAGCTCGCCTGACGCTAGAGATCGGTCTCGACGTTTCTCAGACCGAGCCAATCCGCCCGAAAAAAACAGGCAGCGCAACCTAGGCCTGCTGCTCGACCGTCACCGCGGGTTGACGATCAGCAGCAGCCCTCCACGCACGCTGGTCCTGCCAGCGAGCGATGGGGGGAGCGTCAGTCTGCCTCTCCCGTACCTTCAACCTCCTCGGGCTATACCGGGAGGAGCGAGGTACGAGGAGCGATCACGAGAGGTGCGCCGCTCGTGACCCCAGCTATGACGCCGTACGGCTCAGGCACGGTCTTAGGACCAGAACCAGGAACCGTACGCGCAAGTAGTTGGAGGCGACCGTCAGGGGTCTGTCGCTGTTTCTCCTTCTGAAGGAGGAGTATCGAGGGATATGCTCTTGCTGGAGGGACTGGACGGTCCTACTCCGCAAGACGCTGTAACGCCTGAGATACAGAGGAACTTCGCAGAGGTCATTTAAAGCTGATGCGTCTGGCATAATACCTTTGCGGAAGAGGTCGCCCTAACCCCTGGTAGCCACCAGCCCATAGCGTCCCGGCTCGAATCATTTTGGGGTCCCAAGAGGGAGCCCAAAATGATGATGGGGTTGCCACGATCAGAGCTTGCGGACTCGGTCCTGGATCAGGTGGAGAATCTCGTCTCAGGACGGGAGGACTCGCTAAAATCCGGACGGTCCTCCAAGCTGCTTCCTCCTCCTCTACAGCGGCAGAGGCGATTCTACGTGCCTTCGGAAGACCCGATACTGCCGAAACAGGTTAACCCGGAGTTAGCGAGGCTGACTCCAGGTGTGTCCCTGCAGCAGCTCCTGTCGGAGAACCTATGGTTCTCGCAGCAGGAGGCACTTGCCCTGGAATCTACCGCTATGGCAGCATTCCAGGCAGTTTCCTGGTTGGATTTGTGGTCCCTCACAATATCCAAAGTAGCGGCCGGCTCTGGGAGTTCTGCTCTCGAAGACGACGCTTCTTTCAGGAGACTGTGCCAGTCTGGAGGAAGAGCAATCTCTTACCTCGCCCATCAGACTGCTAACCTGTGGGCCAACTTGGTTCTTCGACGTAGGGACGCAGTCCTTACCCGAGTGACCAAGGGGGCCGGGCGTGAGGCGGCACTCGGGCTACGAAATGGACCTCTTAGGAGTTCCCCAGCTCTCTTTCCGGGAGAGATGGTGGACGCTGCGGTGGAACAGCGGCGCACTGACGAGAGTGACCGCTTAGTCCACCAGGCAGTCTCGAAGGTTTCTGGGCAATCTCGAGTAACTGCGGCCAAACCAAAGAGCTTGGCTAGCGCTTCCACGGCGGCGAAGACGGTTGCACCGTCCAAACCCCGTGTGAAGACTCCAGTTGTTTCAACTTCTGCTAAAGGAGGCCGCAACCAGCCCTCCTCCCAGCCCTCCTTTCCCCGAGGAGGTGCGGGAAAGAAGTCGAAACGAGGAGGGAAACGCTAGGGACGGCGTTCCCCCTCACCTGCTGCCAGAAGTGGGGGGGTGCCTAGCGAGCCATTGGGCGACTTGGCAGCGCTACGGCGCCGAGAACTGGATAGTAGACGTCCTTCGGGAGGGATATCTACTACCCTTCGAGTCTCGGCCCCCCCTCATCTCCAAACCGGTCCAGCTACAGACCTATGTCCGGGGATCAGCAAAGGACAACGCTCTTCGACAGGAGATCAAGACCATGCTGGCGAAACGAGCTGTAGAAATCGTGGAGGACCAGTCACCGGGCTTTTACAGCCGCCTCTTCCTAGTGGAGAAGGCATCGGGGGGCTGGCGTCCGGTGATAGACCTCTCTCCCCCTGAAACCCGCTTCGTTCGCACGACGCGGTTCACCGATGGAGTCGGCACGCTCAGTGCTCGACTCGATCAGGGGGGAACGATTTCATGCTTTCAGTGGACCTGAAGGACGCGTATTTTCGAAATACCCATACCATCATTCCTCCAGAAAGTACCTCCGCTTCATCTTCGACGGGACGTGTACCAATTCAGGGCACTTTGTTTCGGTCTCTCAACCGCCCCACAGGTGTTCACGCGAGTGTTCACTCTGGTGTCGGCTTGGGCCCATTCGAACGGGATACGTCTTCTGAGGTATCTCGACGATTGGCTAGTCCTGGCGAGCTCCCGCTCGCAGTTGCTACAGGACAGAGATCGACTCCTCAAGTTTTGTCGCGATCTGGGGATCGTGATAAACTACGAGAAGTCCGACCTCGAACCCAAGCAGAAGATGAAGTACCTGGGTATGCTGATAGATACGGTAGCAGGGCAAGTCTTTCCCGCAGACTTGCGTATCAGCAAATTCAGGGAGGCAGCCGGCCGGTTCCTGTCTCGGCAGGAACAGGCAGCACAGCAATGGCAAGTCGTGATCGGCCATCTGTCGTCACTCGAGAAGTTAGTCCCTCACGGGCGTCTTCACCTGCGGTCTCTCCAGTGGAGGCTAAGGGAGAGTTGGTCTCAGGCCAAGGATCCTCCTTACTTTCCCGTGGCTATCACGGACAAGGTGAGGCAGGACCTAGCCTGGTGGCTCGACGACAAGAAACCTCCTTAAGAGGAGTGCCCATACGCACTCCCCCCCCGGAGATGCTTCTGTTCTCAGACGCATCGACCGAGGGATGGGGCGCACACCTGGAGGAGTTGCTGACTGCAGGTGTGTGGGACCAATCACGAGAAGCACCTTCACATCAATGTCCTGGAACTCAAGGCGGCGTTCAACGCTCTCCAAGAGTTTCGGGACCGCTTGGTGGGACACTCAGTGGTGTTGATGTGCGACAACACCACAGTAGTGGCATATGTCAACAAGCAGGGGGGCTAGTGTCTCTTCCTCTCCATCAGTTGACGGTGCAGGTGCACGAGTGGGCCACGGCTCACTCGATAGAGCTGTCAGCACGCTACATTCCAGGCAAGAGGAATGTAGTAGCAGACAAGCTCAGCCGTCGGGATCAGGTGATAGGGACCGAATGGTCTCTACACAAGATGTGGCGGAAAGGCTCTTCAAACCTGTGGGGCGAACCGGTCGTAGACCGTTCGCCACCCGGCACAACAGAAAACTTCAGGTTTTTCTTTTCAGCTGTGCCGGGACCCATGGGCAGCTGCAGAGGACGCTCTCCAACACCCCTGGGACAACCTCTTCGCTTACGCCTTTCCTCCCTTCTGTCTGATTCGGAAAGTGATCAGTCGAGCGCTGGTCACTCCCAATCTCAGAATGATCCTGGTGGCTCCCAAACGACCACAAGCCGTTTGGTATCCGGACCTGCTGGCTCTTCTTCTTGCGGACGCACCATGAGAGAGCTAACCCCACTTGGCACAAACCTTCTAGCCCAGCCACACGTAGAACGGTACCACCAAGCAGTCCAGTCCCTTCAACTTCACGGCTGGCTGTTATCCACCATCTCTTGCGAACGAGAGGCTTTTCTCGTAGCGCAGCAACAGAGATGGCTGACACGTCCGACAGTCCTCTGCAGCTGTGTACCAGGGGAAGTGGGCCGTCTTCTGTTGGTTGGTGTCGTAGACAGGGTCTGTCTCCTCTCGAGCCACTCTTCAGCAGGTAGCGGATTTCCTCGTGTTTCTTCGCCGAGAGAAGCTCCTCTCAGTACCACAGTTAGGGATATAGAGCCGCCTGGCTCTCGTCCTAAAACTTGAGGGGACTGGACATCTCGAATTCGTTCGAGATATCCTTGCTAATGAGGAGCTTCGAAAGGTCTTGCCCACCCAGGGAACTCAGGCCCCCCGCGTGGGATGTGATCTCGTACTTAGGAGTTGAGCGAGACCCTTCGAGCCACTCCGAGAGTCGTCAGACAGGGATCTGACCCTCAAGACCCTCTTCTTGCTGGCCCTGGCATCGGCGAAGAGAGTAGGGGAACTACATGGCCTTTCTTATGATGTTAACATACCAGAGGCTGGGGATCTGTGACGCTCGATTTCGTCCCGAACTTCGTAGCTAAGACTCAGAAATCCGTCGATCCCTGACGACAGGTTCGAGTCTTTCACGATCCCCTCCCTCCTGACTTCACCGATAACGATGCGGATGAGATGCTGCTTTGTCCTGTGAGGGCGCTACGGCGCTATCTGAAGAGAAACTCGACATCTCAGGCCTGAGTGTCGACGCTTCTTCGTTAGCACTGGGGGTCACCAAGAAAGAAGTCTCCAAGAACACGCTTTCTTTCTGGCTGCGTGAGGTGATCAGGAGAGCGTACGAAGCTGATGGTAGCGACGACATCCGTACGCTCCGTCCGAGAGCCCACGAAGTCAGAGGTATCGGACCCTCCTTAGCGTTCCGTAAGAACTTCTCCGTGGCGCAGGTCCTGAAGGCAGGTGTCTGGGCCAACCAGACCACCCCCCTTCATGTCCTTCTACCTTCGGGATATTGCCCACAAGTCCTTGGATACTTTTTTCCTTGGGACCGTGGTGGCTGCTCAACACGTTGTGTAAGCTTACCCAGCACCGAGCAGGCAGAACAGCATCGATTCCTGGTATGACTGGGAGAATGAATGCGTGAATGAGAGAGTGACTGGCTTCTCTTCACCATCTTTTTCTACCTCTACCTGCGGGCAGAGGGATACGGTCGTTACCTTGCTGGAAGGGAGTCAGATGCAGGTAAGCTATTCAACAGAGCTCCATCCTATCTCTTTAACTAGAGATAGGAGTAAATATCCACCACTTTCTCCAACAAGGGGGAGAAAGTGGATGCCAACATGAGACAAACCCATTACTTTACATTTGCTCATGTAAAGGAAAAAGTTCTTACAATGCTGGTACGAAGAGATACGCTTGCCTCTCTCTTAGTACTCGGCCCAGAGGTCTGACCATTGATCCTGCGGTGCACACCCCGATCAATCGGACAGAGGCTTGGATCCCTCCCTCGCTCTTACGACCAGGGAGGCATTCCAGGGATGGACGAACACCAGTCTGTTCATCAAAAGACTCAGATTCCTCCCACCAAGAAGTGAGTCTTCCTATTGTTAAAGGACCGATGGTTTGTATTACGTATCGGAACAAATGACAATTTGTCGAAAATTGCATTTTTCCTAACTATACAAACATGAGGTCCTTTTACATATAGTCCCTCCTCATGCCACCCCTCACTCTGCGTATTTTGCATGGGCCAAAAGCAAAAGTGATTTGTTTACCTCCCAGTCGCGCGGCGCGCGACGATCGGACAAGCAGTTAACTACCGTTCTCCCCTTGTTCGAAGCTTACGACCGTTCCAGCTGCCGCTAGCTACTTCCTATTGTTAAAGGACCTCAGGTTTGTATAGTTAGGAAAAATGCAATTTTCGACAAATTGTCATTTTCGCGCCACTCGCTACAGGTAGGTCAGGTGATCTACCGGCCTGCCCTGGGCGGCAGGACTAGGAACCATTCCCGTTTTCTATCATATTTTCTCTGTCGCCGGTGGTATCAACATTGTTGTTACTACCTCCTGACTTGAATTCGTTTTTCAAGGCAATTGATCTTCTTTCATCGGACTTTTTGGTGACGTACCTGGATCGTTGTTTTGGCATTCGCTACTGTGGACTGGATTTGGACTTGCTTTTGATTTTTCTACAGAATGTCTGATTCAAGTGTTAGTGTAAGAGTTTGTGTGAATGTAGGCTGCAAGGTGAGGATACCAAAGGCTTCAGTTGATCCTCACAGTGCATGCCGTAAATGTAGAGGTTTTGAATGTTCTTTGACTGACACCTGTCATGAGTGTGAAAGGTTGAGTGTTGAGGAATGGAAGACTCTAACTTCTTATTTGAAGAAGTTAGAGAGGGATAGAATTAGAAGGGCTGCATCTAAAGGTGCGAGTAGTACAAGGCCTATTAAGCCTTTTCCTGATTCTAACTCTTCTGTAAACCATGCATTTGATTCTCCCTCTTTATCAGGGCCCTCACAGACTTTGCATTCAGATTCAGCCTCGGAGATCGCTGATCTGAAAGCTACACTTCATAGGATGAAATCCAAAATGGCTGCCCTGAAAGGTAAGGATAGTGAAAGTGACATATTTAGTGAAGTGAGTGCCCCCAGTGTGTTGGAGGGGCGTCCTGACGTCTCTGCGACGCTCCCATGGCCTAGACCTCTTTCAAGCTCCCAAGCCCAGAGGAGAAGAAAAGTCGAAAGCCTTACGGAGGTTGTGGAGAATCCCCACCGGTCAGGCGTCCCTTCAGCAGGCTCTGTAGCGCAACAGACTGCTCAGGACCGCTTTAGAAAAAACGTCCTCCAAGAGTGTTTCTCGTCGTCCGGTTCTCCTTCACCTAAACGAGGGTGGAAGGATTCGGACCTTTCCAGGCCCCTGAAAAGGCACTGGAAAGAGCCTTTGTTTGACTCGAGCCCAGAGCGCTTTTCTGATGAAGCTCCATCCGCGATCAAGAAGGCGAAGGTGGTTTTGACGTCTCCCTGTTACGACAGTCTGAGTAAAACTCCTTCGAGGTCTCCCTCTCCTGTTGAAGAGGACGCTGGAGAGGCTTCCAAGAGGATTCTTTTAGCGGTTCAAGAACAGTTAGCCGCGTTGGTCGGAGTCCTTTCGAAAGATCCTCCTCGTAAGAAGGACGTTAGACTTCCTGTCAAGAAGTCTCGTCTTCTTTCTCCTGCCAGGCACGAGGCTCCTGCCAGACGTGAGGCGTCTTCCAGGCGTGAGATGCCTTCCGATCATGAGACGTCTGCCAAGCGTGAAGCGCCAGCCAAGCGCGAGATTCCAACCAGGCGAGAGGCGTCATCCAATAGCGAGACGCCAGACAAGCGCGAGCAGCCTTCCAGGCGCAAGGAGCCAGTTAGGCGCGAGGATCCAGTCAGGCGCGAGGCGCCAGCCAAACGTCAGGAGCCAGTCAGGCGCGAGGCGTCAGCCAGGCGCGAGGAGTCAGTCAGGCGCGAAGCGTCAGCCAGGTGCGAAGCGTCAGCCAGGCGCGAAGCGTCAGCCAGGCGCGAGGAGCCAGCCAGGCGCGAGACGCCAGCTTTGTTTCAGAGGGGCTCTGTACATGCCTCCCTTAGCCACTCTCAGGTTTTAGGAGTTTGTCTCCCGCAGAGAGAGATGTTTGGAAAGATTTGAAGACGGATTCTCCTTCTGATCCTTTTGTTGAAGAGGATTCAGAAGACGAGGCTCGTGGTAGAGAAGGGCTTTCAAATTTACAAAGGTCTTGACAATCTCCTTCTCTCTTCGGAATATTGGAGATTCCTTAACTCCCTGCCGCTCCTCCTTTCCTCTGCGCTCTCTCTTTTCTTGCTCCAAGACGCCAAAATCTTTGTCTTTTCTGAAAATGAGACCGACCATCTCTATGAAGAGAGCTCTCCAGTCTCTGGATAACTGGATGAAAACGAAGAAGGATCTGGTCAGAACTGTCTTCTGTATGCCCCCTGCTAGACTTACAGGCAAAAGGGGTATTTGGTACCAGAAAGGGGAGAATATGGGACTCTCTCTCCCAGCTTCTGCGGAAGCTGACTTTTCAAGTCTGGTAGATGCTTCAAGAAGGCATGGCCTGAACTCTGCTCATGTGACTTGGGGTCTTTCTGAGCTTGATCATCTCCTCAAGGGACTCTTCCATGTATTGGAAGTATTCAATTTCCGGGATTGGTCCCTTGGGGGTGATGGCCAAGAAGGCCCATGGACTCGGAGGGCCTCGATCCTGATGTTCTCTGTATCTTGTCGTGTATAGACAAGGCGGTACAGGATGGCTCAGGGAAGTCTCCCTTCATTATTTGGAGCGGGACTCTTGAAGAAGAGGTCCGTTTTTAGCGCCTTTCTAACCAAGGCGGTTTTGCACTCACAAAGAGCAGCTTTGATGTTTGCTCCCAGGTCTGACTTTCTGTTCCCTTCTCAGTTGGTGAGGGACATTTCTCGTTCACTAACGGAGAAGGCGACCCAGGATCTTCTCCTTCAGTCTTCCAGAAAGAAGAGGCCTGTGGTAGTGGGAGAGAAGAAGAAAGGGCGAGTACGTCTCTTCAGCCCTTTCGAGGAGGCCCTTTCCTCTAGAGCTCCCTCAAAAGGAAAGCGCCTGAGGAGAGGTAGATCTTCATTCCGTCCCTTTAAAAAGGGGGAAAGTGATGCAAGGATCCTCCAAACACCAGTAGGTGCCACGCTCCTGGGATTTGCGGATGCCTGGGCACTCATCGATGCAGACGCTTGGTCGATGTCGGTGATAAAGAAGGGATATTACATCCCCTTCCAGGACAGTCCTCCCCTAACTTCAACTCCGCGGGAATTGTCCGCCAAATACAAGGACCCTGTTCTGAGAGATACTCTTCGACTAATGGTGGATCAGATGTGGGACAAGAGAGCGATAGAACTAGTGCTGGATCAAAAACTCCCCGGGGTTTTACAATCGCCTTTTCCTGGTTGCAAAAAGCCTCGCTGGAGACAGTTCTAGACGTCAGCGCTCTGAACAAATTTTTTCAGAAAGAGAAGTTCACCATGGAAACTTCTGCGTCAGTCCTTGCGGCTCTTCGCCAAGGGGATTGGATGGTTTCTCTGGATCTCCAAGATGCCTATTTTCACGTCCCGATTCATCCTTCGTCGAAGAAGTACCTCCGTTTCATGATGGGGGGAAGGATCTACCAGTTCAGGGCCTTGTGTTTCGGCCTGTCCACTGCTCCTCAGGTCTTCACAAGCCTGATGAAAAATGTGGCGAGATGGTTTCACCTGAAAGGTGTCAATATCTCTCTGTACCTAGACGACTGGCTCATCAGAGCCAGATCAGAGAGACAGTGTTTGGAGGACCTTGCTTTGACCCTAAACCTGATAAAATCATTGGGAATACTCGTAAACCTCAAGAAGTCTCAGCTGATCCCCAGCCAGAACTTGGTCTATCTGGGGATTCAGATGGATTCTCGGGGTTTTCGAGTATTTCGTTCTCAAGAGAGACTCGTGAGAGGCTTAGAGGAAGTCTTTCTCTTCTTAGGGAAAAAACGTTTTTATTGTAGTTATTATTATTATTAATAGGTGTTAGTTTTTCCAGACCTCTGAGTCTCAAGTAGACTCTTCTCGGGCTGGTTCTCAGGGATCAATCCTGAGAAGAAAAAAAAAAAAAAAAAAAAAAAAATTAGACTTTATTTGAGAAACCCGTCTTATTTAAAAAATTTATGATTTTATTAATTGAAAAATCCCTGCTTTCCGCAAGAATATTTTTCATTTCCGAACTCCGCAGATAAATAGATCTTTGCTGGTTTTATTGTAGTGTCTCACCGAACAATTATAGAGCCGTGATTTCCACGAGCGGCAGGATACTAAATTCAAATTTAGCGCGTCGGCGTCGCCAACACTGGTGGTGATGACGTCATCTCCCTCCACTCGCGGGAGAACCAGGTACAACTGCCCAGGTGAATCCAATTCTTTTCCTGCCGCATCCGGTGAACATCGGTGGTCGGTGCGGTTGGAGGTGGATGACTTTGCTTTCGCTTTTTTTATTTTTTTTCTTTGTGGAATTGATCTTCGGAATTGGTGAAGTACTCTTTTTTGGCGTTGTTCTTATTTTGCTTTTTATTTAGGCGTTGCCATGTCGGATTCTAGTCCGTCGGGAGTTAGGTTTTGCATCTCAGGATGTAAAACTAGATTATCCAAGTTAGAATATGATTCTCACACTAAATGTGTTAAGTGTAGGGGACAGGTTTGTTCAGCAGATCGAACATGTAACGAGTGTAGTGATTGGACTGATTCTCAATGGAAGTTTTTTAGTTCATAACTCGGAGGAGAAAATTAGCTAAAGACAGAATTAGAAAAGCAGCGCTAGGGAAAGTAGACTTAGCTCTGCTTCGTCTTGCGATGCTTCTGTTCCTTCTGTTTTCTCCTCAAATTGTTATGTCTCCTTTAACTACACCTCCTATTCCTCCTACTAATCCCACTTCTCCGGCTTCCCGTGTAGTTTTAAAAAACTTCCGACACCATTGCCAGTCTGGAATCGAGGTTAGATCAGAAATTTTTCGGTACTAGCGAATACGGTTTTGCAACTTGGTAATTCAGTTGAGACGTTTTTGGAGAAAGCGGTTCAGGTAAGAGTGTAGTTTGAGGGTGCGTCTGTCTGTCCTGACACGTCTCCTAGACAAAGGTCACTGTCCAGCTCCCCCGCACCGGGGAGAAGACATACCGGAAGTCCAAGGGAGTCGATCGGGATTTGCCCACAGACAGCTGCTCTCTTGTTGAGCCTGTTGCGCTTCAACAGGGCTCGGTTAAGCGTTGGAAAGGTGTTGCGGTCAGACGCCTTTCGAATGATTCAAGCGATTCGTCTCCGGTCGCGCGCGGTGCTCTTGGTGAGATTCGCCCGTTTCGCGTCCCTTTAAAGAGGCGTTCAGGCGCCGATTCTTCGCCTCCTCCAGTCAAGCGGTATAAGGAGCCTGAGAGTAGGGTTGCGCCGCGGCCGGTTTAGCGGCTCGTTCGTTCGCCGCAATCTGTGCCTTTTTCGGCTCCATCTACTAGTAGAGATTGTGGTTTTAGCGCTGTAGCTAGCAGTTCTAAGGGTGTTTCTTTATTTAGGCGCTTTTTTTTGTTTTTCGTCTGTTACGCCTGATGCGCCTGTTTCGCCTCGAATTTCGGCGGCGGCTCAGAGCGAGGCGCAAGTAGTTCTTCCGCCTCCTGCTGAACATTTAGGCTCTTCCAAGCCTACGTTAACTGTTTTTGATTCGTCTCTGGCGCCTTTGCGCAAGCAGTTAGAGATGTTAACCAACTGGATGAATGAGTCCAAGGGTGGTTCGAAACCTTCAGATCCGGTTGTAGTTCCATCTACTCTTTTCGGCGGTATCGGAGAATGAAGAAGAAGTAGAGGAGGAGGATTCTCATCACCTCTCGTGTTATTCACGTCTCCTTAGATTTCTTCTGGTATCTTATCCAGATTATTTTGAGAAAGCGGCTCCGCGCTCCCCAACTTCGACTTTTTTTTTGATGAGGAGGAAAACTTCAGACCCTCTCCTCCCAAAACTTGTTCTATCTAAAGCGGTTAGACTTTCGTTGAAAGTGACTGAAAAATGAATGTCTATGAAAAGAGACTTAGGGAAGGCTCTTTTTGCTACCCTCCCTCTAAGTTGCTTCGTAAGAGGTATAGGTTTTATGTAACTGGGGAAGCTCCTTCTCTGGAGTTTCTGCCTCCTCCCAGGGAGACTTTCCAGTTTAATCGACTCCTCTAGAAGATCTGCTTTCGCCGCAGCGAAAGTTTTCTTTACAGCGCCTGAGTTGGACCACGTTGTAAAGAATCAATTTAAACTTTTGGAAAGTCTTTAGCTTCCTTGATTGGACTATTGGCGCTTTAGCGGCCAAGATCGAAGATTGTCCTTCTTTTTCTCAGGAGTTAGCGGAGGATTGGATTGATTGGTGTTCTGTCCTGTGAGGACAAATCCATTAGGGATGGATGTGATGAGTTAGCTTCGCTCATCGCCTTTGGTACCTTAAGAAAAGGCAACTTGGTGCTCCTTTGCTTCTAAAAGGGTTACTTCCCAACAGAAGTCTGCTCTCTTGTTTGCTCCTTTTGTGAAAGATAACCTCTTTCCAGACGATGTAGTGTTGTCAATTTCGTCTGCGCTAGATAAGAAATCTACTTCGGATTTACTGGCACAGTCTACTAAGAGACCTAAAGCTCCTGTGGAGACTGTTTCCTTCGGTTTCTCCTCTGGCCCAAGTGCCTTTTCGAGGGAGAAAACCCAAGCGCTTCTTTCGGCCGAAGTTGAATTTGCGACCTCAGTCTAAGGCCTCGGCCAAGGTTAAACAAACCTTCCAAATGAAAGCTCGGTTCTTCATGCGCCATGGGAGCCAGGCTGGCTCAGGGGGAGGGGGAAATGTTAGAAACAGAGGAGCAGAAGCCTGGGGTAGTCGTTACAGAAGTACTCAAGTTCGGCTATCGTATTCCTCTCGTTTCACCTCCCTCGCTCTCACCTGTGCCAATTCCATTCCAGGCATACTCTCCGGGCTCAGAACAAATTTCTGGCGCTAGCCGCAGAAGTGGAAGCACTTGTTCTCAAGAAGCGATAGAACAGATAGAAGGGGATTTTCCTCCAGGCTTTTACAATCGCCTTTTTGTAGTTCCCAAGTCATCAGGGGGCTGGAGGCCGGTTTTGGATGTGAGCGCCCTGAACTTGCATGTCCAGAAAACAAAATTTCATATGGAGACCACTCGGGTCGGTTCTGGAGTCCATCAGACAGGGGGATTGGATGGTCTCTCTGGGACTGCAAGACGCTTATATTCACATTCCGATACATCGCGAATCTCGGAAGTACCTGAGGTTCATGTTCGAAGGCAAGGTGTTTCAGTTTTCGGGCGCTTTGCTTCGGACTAGCGACCGCTCCTCAAGTTTTCACCAGGGTTCTATCCCCGATAGGAAGCTGGCTGCACATATTAGGAGTAAGAATCTCCCTCTATCGGACGATTGGCTTCTCCGGTCGGAATCAGAGAGTCGGTGCATGAAGGACCTTGGAACAACTGGATCTTGCCAGAAAGTTAGGAATTCTGGTCAACAAACAGAAGTCCCAGTTGGTTCCATCTCAGAGCATCCTTTATTTGGGGATGATTCTGAATGCTCAAGTTTTTCGGGCTTTTCTGTCCCCCGAGAGGGTTCAGGCTGTCTGGAGACAGTTCAGGAGTTCTTGGACAAAAAGGTAAGTTCTGCCAATCAGTGGATGAGGCTCCTGGGCAAATTGATGTCAGTGGAGAAATTTGTGACGTTGGGAAGACTGCACATGAGACCTCTGCAGTTTTTCCTGAGAGCCTCTTGGTGCAGGAAGACACAACCAGACTCGATTACCTTTCCTGTCACAGATCAAATAAAAGAGGACCTAAGGTGGTGGCTCTCTCGAGCAAGGTTGGAAGAAGGGTTAGATTTACGACCATCCTCCCGAACCTACAGTTCTTTTTCCGACGCATTGGACACAGGTTGGGGAGCCCTACGGGGAAATCAACGGACTTCAGGAGCTTGGTCGGAGAAGGAGAAGAAGTTCCACATAAATGTAAAGGAACTGTTAGCAATTTTCTTGGGGCTCAGACAGTTTCGGAGCTTAGTAGAAGGTCGAGTAGTGGCTGTGCATTCCGACAACTCCACGGCTCTCTCGTACGTGCGGAAACAGGGGGGGACTCAGTCTTTCTCTCTGTACGAAGTAGCCAAGGATCTCCTCCTGTGGTCAAACGAAGCGAAGGTTCAGCTAGTCCCGAGATTTGTTCCGGGAAAGATGAACGCCTGGCGGACGAGTTAAGTCGTCAACAGCAAGTGTTACCTCTGGAGTGGACTTTGGACAACAAGATTTGTCAGAAACTTTGGCGCCTTTGGGGACGACCTTCATTAGACCTGTTCGCGACATCAAGGAACAACCGTCTTCCTCTCTTTTGTTCTCCAGTCCAGATCCTCTAGCTTGGTCGGTGTGGACGCAATGCTGTTGGATTGGTCGGGTCTGGAAGCTTATGCATTCCCTCCGTTCGGTCTAAATAAGAGAGGTGCTGAACAAGTTCATGTCGTACAGCAATGTAACACTAACGTTAATCGCTCCCTTTTGGCCCAGGAAAGAGTGGTTCCCGGACCTTCTCCAGTTGTTAGTAGACTTCCCCAGACTTCTTCCTCCAGAGAAGTGGCTTCTCAAACAACCTCACTTCAAGAGGTTCCACCAAAACTTGTCCGCTCTAGCTCTGACAGGGTTCAGACTGTCCGGAATCTTGTCAGAGCGAAAGGATTTTGAAGAAGAGCTGCAGAAGCTATCGCTCGTTGTAGGAGAGAGTATTCTAACAAACTCTATCAAGGGAAGTGGAGAATCTTCAGAGAGCGGTGTAGAAGTGCTAAAGTCTCTACTTCTGCGACCTCTTTAACAGAAATAGCAGATTTTCTTTCTATTCTTAGGAACTCTAAAGAAACTGGCTCCTTCGACGATCAGAGGATATAGAGCCATGCTCTCTTCGGTTTTTCGACATCGAGGTTTGGATATTTCCTCCAATTCAGATCTGTCGGACCTCATTAGGTCTTTCGAATCCACTAAGCTCCCGCAAGATACAGTGGCTTGGAACTTAGATGTGGTGCTTAAGTTCCTCATGGGGCCACCGTTTGAGCCTTTGAAGTCGGCTTCACTCAGGAACTTGACTAAGAAGGCACTCTTTCTTATTGCACTAGCTTCTGCTAAGCGTGTCAGCGAATTGCACGCTATAGACAAAAGAGTCGGTTTCTCTCAAGGCAATGCTGTATTTTCGGTATCTTTGACCTTTCTAGCCAAAAATGAGAAATCCTTCTAATCCTTGGCCCGCCGGAGTTTTGTGGTAAGGAACTTATCTGATTTGGTTGGACATGAGGAGGAAGAAAGGCTCTTATGTCCAGTCAGGCTATTAGCAGTATCTGTTTGCCACTAAGGGTATTAGAGGACAATCTTCTAAGCTCTGGACCTCGGTTCAAAATCCCTCTCGTCCTCTTTCTAAGAATGCTATATCGTTCTTTATTAGAGAGCTTATCAGGGAAGCTCACTCGCAGTCCGGAGAACGACAATCTTTCCGTTCTGAGAGTAAAGCTCACGAGGTTAGAGCAGTGGCAACTTCTTTAGCATTCAGAAAGAATTTATCTTTAGCTTCGATTCTTCAGAGCACGTTCTGGAGATCGAATTCGGTTTTTTGCGAGTCATTATCTCAAAGAGATAGAAACGGTTTTCGAGAATTGTAAAACGTTAGGTCCGGTGGCGGTTTCTGGCATGGTGTTGGGAGAAACGGCACAGGGGTCGTCACCTCTATGCTAACTTTTCACCTTGAATAGGTTGTCGAGTTCAAGGGAAGCTGGGGTACTGAGTACCTGGGATACTCACCAGTCTGTTAGGTCAGATTTTATAATGGTTGGGTATATATGTTTTTAAATCTGGTGTTGGTGACAAATGTTTTGTATGATTGAATTTCTGGTCTTAGCCCAGGGCAAGGGCAATCTTTGTTGTTACTATCCTCCGTCAGTCAGCCTTGACTCGCTTGAAACTACGGAAGGATTCCACTCCTGTAGAGGCTAACTTTGGTCAAATTCCAATTCCTCTACAATAGTAAGAAGAGCACCGACCAGAGGCAGTAACAGTCTGCTGTAGCTCTCTTACAAGGTAAGGTACAACAGACACCTTGAGTGTTTACTGGTATTGCAATAAATGTAACCATTTAAAAATACTAGTGGTCCACTGAATCCCACCTTCCCATAAATGTGTAATCAGCTCTATAATTGTTCGGTAAGACACTGCAATAAAAATGAAATTTTCATTATTAAAATGAAGTTTTATTGTATACTTACCGAACAATTATGATTATACCCACCCTCCTCCCCTTAGGTGGACGGACGGGCAGAAAGAATTGGATTCACCTGGGCAGTTGTACCTGGTTCTCCCGCGAGTGGAGGGAGATGACGTCATCACCACCAGTGTTGGCGACGCCGACGCGCTAAATTTGAATTTAGTATCCTGCCGCTCGTGGAAATCACGGCTTTATAATTGTTCGGTAAGTATACAATAAAACTTCATTTTAATAATGAAAATTTCATGTTCTTAGAAGATGGTGTAAGTTGAAGAAGTTGTCCTCCTCCAGTACCTCTGTGACCGAAATCGCCGATTTTCTGTTATTCCTGAGAGAGGAATCCACTATAAAGGGTTACAGGAGTATGCTTTTGGCCGTCTTTAGAAATAGAGGTCTAGAGCTTGCAGACAATAAAGATCTACACGATCTTATAAGATCCTTTGAGACCACGAAGTCTAAGAATACATCTCCTCCTAGCTGGAACCTCGATGTTGTCCTGAAGTTCTTGTCTTCTGAAAGGTTCGAACCTCCTCATATGGCCTTGTTTCGAGATTTAACGAGAAAGTGTTTGTTTCTCTTGTCACTGGCGACAGCTAAAAGAGTTAGTGAGCTGCACGCCCTTGATGATAAAGTAGGATTCAAACGAGACTCTGCCATCTGTTCGTTCAAAGCACTGTTTCTGGCAAAGAACGAAAATCCTTCGAATCCCTGGCCTAAGAACTTCGAAGTTAAAGGCTTATCGGGTCTCGTCGGTAGAGAAGCTGAAAGGTCTCTTTGCCCGGTAAGAGCTCTAAAATTCTACCTGCAGAGGAAGAAACAGATGGGAGGTTCTAGACAAGGTCTTTGGTGCTCGGTTAAGGATCCTACAAGACCTATGTCCAAAAATGCTTTAGCCTTTTTTGTAAGGAACGTCATTACAGACGCTCACAAAGTCTGTACTGACGACTCTTTTAGACTTTTGAGAGTAAGAGCACATGAGGTGAGAGCAGTAGCGATGTCTCTCTCTTTTCACAGAAATATGTCGCTAAAGAATATCTTGGAAGCGACATATTGGAGGTGCAACTCAGTGTTTGCATCTCACTACTTGAAAGACGTTCGTGTGACCTACGAGAAATGTTTTTCTCTAGGTCCTTTCGTGTCTGCGGATACGATCCTGGGTATAGGAGCTAACACCAATCCTTAAATGGTACGTAAAGTCTATTAGATATGTTCTAGACTTTCTTCTGACTAAGTGCAGACGTCGCACTGGCGGCCAGTCACTATTGTTCAGTAAGGAACTCTTGTGATATCTTATTAGATGAGTATCATTATTATTTTTTTTTTGAAAATTATGTGTGTGTGTGTGTAAGTTGGTTTTTGAGTTATGGTTGTTGTGAAGAGTTTGGGGATAACTCGGAACAATTTTTAATACTAACATGGTGGTTAGGATCAGGTGGTCGGGATTGGTTGTGTGCTCCTTCATAAGGTGTATAGTCATATAAGTGGATCAGCACCCATTGACAAAGTCCTTTCAGGCTCTGCCGAGTAAGCGGATAAGACCCCATCGGCAGACCCACAAGAACTCTTGGCCATAGATCATATATCTCGCTAAAGTTTCTTGAGGTGATGCAGACTCCTTGGCAGCACCCACAAAGTCTACCACCTATCAGGTAGGAACCAAGGTTTATTTATACCTACAACATATGTTGTTTACCTGTCTATTCCATAATTAGCTGTCTCTTACCCTCCACCAAAGGGTGCCAATCAGCTATGTATATATCTGACAGGTAAGTTGATTGTATGAAAATGATATTGTTATGATACAATAAAGTTTCATACATACTTACCTGGCAGATATATACGATTAATGGCCCACCCAGCCTCCCCGCAGGAGACAGGTGGAAGAGAGAAAATATGATAGAAAACGACGGAGTCTTAGCTATGTATATATATCTGCCAGGTAAGTATGTATGAAACTTTATTGTATCATAACAATTATCATTTTTCCTAGCTATACTTACCCCGAACTACTGAGTTTTTAAGCCCTCCCTACCTTCCCCTTATATCTGAGGGCAGAAGTCTTAGAGGCGTGGAAAGGACTGGAGACCGGGTCATTGGTCGCGTGGTCTTCGACCCCTTGGGCATTAATTGGCTGGGGTAGGGAGAGGACTAACTACGTAGTTTTTTCTGGTCGGTACCGGATTGACATCAAGGTTTCTCCTACGATAGTAGTTCGGAGTAAGTATAGCTAGGAAAAATACAAATTACTAAGAATTTGGGATGTTTTCAAGCTTTTATGTGAAAATTAAATAACATTAAATAATAAAAATAGTAATTCTCTCTCTCTCTCTCTCTCTCTCTCTCTCTCTCTCTCTCTCTGTAATAATTCATAAATAATTTCACTCTCAAGTAAGAACAACTATATATCTCTCTCATTCGTAGTTAGCGGTAGACCATTTTAGATTGACCAAATTTTATCCTTACCATCTATAACTGTAAATGTGCCATTCTAAAACATAGACACATAACTAAGAGTTATATTAGTCCAAATAAAAATTGATGTTTCTTCATGGAAAGGAATTTCAGAACAAAGACAGACAGAATAAGGAATTTCTTAAAACTGAGATTGAGAAGACTTCTAAAAATAGATCGGTTGGAAGGGGGAAAGAAGAGAGAAATAGCAATTGTAATCTTCACATACTTTATATTTTTTCCAACCATTTATTTCGTTTTTTAGGGGTAATGCATTTAGCAAACTTTTAAATGAAATTACAGTAACTTTATTTTCATTTAAAAGTTAGCTTAATGCTTAGGGAACATGATTAGAGTCCTGTTCAGAACCTGATGGATCAGGCAAAACGGATGGAAGGCGTACGCTTCGAGGTTGTCCCAAGGATTCTGTAAGGCATCTTCTGCCAGAGCAAGAGTATCCGGGACCGCTGAACAGTAAACCTCCAGCTTTCTGTTGAAGTGAGTGGCAAAGAGGTCTAGTATAGGCCTTCCCCAAATGTGGGAAAGCCTGTCCGCCACATCCTGATGCAGAGACCACTCCGTGCCCAGGATTTGGTTCCCACGACTCAGCTTGTCAGCTACCACATTCCTCCTACGCGGGATGTACCTGGCAGAAAGATCCACTGAGTTGTCAATGGCCCACTGGTGCAACTCAACTGTTAACAAATGGAGCTGATGGGACACTAGAGTCTGAACACTAAATATGGTAAGGAGTTCTTGAAATCTCAGGACGACTTTGGTGGCTCCTCTGTGGCCTCAAGTGGAGTGGTACCCAAACCTTCTGTCTCTTCTGTCAGAAATTCCAAGAGAGATTTCCCTGTGGTGGCAACTTCTTTCACCAGTCAGTAGAGTCCCTGTCTCTTCATGACGGAGACTATCAAGTTTCTCCTCTGAGCAAGAGGGTTTTCTCAAAAGGCTGTGGGGCAGATGTTTGGTTATCTCAGAAAATCCTCATCAGCAGTTTACCAAGGGAAATGGGCGATCTACTGTGATTGGCGTCGTCAACGGGGTATCCCTCCACTCAGAGCTTCTGTTCAGCAGATAGCAAATTTTTTTTATCTTTCTCAGGGATGAGAAAGGTCTTTCTGTTTCAGCTATTAGAGGTTACAGAGCAGCCTTGGGTTTGGTGTTGTGTCTGAAAGATGTGGCCATCTCTTCATCTTGGGAAATCTTGTTGTTCAGGGTTTTGAACAGTCCTGTGTCTCCAAGGGATTCAAGCTGCCCATGTGAGATCTTTCTCTTGTCCTGAGAAGTCTCACTCAAGCTCCTTTTGAGCCCCTGCATCAATCATCATACAGAAATCTGACTTTAAAGACAGTTTTCTTATTGGCCTTGGCTTCTTTGAAAAGAGTTGGGGAGTTTCATGGCTTGAGGATCTGTAGCTTTCGAATTCGTCTCAAAATTCTTGGCTAAGACCCAGAATCCCTCGGTGCATGATGACAGATTTGCTACGTTTTCCATTCTCTCACTGAATGACTTTTTGTACAACGATCCGCAAGAGTCCTTGCTTTGTCCAGTCAGAGCGATACAATGCTATATAACGATGACTCGTCACCTAAGGCCTAGGTTTCATAGGCTTTTTGTTAGCACTGGTGGTCAGAAGGGAAGTCTTAAGAACAAGATTGCATTCTGGTTGTGTGAGGCGATTAAACAGGCTTATTCCTCTATTGATAGTTCTGTCACTGAGTCTGTGCAGGCTAGAGCACATGACGTCAGAGGTATAAGTTCCTCTCTGGCATTTAAGAAAAACTGGTCTGTTCATAGAATTTTGAACGCAGGTTCTCAGTTGCATCAGTCCACATTCACTTCCTTTTACCTTAAAGCCGTTGCCCACAGCCCACAGGTCTTTGGTCACTTTTCCTTGGGTCCTGTGGTGGCTGCCCAACAAGTTGTGTAATTCATCCGCTCCTCAGAGGGCTATTTGTATCTTACCTGAGATGATTGTATGGAAGAGAAAAAGAGTGAGTTGGCTGGTCTCTTTCTGTCTCTTTGTTCCTTTTTACTTCTTACGGGCGGATCGAAGAATAGACACGTCATATGCTGAAACTGGTCTGATACAGATGAGTAACATAGTCATACTGGTATTGGTTTTGCAATGTGACTATGCAATAGACAAACCTGCTAATCAGTAGCAAGTGCTCCTCTCTCTAGCAAGGGGAGTGAGGAGTGGTAGCAAACCCTGTGGTTCATATGGTATGTTACTTGAACAGTCAAGAGTTTTTGCTTCAGACCCCCTTCGTTAGAACTCGTTCTTCTAGGACAGATGGTCAGGTGGGTTAACTCCCAGCCGGGTTAGGATACTTGTACTTCCCTCCAAGTATAAGTCTATCCTATTGTTAAGACCTAATTTTATTATAAATGTCATATTGTAAAAACAGTTTTTATGCATTCAACTTACCTGTCAGATATATACTTAGCTATAGACTCCGTCGTCCCCGATAGAAATTCGAATTTCGCGGCACACGCTACAGGTAGGTCAGGTGATCTACCGCCCCACCGCTGGGTGGCGGGAATAGGAACCATTCCCGTTTTCTAAGAAAGATTTTCTCTATCGGCCGGAATGTAAACATACGTTTGCAGTTCCTCCTGATTTGGATTTTCGTGTTTCATCGCCATCGATCTTCTGGGCTATCTTTTGCAGGGAAGTACTGGGTGTTTGGTTCGGCATACGTTTATTAACTGTTTTAATGAATTTGGCTTCGAAAATTAGAAGAATACATTACGTGTAACTACCGAAGTTTTCGGTAGACACTTACATAGTTTGCAAGAAGGGAAATATTAATATTTATTCATTAATGGGTAATAAAAGTTAAAATTGATTGAGGCTAACTTCCTTATCGAAAAAGTCAGAAAAACATAGAACTAGTTACGCTTCCTTTAGAAGTTTTATAGCTCTCGTACTAACGAGCAGTTAGAGCATTAACAGTACTAGTAGTGTTGTATCCTCATCACTTCTTACTTTACAGAACTACAAATTCATATTGCAATTTGAAGATAAAGGAATATAGCTCCAAAAGCGAGCTATTAGAAGGTGAGAAGTGAATTAGTGTTTCCCCATTGCAATGGAGGGTGCGTCTGATCAGCTTCATCTCGCTCCCAGGCCTAGACCTCTTCCAAGCTCACAGGCCCAGAGGAAAAGGAATTTTCATACAATGAACTTACCTGTCAGATATATACATAGCTAAGACTCCGTCGTCCCCGACAGAAATTCAAATTTCGCGCCACTCGCTACCGGTAGGTCAGGTGATCTACCTGCCTGCCCTGGGCGACAGGACTAGGAACCATTCCCGTTTTCTATCATATTTTCTCTGTCGCCGGTGGTATCAACATTGTTGTTACTACCTCCTGACTGGAATTCGCTTTTCAAGCAGGATCTATCCGAGCAAGTTGCTCGAGATCAGGATACGCTCAGGCCTGAGGCGCCAGCCAGGCGCGAGGCGCCAGTTAGGCATGAGGATTCAGCCAAGCGCGAGGCGCCAGCCAAGCGCGAGGATTCAGCCAGGCGCGAGGCGCCAGCCAGGCGCGAGGAGTTGCGTGAGGCGCCAGACAAGCGCGAGGCGCCAGACAAGCGCGAGACGTCAGCCAGGCGCGAGATGCCAGCCAGGCTACACGCTCCAGCCAAGCGTGAAGCGCCAGCCAAGCGCGAGGAGCTGTTCAGGCACGAGAAGTCAAGCAGACGCGAGACTTCTTTTAGACGTGAGAGAGAGTCGGTTCACTCTATGAGCCCCTCTCCTAGTAGGAGTTTGTCACCAGTAGAGAGAGAACGGGATGAAGATCCTCTCGTTTTTCAGGCCGATTCTCCACAAGGTGGAGAAGGAGATTCGGAAGAAGAGGGTGACGGGAGAGAAGGAGTCTCGAACTATAAAGTTCTAACTGACCTTCTTTTACGAGAATACGGAGATTCTTTAACTCCTGCCGCTCCTCCTTCGCCTCGATCACTGTTTTCGAGTGCGATTGTGCCTAAGTCTTCGTCGGTCTTGAAGATGAGACCTACGATCTCTATGAAGAGAGCGCTTCAGTCCTCAGACAAATGGATGTTGTCTAAGAAGGATCTGGGCAGGACCACCTTCTGTATGCCTCCAGCCATACTTTCTGGCAAGAGAGGTTTCTGGTACCGAACTGGGGAGAACATGGGCCTTTCTCTTCCAGCGGCAGCCGAAGCGGACTTTTCAACCTTGGTTGACTCGTCGAGGAGACACGCTTTGAATGGAGCTCGCGTGTCTTGGGCTATTTCGGAGACGGATCATCTCCTCAAGGGACTCTTCCATATTTTGGAAGTGTTTAATTTCCTAGACTGGTCCCTTGGGGTGATGTCTAAGAAAGCTCATGACTCGGATGGTCTTGACCCCGAAGTCATTCTCAGTATTCTTGCTTGTATTGACAAGGCGGTACAAGACGGATCGGGAGAAATCTCCTCTCTTTTCGGAGCAGTACTCCTTAAGAAGAGGAGTATTTTTAGTTCATTCCTAACCAAGGCGGTTTCTCCCTCACAGAGAGCAGCCCTGGTTTTCGCTCCCATGTCTGACTTCCTGTTTCCTTCTCAGTTAGTGAAGGACATTTCTAGATCACTGACTGAGAAGGCGACTCAGGATCTTCTCCTGCAAACTGCAAAGGAACGAAGAGACCTCTTGTTTCTGTTGACAAGAAAGGACCGACTTCTACGGTTCAGCCCTTTCGAGGAGGGCCTCTCTCCAGAGCTACCTCTAAGAGAAGAGGTCTTGAGAGGAGAGGTAACGGCTCCTTCCCGTCCCTTTAAGAAAGGGAAGTGAGACAGACAGCCTCCAAACACCAGTGGGGGCCAGGCTTCTCGAATTTGCAGACGCCTGGTCACTCATAAACTCAGACGCCTCTTCCATGTCCATAATCAGAAAGGGATATCTTATCCCCTTCCAAGACAGTCCTCCACTAACGACCATTCCGCGGGAACTGTCAGCCAGATACAGGGACCCGGTACTGAGGGATACTCTTCGTCTGATGGTGAATCAAATGTGGGACAAAAGAGCTATAGAACTGGTTCTAGAGCAAAACTCTCCGGGGTTTTACAATCGGCTTTTCCTGGTTGCGAAAGCCTCGGGGGGCTGGAGACCAGTTCTAGATGTCAGCCGCTCCATGAACAAGTTCGTTCGAAAGGAGAAGTTCTCTATGGAGACTTCGGCCTCAGTCCTTGCGGCGTTACGTCAAGGAGATTGGATGGTGTCGCTGGATCTCCAGGACGCCTATTTTCATGTCCCGATTCACCCTTCGTCGAAGAAGTACCTCCGTTTCATGACGGGGGGAAGGACTCTTTCAGTTCAGGGCCTTGTGTTTCGGCCTATCCACAGCTCCTCAGGTCTTCACAAGCCTGATGAAGAATGTGGCGAGGTTTCTTCACCTCAAAGGCGTCAACATCTCTCTATATTTGGACGATTGGCTCATCAGGGCCAGAACAGAGAGACAGTGTTTGGAGGACCTTTCTTTGACCCTAGACCTGATAAAGGCGTTGGGACTACTCGTGAACCTCGAGAAGTCACAGCTGATTCCCAGACAGAACTTGGTCTATCTGGGGATTCAGATGGATTCTCGGGGTTTTCGAGTATTTCCTTCGCAAGAGAGAATCGTGAGAGGCTTGGAAAAAGTCTCTCTCTTCTTAGGGAAAGAACGAACTTCGGCGAGGGAATGGTTAAGCCTACTAGGCACCCTTTCCTCGCTCTCGCAACAGTTCTTTCCTCTAGGAAAGGACTACATCTTCACCCTCTTCAGTTTTTCCTAAGGAGATCGTGGACTGGAAGACGGGACTTCTCTCCGACAGTTTTCTCCTTCCAATGGAGATGAAACCACACCTGCAATGGTGGTTGTCCCCTCTAAAAGAGAACAAGGGAATTTCTCTGGAAGTTCCGAACCCAAGCCGAGTGTTGTATTCCGACGCATCGGAGAAGGGTTGGGGAGCAACACTAGGACCGAGAGAAGTGTCAGGCACCTGGAAGGCAGCACCAGGTGTCCTGGCACATAAATTGCAAAGAACTTCTAGCAGTTCACTTAGCGCTAAAGTTCTTCGAACCCTTTGTGACGAACAGTGTGGTCCAAGTGAATGTGGACAACACTACAGCCCTGTCCTACATTCGGAAGCAGGGAGGAACACACTCAGTGTCACTTTACGAGATAGCAAGAGATCTGCTAATTTGGGCCTCACAAAGAAACATCGCCCTCCTAACAAGATTTGTTCAGGGGACGAGAAACATCAGGGCGGACAGACTGAGCAGGAGAAGCCAGGTCCTTCACACAGAATGGACTCTTCATTCAGAGGTGTGTCAGAGTCTTTGGGATCTTTGGGGCACTCCTCACGTAGATCTGTTCGCCACATTCCTTTCCAAAAGGCTGGAAGTCTTTTGTTCAGTGGTGGAAGACCCAAGAGCTCTCGTGGTCGACGCCTTCCTGCTGGACTGGTATCATGTGGACGTGTACGCTTTTCCCCCCCTTTCAAAGTCCTGGGACAAGTGTTGAGAAAGTTCGTAGCGTCCAACGGGACAAGGATGACCCTGATAGCCCCGTTTTGGCCAGCACAAGATTGGTTTGCAGAGGTGCTGGAGTGGACAGTAGACTTCCCAAGATCCCTTCCAAAAAGGATGGATCTTCTCAGACAGCCACACTTCGAGAGGTTTCATCAAACCTCCCCGCTCTCGCTCTGACTGCCTTTCGACTATCGAAAGACTTGTCAGAGCGATGGGGTTTTCTCGCGAAGCTGCAAGCGCTATCGCTAGAGCCCGCAGAGCTTCCACTAGACGAGTCTATCAGTCGAAGTGGGAGGTATTCAGAAGGTGGTGTAAGTCTAAGAAGTTGTCCTCCTCCAGTACCTCTATAACCGAAATCGCCGATTTCCTATTGTTCTTGAGAGAGGTCTCTCATTTGTCTGTATCGATAATCAAAGGATACAGGAGCATGCTGTCGGCAGTATTTAGAAACAGAGGCCTAGCCTAGACATTGCTGACAATAAAGATCTGCACGACTTGATTAGATCGTTTGAAACGACAAAATCGAAGGAACTAACTCCACCCAGCTGGAACCTGGACGTAGTTCTCAAGTTCCTTTCGTCTGACAGATTTGAGCCTCCCCACGTAGCTTCGTTCAGGGATATAACAAGAAAATGCTTGTTTCTCCTATCTTTGGCGACAGCCAAAAGAGTTGGCGAACTTCATGCCCTAGAAGATGAAGTCGGCTTTAACAAAGACTCGGCCTTTTGCTCGTTTAGAACTCTGTTTCTAGCGAAGAATGAAAATCCATCGAATCCCTGGCCCAAGAGATTCGAGATCAAAGGCTTATCGAGTCTAGTAGGGAGAGAAACAGAGAGGTCTCTTTGCCCGGTAAGAGCCTTGAAGTTCTTCTTACAAAGAGAGAAAACAAATGGGAGGCTCTAGACAAAGTCTTTGGTGTTCGATTAAGGACCCCACAAGAATCATGTCTAAGAACGCATTAGCTTTCTTCATTAGGAGCGTCATTACGGATGCTCACAAGTTCTGTCCTGACAACTCTTTTCCGCTTTTAAGAGTAAAAGCCCATGAAGTTAGAGCAGTGGCGACGTCTCTCTCTTTTCAGAAGAATATGTCATTAAAGAAAATCATTGACACGACATATTGGAGGTGCAATTTAGTTTTTGCATCTCACTATCTTAAAGACGTTCGCGTGACCTACGAGAAATGTTTTCTCTGGGACCATTTGTATCGGCGGATACAATACTGGGTACGGGAGCAAACACCAATCCTTAAATTTGTACATACCTTCTACTAGATATGTTCTAGATTCCTGCTGACAAAGAGGGCTTGGTGCTGCACTGGCGGCCAGTCTCTGTTGTTCAGTAAGGAACTCTTGTGATATCTTTTAGGGGAGTATTTCAATTTTTTTTTTGAGAATTTTTGTATAAATAAGTTTTTCGTTTCGAGTTATGGGTTGTTTGTTATGAGTTCGGGGATAACTCAGAGCAATTCTATATACTAACATGGTGGTTAGGATCAGGTGGTCGGGATTGGTTTTATGCTCCTTCACAAGGTGTGTTGTCATAGAAGTGTCCAGTACCCATTGACAAAGTCCTTTTAGGCTCTGCCGAGTAAGCGGTTCTTATACCCATCGACAGACCCACAAGAACTCTAGCCATAGATCTAATATCTCGCTAAAGTCTTGAGGTGATGCAGACTACCGGGCTACAGCCACGAAGTCTACCACCTATCAGGTAGGAACCAAGGTTTTTTCTTTTATACCTACAACATATGTTGTTTACCTGTCTATTCCATATTAGCTGTCTCTGACCCTCCACCAAAGGGTGCCAATCAGCTATGTATATATCTGACAGGTAAGTTCATTGTATGAAAATGATATTGTTATAATACAATAAAGTTTCATACATACTTACCTGGCAGATATATATGATTAATGGCCCACCCAGCCTCCCCGCAGGAGACAGGTGGAAGAGAGAAAATATGATAGAAAACCGGGAAAAAAACAATCGGTTCCTAGTCCTGCCGCCCAGGGCAGGCAGGTAGATCACCTGACCTACCGGTAGCGAGTGGCGCGAAATTTGAATTTCTGTCGGGGACGACGGAGTCTTAGCTATGTATATATCTGCCAGGTAAGTATGTATGAAACTTTATTGTATTATAACAATATCATGTTGAAAGCCTTACGGAGGTTATGGAGAATCCCCACCGATCAGGCGTCCCCTCGGCAGTGTCTGTAGAACGTCCCAGACTGCCAGGGATAGCCATTGGAAAGGCATCTTAAACAGTGTTTTCCCCTTATGGTTAAACCTCCTTACCCTCGGCGGATGAGGAGAAGGAAGATTCATCAACGAAGATTCTTATGAATATACAAGATAATCTCATTTATGTTATGAATAAAGAAAGAGGAAAATTGGATGGTTATAGTATCATTACTAAAGCATAGCTTCATCTAGGCACCAGGTGCAAGTCAAGTGCCAGGTGCCTGCCTAGACGTCTTCCATGATGAAAGATCCTTCCAAAAGCGCATGAAGGAATGCCATGGGGAAGGCACATAGCCAAAGGCCATACCACGTTGAATACCGCTTCTCTTCCGATCAACGAAGTTCAGCCACAGGATAGAGCGGTGACGTCACAGTCTCTCAATGATAGAATTCCTTCGCCTTTACAGTAAGTGAGGTCTAAGGAACAATAACCTATGAAAGGGATTAATCTCCTTCTGATCTTCTCGAATTGGAAGAAGTTTAGAAGACGAGGCTCCAATGAGGAAATACTTTCGAATTATAAAATTCTTACAGCATCCAGGATTTCCAGCTTCTTTGTGTTGGAAGATGGAAATTAAACAGGGTATCCTCTTGAGATTTGTCACGGGATCAGTTTTTCCTGACGGGGGCGTGAAATGTCGCACAGGCGGCTGTCGCCCATGTCAGGATGTGTCTGAATCTGTGGGAAGTTTCTCTGGAAGAGAACCCAAGAACATACTTCTCGTGAAAGAGACTCTAGTGGTCGCATAATCGATTTCGTCTCTATCACATTGGTTTGATTTGGAGAGAAGTTTTTTTTGTAGGATCAGCCTTCACCTGCCAGGTACTCAAGATGTCGCACAGGCGAACGTAACCCTTGTCAGGATGAAGCTGGTTCTACTTTAAACCCTTTACCTTATGAAGAGAGGTGCTCTCCTCGGGTAACACTCTTTTCCCAACATTATGAGACAAGAGATGGAAGATATCAGACTAGGAAGTCAATGAGGGTGCAGGTCTTTCAGCTTACAAGACCTTAGCAACCCTTTTATTGCAAGAATTCGGAGAGTCTCTTGAGTTCTGCCACCCCTCCTTCTCCTAGTTCGTTACTTTTAAGAGGATTATAAGTCATCCTCTTCTGTATATATGCAGCAAACCGATTTTCAGAATGAGAACTTTGCAATTGTTTGGAATTATTTGATTAGAGGCTTTTTCAAGTAATAGAAGCATAGATTACAGCATTATGTCCATGGATAGGAAGCTTGAATGATTCTCTTCGATCCTTATTTCTCATTAGGATCTCCTTCGTCTAGTACCAATTCGTTTTTATTGACGAAAAGAACGAAGTTAGGAGATTTTACATTCTCTCTCGGCCTCGGCGAGGAAAGAATGTAGTAGAGAATTCACCTTAAGACTACGGTATGATCAAGTCATATACACATATACCGAAGTTGACTCTATGGTTGACAACTGAATTCCTAGTATCCTTACAAAAGTTTTCCTAGTTTAATTCTGTTTACCGCAATGTAAGAGAATTATAGAGGATTCTTTCTGGCAGAAGTTATCTCAGGCTTTCGGGAAGCATATGTAGAAAGCATAATCGTATTAAAGAACGAAGATTGCTCAGGATAAGTTCGATAAGTCTGTTGGGAATCATTTTCTTCGTGGCAGAAGTTATTTTCCTGATCTCAGGCTTTCGAGAAGCATGTTTAGAAAGCATAATCGTATTAAAGAACGAAGATTGCTCACGATAAGTTCGATAAGTATTTTGGGAATCATTCTCTTCGTGACAGAAATTGTTTCCCTGAATGGACTATATATTGTCCATAAAAGTTTTTCCTACTGAGAACGGAATAAACATAGAAAGGCTCAAAGCGCCAGCCTGGCGCAAATGCGCCAGAAGCGCCAGCCTGGCGCAATGCGCCAGAAGCGCGCCAGAAGAGCCAGCTTGGTGCAATGCGCCAGAAGCGCCACCCTGGCTCAATGAGCCAGAAGCGCCAACCTGGTGCAATTGGCGCTAGAAGTGCCATCCAAGTTAATTTCTCGTTTTAGCGAGTTATTAACCTTAGAGTTGCCTAGCCTCTTCGACAGAGGCGTAGTAACGGCAAGTTTCGTTCCTGATTTCGTTCCACTTCTAATAAAAAATGGGTTCGATCCCAAGGAACTATGAAATTATTTATTTTAAGCATTTAGGCCAATGCCACAGCTCTCTCATATCACAAAGAGAATCAAGAATCTCTTTTTTCGCCCGGGTTCGCGTTGACAAAAGAGAATCTGTTTGGAAATCAGACACGGAACGTAATGATTCTTAAGAGATTCACTGCAATATGTTGCACGTCCGTGAGAAAATTCTCGATTATGTCTAGCATCTATTGGAGAGAGTTGTAAAAAACCTGAGAGAAGTCTTCTTCATAATTGCTTCGCAAGGTGGAAGACGACCAGGCTTCCTATAGATTACTTCATTATTCTTGACCCAAGAGATGTAGCAATTTACGCCATCTTTAGTTTAAAGAAAGGGGAATAAACTTTAGTCTTTTTCCCCTAAATATAAATTCTTAACAGATGTTAAGATAAAGGGCATCAAAGGAAGAAAGGATGATACTTTATGCTTCATTTTTGGCCTTAGATATATTGGATTCACAGAGATCATAACGTTCTTCTCACAGCATGTTTCGTAAGAAATTTCCCAGAGATTCTGGAGGTTCTATTAGAATCCAGTATATAGACCTGTAAAACCTCTCCATTCTGAGTCGGTCTGCATGCAGACTGACCAGAAGTAGACATGGTAAGAGGATTTTTTCAAGGTAAAAGGCAAGGTCATGGTAAAGACATAGACTTGCTGCAGATCTTGCTGGTGGGAATAGGGAAGCTGTCCTCTTCCTATACCTCTGTGAACCACATACAGGGTGTTTTCTTCCCTTTCAGAGGGAAGAATCACCTTTGTCTATATCTTTTATCAACAACGCAGTATAAGGTTATATTCTGTCTCTGCAAGGAGAATTAGATATAGCAGAGAATTAAGATCGGGATCTTATACGATACCTCTATACGATAAGAGTAGGATATCATGCACTGAGTATGGGATTCTTTTTGTTTGGAGTCCTCAGATTCCGTGTTATGACAAGATGGAACTGCTCCTCATAAAACTTCTTTCAGAAATTTTATGAGAGAATTCCTTGTTTCTCTCGGTCCTATACGACCAAGAAGAAAAGGGAATTTTTTGTGCATTGGAATCTCGCATCAGATTCTATGGGAACTCGGCAATGGGTTCTTGCCAGCATAATATGTCTGGCAAAAGAACTAAAACCCTCTGTTCCTCACTCAACGCTCCAGATAGAGTTTCGTTGTTCAGACAGGGTCCTTACATTTTCATCTACAGAAGAAGAAATGGTTGAAACGTTTGCCTACAGAGTTTTTGGAATGTGATGAGGGCTCAAAATGCTGCCCAGTTAGTATTAAGAGGGATATATATAAAGAGCTAAGAAATCAGGGGTCCGCCCAATTTCTACTCTGAGTCTCCTACGACTTCCAGGCTCCTTCCCTTCCTTCGGGCAAGGATAGGGAAGATTCTACAACGAGAAACCTCATCAACATGTAAGAAGAGATCTCGGTAGCAACAGAAGTAATCACGAAGGATCCTTTTCGGAATAAGACTCTTATCTCTCGTACTGTTAGATTTCATATCATTTATGGATGTAGTTGACTACTTCTCCTCCCCTTGCCGGAGAGGCCGAGAGCTCAAAGTGGAAGGTCTTCCACCCTTCTCAAAGTCTCCTGATAAACTATTGTGGTTGTTTAGGACTTTCGGACAATGTAGCGCCAACTAGGCACTAAAAGGCCATAACAGGCGTAAAAAAACGCCAGAGGCAGACAGTCCCAAGAATCACTGTCATTGTCTGATGAGGAGAAAGAGTGAGCCTCCAACCTGGCTTAGATTTGCTAGAGGCGAACAAATCGGACAGATAAGAGAGTTCGATGGGGACATCGACAGACATCTTCGAGACACTAACAAGCTCGAAGCTCTAGCAAGTGGGGAGGAACCGGCCAGGCTCCAGAGGCGAGGTTCCAGGCAGGCGCAAGGCGCCAGCCAAGAGCGAGGCGCCAGGCAGGCGCGAGGAGCCAGCCAGGCGCGAGGCACCAGACAAGCGCGAGGCACCAGCCAGGCGCGAGGCACCAGCCAGGCGCAAGACGCCAGCCAGGCGCGAGGCGCCAGGCAGGCGCGAGGAGCCAACCAGGCAAGCACGAGGCGCCAGCCAGGCTCTAGGCTTCATCCAGAAGAGATCCATTTCTAAGAAAGCCCTGGTCTTCTTTGAAACTATGTGATCACTAAAACACTTCATGAGTATCTTGATGATTCCTTTAAACAGCTGAGAATTAAAAGCGAATGAAGTGCGAGCTTTTATGAATTATTGTTTTTTCCATAACAATATGTCATTAAGTACATATTAGCTGTCATTTACGGGAGATGCAACTCTGGGTTGACCTCCCATTATACGAAGGATGTCAAGTTGACCTACGAGAGATACGTCTCTCTGGGTTATACGTGTCTACGGATATGTTGCTGGGATAGGGAGCCGACACTGATCCTTAACTAGTGAGTTAAATCTTAATTTAACGGAATTTTTTATTATTTGGGTTGTTTGAAAGGAGTTTGGGGATAACTCTTTTTCAAGTTAAGCACGAACCCTCGTGTGAGGATCAGGTGATCGGGATCGGTGTTGTGCTCCTTAATTATGCCACTAGGCATAGGTGTTTTGTCATGTAAGTGGATAGGACCCCTTTGACAAATAACCATTAGATTCTGTCAAGTAAGTGGATAAGACCCCATTGACAGATCTACAAGAACTCTTAGCCATAGGTCACATCCTCGCTGAGGCTCTTGAGACGAAGCAGACTTCTAGCAATAGCTAGGAGGTCAACCCTTCGTCTAAACACATAGGAACCAAGGTTTTATTTATTTATTACCTACAACGTATGTTGTTTCCTGTCTATTCAGTAAATTAGCTGTCTCTTACCCTCCGCCAAAGGTGCCAATCAGCTAAGTATATATCTGACAGGTAAGTTGAATGCATAAAAATGTTATTGTCATGATACAATAAAGTTTTATGTATACTTACCTGGCAGATATATACGATTAATGGCCCACTCAGCCTCCCCTCAGGAGACAGGTGGAAGAGAAAATCTGTATTAGAAAACAGGAATGGTTCCTATTCCCGCCACCCAGCGGCGGGGCGGTAGATCACCTGACCTACCTGTAGCGTGTGCCGCGAAATTCGAATTTCTATCGGGGACGACGGAGTCTATAGCTAAGTATATATCTGCCAGGTAAGTATGCATAAAACTTTATTGTATCATGACAATAACATCTTATTACTGTCTTTAAACCATATGATAATAAAAATGGACTGTGAAGAATTTTTCAATAATATTCATTGTTATTTTAATTTTATTCTCTATTAGCTAGTGAAGCATCTTGACCAGCCTACAGTCAATAATTTTTCTGTTAAGTGTTTCATGTTTAAGAAACAGCTAACTACACCTGTTAGTTTTCTATATACTATTCATAAAGTTATTTTGGCATCATTGACCCTAGCTTTTTTGCTGTGGCTAAATTTCTTTTATTTCATTCTTGTTAATAAAGGACCCAGTATAAATCTTTTATAAACTGAGTAGACTGAGGCGAGACTTAGTTTTCTTGGGTATTATATACCCAGTGGGGAAACCTGCTCTATGTTATGATAAAATGTTTTTAATTACTACTACATATTAGTACTAAATACCTTTCAGCATGCAAGTTTTTTACTGCATAATGACAGCATTGCTTTCTTTTTCAGGGTCTCTATGCCCTCCTTTAGGAATTGGAGTCATGCGATGTTACAGTATGAAGTATTGCCCATATGCACAGCGTACGCGTTTAGTGCTGCTTGCTAAGAATATAAAGTAAGTAAGGAATACCAGCTTCTGTTTTAATTATGTAAATATCAGAAATATTTCATAGAAAGCTCATTCCTTTGTTCTTAGATTTCAAAATACTCTGTTGTATTTTTTATAGTTTACTAACATTTTCAGTACGTAACACATTGCCAGCTGAGGTGACTGGGCCTGCAGATCCCATATCAACTTCTTGGAAATTAATGACCATTTGGATTTTCAGTGTTACGATTATTTGTTTCCACATTTACAGAGCTTTGGCATTCTCTCCATTCCTTCATTATTTATCTATTTGTGGCCAATTTAGTCAATGTTAGACCATGCTTTCTGTTCTTTTATTTTTCATATAAGCATGGACTAAACATAAAATTGAATGTTACACTCTCCTTCACTTAAAAACAGTACTGTGATGGTTAACCTGTCTAATGTATGGTGTTACAGTATTTGTCTGAAAATTCTTCTCTTTTAACCACTTTTGTCATAGTAAGTTTCTAAGCCTTAAACTAATTCATTTTTGTTATGTATCTTTATTTACAATATTTGCACCCTAGCTGCTCAGTACCAGTTCCAAGCAGTTCTTCGTTGAACGAGTGGTTTATGTGCTTGCCTACCGATTCGGTAGTCCCAAGTTTGATTCCCCGCTGTGCCAATGTGGAGTCAGAGAAATTGTTTCTGGTAATTAGAAATTAATTTCTCTATATAATGTGGTTCGGATCCAACAATAAGCTGTAGGTCCTGTTGCTAGGTAACCAATAGATTCCTAGCCACTTAAAAATATTTAATCCGTAGGGCCAGCCCTAGGAGAGCTTTTACTCAGCTCAATGGTCAGGTTAAACTAAGATATTCTGAACTGTTTTTTTTCTAACCAGTTCCAGGGAGAGTTGGAGCAGGAAGGACATATGTTGTAAAACCTCTCCCAAACCAATTATGAAATGAGCAATTCAAGATAGATTAAAGTAGTAATGTAAACAGTGAGATAAGAAGTGGCAGTGAAGTTCACCAAACAGTTGACAATAACAGCAACAGAAAGCATACATTAGACAGGCTTGAGAAGAAAAAGCAAAAGTAAGTGTTGTGGATGGAAGTTGATCTTGAAAGGTAGAATGAAGAAGTTACCCACAAGTCAGGGTTGTGCTCATTGTGGAAGTGTGGTCGGTTCTGTTTACTCTGTAAGATGCATTCAGACAAATATCTGACTGATTTGCTTTATATCTTCCAACACTCGGGCAAGTGGTAATGGAGTGCATTCTTGACCATATATTTGGTATGTATTCTTGATTTTTCAATTGCTATAATCTTTTCTATTTGCAATGTACGATTTTTGTCTTTTGAGGGTGTTATCACTATTCTTATATACAGTTAACAGTATGCTCTCATCATGCTGTTCCTTCATTTGTTATACTAGTTTATATATTGGGATTGGAATGTTTTATTGTAAACCAAGGATGGAAGCAGGTGGTTATTTCTTTTTTAAAAACCAACCTACTGAACTTCATACACTGACTATCATTCAGTCATTTTAAGCATCTTTTGTAGTTAATTATATAAGACTTTTATTATAGGCACAAATCTATTTGTGTAGGATTTTAGAAAGGCGAACATTTCATTCTTTAAAAGAAAATCTAACTTCGCTTCATTTATACTTGCTTGTTATCTTCATCTATACAAGTTGCTTTTAATAAATTTCTTTTTGTTGTCATTTGTCATCCAATTCCAATTCCTCTGACATAGTTGGGTGATGCTCATCATTTCCTCATTTCATTTGTTTTAGTTAATTGATTGTAGTACTATATATGCTGCTTCTATAGCAAAGTTCACCTAGCTTTGAAGCTAAGCCCCGTCCATTGATTATGTCAGAACCATTCCTTGAAGCTGATTGTTTGGTAATAATTTTGAAAAGTTGGTTAATCTGTGGTTCTTTTCATCTTCATTTATTTTGCAATGGTTGTTTTACCAAACTAAAATAAGTTCTGCTGATTATCAAAAGGAAATAAAATCATACTATAATACAGTATAAACTGTCCTGTGTAACCTTCATAAGAGGGTCAGATTGGGTATCAGAAATTGACTTGCGTATTATTTCACAAAAATTGCTTAATCACTTGAAGTCTGTAGAAATAAATCAAAACATTTTAATGTCTGACCCTGTCCCGATGATGCTGAGGCTTAATCCCACTTGTGTGCGGGAGGTGGCCCTATCAGTATTAACTGAGTGTGGGAGAGATTTGGGCAGATCTCACTTCGACTCAAATTATTCATATCACAGATGCATAACAAGGGGCCTTGCTTACAAGGAAGTAGATGTAAATAGATTTGAAATAGCCATAGAGGAGGCAATAGCTCCCAATTTGGATGTAATCGATGTGGAGTCAATGTGTACTGGACTAAAATCGGCCACCCTGATAATCAATAGGGTGGTAAAAGAATGTAAATTGGATGATGGGAGAGAGGAGGATCAAAATGAATGGAATCAGTATCACCTAAGGTAGAAAAGAATCTTTGAAAAGGATGATCCAAAAATTATTTGGAAATCAATTAACTAGAAAGGGAATGGGATAAATAATGATGACAATAATCAGACAGATGATGTTCAGTTCAAGTTATATTTTTAGAAGTTTTTTAACCCTATATTTTCGCTAGTGCCAATGACTTGGTTGGCTTTTTTCCTTACTATTTTCAACTTTTTATTTTGTAACTTTGTGTATCCTTTTGCTTGGTGCCATAACAGGTTGGTTACACTCTTCAAATAAGGTAATATAATGGACTGTGGGAATTATAGGGGCATCAGCATAATGAACACTTTGGCAAAAATTTATGATGCGTTGTTTCTGGAGACAATTGATTTCTTAAGACAATTGAATCTGTGGGTTAGTATTGAAATGCTAGGCAGGACCCCAAAAAGGTAGAGGGTGTATTGAGCAGATCTTATCCTTAAGGCTTATGATGGTCTATATACTCTTCAAGAAAAAGAAACTCTGTGTTTTATTTGTAGATTTTAATAAAGCATACGACCGTTTTCATTGGTAGACAGCAACTAGGATTGATGAAGGGGCTCAGTACTGTGAATGGTATTTTTGCTCTAAGACAAATTATGGAAAAATACAGAGAGAAGCATATGACAGAGTACCATGTCAGGAAATATGGGGATGTCTCAGGGAGAGAGGAGTGATGGAGAAGTATTCCAAAATGATCAGGGAGATGTATAGAAATGTAAAGACCAGCATCAGATCTACAGTTGGAAAAACAGAAAATTTCCAAGTTGGAGTCAGGCTTCTGTTTAACATTATCTTAGATGTGTTAACAGAGGATGTCAGGGAGGAGCCACCATGGTGTCTGCTTTATTCAGATGACATAGTCTTGGTACCCAAGAACAGGGAAGAATTGGAGGGGAAGCTTGAAAGATGGAGATATGCCTTGGAGAGTAGAGGTTTAAGGATAAGCAGGAAAAAAGACAGAATATATGACAACCGTACTGGATGGCAACCAGCAAACAATAAAATAAGGCGGAGGAAACATCAAAAGGGTCTATAAGTTCAAGTACCTTGGCTCAGTGATTGACAGTGAGGGGAACATGGAAGAGGAAATTAACAACTGGATTCGGTGTGGTTGGAACAACTGGAGGAAGGTGTCTGATGTCATATGTGATAGGAAAGTCCCTATAAGATAGAAGGGCAGAGTGCACAAGGCAGTGGTCAGACCAGCAATGACATATGGATTGGAAGTAGCACCACTAAAGAAAACAGAGGGCAGAAAGTTGGACGTAACCGAGATGAGGATGCTTAGATGGATGAGTGGAGTAACCAAAATGGACAAAGTTAGAAATGAACATATTAGGGGTACAGTAAAGGTCACTGAAGCATCAAAGAAAGTGCAAGAGGCAAGGTTAAGATGTTATGGCCACCTGATGAGAAGAGATGAGCAACACATGGCAAGAGAAGTGATGGGCGTGGAACGGGATGGAACACAAAGGAGAGGAAGACCTAAGACCAGGTGGAGAGTGCTTTAAAGATGATATGAGGGAGAAGGGAGTACGGGAGGAAATGACACAGGACAGAGGTAGATGGAAGAGACTCATTAAAAACAGTGACCCCGAATAGGGATAAAGCTGGGAAGAAGAAGAAGTAAAGCATACGACCATGTGCCAAGAGATAAGTTAATTGAGTGTCTTAATGGCCATACATAAGATCTATGCTTGTACAATGAGAGTGTTGAAATCAGCTTTGATTATATCTACTGTTGGGATTCATCAGGGTGCCCCAACAAGCTGTCTGTTGTATGCAATGTATCTAGATAAAATGGTTAAAATGATAAAGGAGGGAATTAGCAGAGATGGGTTTTTAGGGACAATGCATACACCGTTAATGATGGATGACACAGTTATTTTAAGTACATCAAGAGAGAAAAGTGTTTGGAGAAAATAGGGATTATGTTGGGCTACTGTATATCATATGAGATGATTGATAATGAGAAAAAGACAAAGTTTTTTGTAGTTAATGGAAATGCAGGAGATAAAGTCTAGTCATAAATAATATCAAGATAAACCATTGTGAGAAATATCTGTATCTTGGTGCATGGTTTACGAGTGATGTCAAAATGCAATCACTGCTTAAGCAACATGAAATTGAGAATGCAAAGACCATTAACAAATTCTCAATATTTTGTTATAACACTACAACTATGCCATATGCATATAAAGTCATGGTACTAAAAGCAGCGGTAGGAACGTCACTCCCATATAGCGCAGAGAGTTGGCTTACAACCAACTTAATATGCATGGAAAGGTTGTATAATCAGGCTGTTAAATGCTTATTATGAGTCTGAAATAATACACCTATGATATTGTGCTTAGTGGAGAGTGGTCTTGAGTCATTTACTCATGAAGTACAGATAAGAAGAAAACTTTCCTAGAAAAGAAATTAGCAGACATTTATATTGAAGAACCTTTCCATTACATTTATGATATTTGCAGAAGGGAAAATATGCCAGGTTACAGATTTTTTAATTCTTGTGTGACTAATGATGTGGGATCAAGCCTTGACCAAATAAAAGATGAAATTTGTAATAAACCTGAAATGGCAACAAAATATTATACATATTGAGAAATTTTAAATAGATCTTTGCAAATTCAAAGAGTGTATAGTGAGAATGTTTACATACCAGAATGTGTACAAACTGCCTTCACAAGAGTACGTATAATGTCCCACGATCTACGGATAGAGACAGGAAGGTGAAGTAGAACGCCAAGGGAGTTGCGAGTTTGTAATTGTGATTCACAGACAGTGCAGGGTGAAGCACATGTTTTAATTAAATGTCCAAGGTCAAGATCAAAGAGGCAGAAATTCAGAAATCTATATTATACGATCATTGATGCACTTTTTGGAGAGGAAAATAACTTAATTGACCTGTGCCAGTATATGTATTTGAAGTATTAAAGATTTATGATGAATAAATGACTGGGAGCTTGAAGAAAAAAAATAAGGATTATTTTTTTATTTTGATGTTGGTGTTTGAGGGGCTTGTTACGATGTTTGATTAGTAGCTATATATTATGAATGCGAATACGTAATTTCCTTTTTATGGACAAGATATTTTTATAATGTATTGGTGAAGTGTGTTATTGTTATTGGTTTTGTGCAAACCAAATATAAATATTGTATTACAACTTATACAGTAGTACCTTGAGATACGAAAGGCTCTACTTACGAAAAACTCGAGATACGAAAGCCAATGCGAAAAATTTTACAGCTCTACATACAAAAAGTTTTCAAGATACGAAAGGTTGTTGCTGTAAAGTCCCGAGATTCGCCCGGACCACCGAGAACAATTTTAAAACTCCCGCGCCGCCAACTGAGTAAACTCCTATTGGTCAGCATCTACCCCTTGTGCTTTAAGTATTCTAAAGGTAAAAGGATGCTGTAAATTGAAAAACTTATTCATGCAATACATTTAATAAAAAAAAAAACATTAGGTAAAGATAGAATAAAGAATAGAAATGAATGGGTATTATACTGTTTGGTAGTTTCAGTAGTTGATGAGAGATAATGAAAATTTATGGCTTACTGTGTAAAGTGATTGTGTAAAGTGATTGCTTGTCGATTGTTCGATACTCGTAAGTGCTGGATGTAAACAGACGTTTGGAAGCTTTTTTTTTGTTTGTTTATTATAGTTAATGGTTACTTAATAATTATTTGAAATGAGTACATGCAATACATTTAATAAAAAAATTGTGAATTAGATATCATAAAATATAAAATAAATCAGACTGCCAACAAATACGTATTTTTTAGAATTCTTCTGTTTTATTATTATGTTATGTATACGTATGTTTCATTATATAGCTGTCAGTAACTCGGTATCTCCATTAGGTAAAGATAAAATAAAGAATAGAAATGAATGGTTATTATACTGTTTGGTAGTTTCATTGGTTGAAGAGAGATACTAATGACAATTTATGGCTTACTGTGTGCTAGGAAAAATGATTGCTTGGCGCTCGTTCGATACTCGTAAGACGGGTAAGAGCTGTATGTAAACAATTGATTGGAAGGTTTGTTTTAGGTTGTTTGTGTATTATAGTTAATGATTAATTAATAATTATTTGAAATGAGTACATACTGATTATTTATACATTTTATTGGCATATTCTAAGCTTTTAGCTCTTAGGTTTAGATGTCAGAATCATAGACTAGGCTACAGTAGCAACCGCTAACATAGGCTAGGCTTATTGCTAAGGGACATATGCTAAAGTCCTAATATATGCAGTGAAAATGGGGTTGAACATTACATGCAGTTGAATATTACTCAAGTATGTACAGTATTTTGCCTTTTTGGAGTCATATTTCTTCCGTCGGATCGGCGTTGTAACCCTAGAACATGTGTTTTAGGCCTGGAAATATAATTTACTGGGGTGTTTTTGGAGGGCTTGGAATGGATTAGCCATTTTACATGTAAAATGTGTTCCAAGATACGAAAAACTCATAATACGAAGGCCGCCTCGGAACGGATTAATTTCGTATCTCGAGGTACCACTGTAATTGTATAAATGTCTGTGTGTCTGTTTAAACCCCCTATTCCTTTTTTGCATTGTATAGAGTTATTTTATTCCAAGTTTTGATAAAAATGGGATTGATATGATTGAGTTTATCGGCAAACACATTGCATTACTTATCCAACTAAGGGTTCAACCTATGTTATACATGACGGAAGCTTATGTAAGCAACTGGTCGGGGTGGGTTAAGGATTTCCTAAATTTTTTGTATCCCACACTATATAAATAACATCATTTATTTTGCCTTTCCATGGGCAGCATTGTTTTTGTTTTTTCAATTGTAAACACACAAACAAACCTACTGTAGGCTGTCATTGCCAGTCGGTCAGCTCTTATTACCCTTCTTATGTTTGTGTGTGTAAAGTAAGCTGACCCTATGCCTACACAGGTTCATGATGACTATCATTTCAGCTTCCTTGTCTTACAGCAGATGACTCCCCAGAATTGAATTTAATTGTTTAACTTGTGTGTGCGTAGGATCACTGAAAATTTTTTTTCCTTACAGGCATGAAGTGGTAAATGTCAACTTACGTTCCAAACCAGACTGGTTATTTGAGAAAAACCCATTAGGCAAGGTTCCTGTTCTAGAGAAAAATGGTGAAACAATATATGAGTCTCTTATTACGTGTGATTATTTGGATGAAGTTTACCCAAACCCACCTTTATACCCATCAGATCCTTGGAAGAAAGCCCAGGATAAAGTTCTTATTGATAGATGGGCCAAGGTAAATATGTCAAGTTTCTTATGGTTTTCATAAAAGCTATGTTACATAGAGTTAGCCTTAGATTAGATTATGAAATAAAATGATAATTGAAGTATGTTTGTTTATGGTGTTGTTACGTGTCTGTATGTACTGTGTGTTGGTGCCAGTTTTAGAATTTAAATGCTCCTATGATTTTTTAATTCTCAGGCTGTTTTGTCCAGATTGCAATTTTTTCCTCTAAGTTCTCTATTTATTATTAGTTTTGAGTGATGTTATGAATTAAGTCTTCTTTACTGAAGAGTATGTCTACACTTTAATGTAAATCTGGGCACTATTATTTGTTCAGGATGTGTGCTGAATGAATATTTACAATTATGTGTGTTATATGGGGCCTACCAGTGATAATGGTAGGTTTATTACCAAGCTTAATCATATGTTTTAATTATGGGACTTACCAGTAATTATATAGCTAAGAGTTTCACTTGCCGGCATTAAAATTCCAAAATTTGCAGGTTGCGCTAATATTTTGTTTTGGTTTGGCTAGGTAACAACGACCCTGCCAACTTTCGGGGAAAGAGAGGAACCACTTGGCAAAAACCTCAGTTTGTTTCTGCCGGCTGATGGCTACAGACAGGTTGTCAGCTGCAGTTGATTCTTGCCTTTTCCTTATCTTTATCAGCATTTGATGAAGTATTATTTGTGTTGTGTTGGCTGACTTGGCAATATCTATTTAGATTTAGGTTGTTGCTACTTAAAGAACTAGATAGTTTCTGACTTTGATTACCAATTTGTCTTTCTATCACAACATGTCGGACTCTAGTGTTGCTAACATTAGGTATTGTGCGAATAGTTGTAAGACTAGATTGACTAAAGTGTCTTATGATTCACATACCTTGTGTTCATCCTGTCATGGACAAGTAAGTTCTGTAGATTTAAGATGTAATGAGTTTGTAGATTGGGATGAGAGAACATGGAGGAACTTAGAATCTCATTTAAGAAAATTTAAGAAAATTGGATAGAGATAGGAAGAGAAAGGCTTTAGCTAGAGCTAGTTCGAAATCAGCTAGTCAGGGATCATTGGATTTGAATGTTCCTGTTATTTCTCTAGCCCCAGTTCCCAGTTCTCTTGCTTTACCACCTTCTAAAGTTTCAGGCTCCCATACTTCTGATCCCAACCCCACCAAGTGCGTAGAAGAAAAGCTTGAAAAATGCTTTTCACTGTTAGTTCAGATGATGGAGCAGCTTGGTTCATCAGTGAAAGTCCTGGTGGACAAGGCAAAGAGTGACTGTGCAGTGTTACTGGAAGAGGTGGGTCTTCGTCCCATCGACTCTCCCAGGCAAAGGTCACTGGCATACTTCCCAGTACAGTGGTCCCCCTGTATTTGTGGGGGATGCGTACCAGAACCCCCTGAGAATAGTTGGAACCCGCAGATAGTTGGAACCCCTATAAAAATGCTTAAAGCCTCTTATTTTGCTAGTTAAAACTCAAGAAAAACCCACTAAAATTTTTTAGTTTTTATCATATTTTTATCACAAAAAGTGCATTTTATGATGAAATTGATAAAAAAAACAGGAGGAATTTGTGGATATTTCTGAGAAAAATACTACGAATAGGTGATTTTTCTGCGAATAATGGGGGAAAATGTTTCAGAGAGAAATCCACGTATGCGTGAGTCTGCGAATACGGAAAACGCGAATATGGGGGCCGTATTGTATATGGGAAGAGTCAAACTGGTAGCCCATGGGAGGTTGATAGGATCTGTCCCACGAGCAGTTGCCCCTCAGTTCAACCTGTTGTAGTTTTCCAGGTTGCAACAGAGAACTGCTGGAAAGGTCTCTCTTTGGAAGTGAATAAGTTGTTCAGTTCTGAAGACACCTCTCCATGTTGTCGTCATCAGTGGCACTCAACCATTAAGTCTCGGCCTCTTAAGAGGGCCTCCATGGATGTAGCAGCACCACCTGTGGTTCTTGTGAAGAGGTCTAGAGTACGGCGCCCATCTTGCAGCCAGTGGGACAGTCCAAGCAAATTACTTCTGATTGCCTCTCAGAAGGGGATGCTCCCCCAGTGCCTGCAACTCTCAAGGCACCCGCAACTTCGGAAGCAGGCAAGCACCCATTGGTGCCAGAACCCTCTACTATCAACAAGCACCAGGTAGCGCCCGCTTGTTTGTGTAGAGTCACAGCAAGGTGCAGTTGCACCCGAGCACCCATCGGCTCCTCCTTCTCTGGTAGCTCCTGCTGTTTCAACCTAAGTAGACCATATTCAGCTGAAACTGGATAGCATTTTGGCTTTACTTATTAATTCTCCCTCAGCGCCTCTAGCCACCTCTTTGACTCAGGCACCCGTTGTAGCTAAGAAAAGAGGGACCAAGGCAAAAACTCATTTAGTTTTCCTTCCTCTAGGTTGTCGAGATGGAGGTATCTCTCATATGCCACTTAAGAGGCGCGCGCCTTATATGGAAATCTGTGCCTCTTCCCAAGGAGACTTCTCTGGGCTAGTAGATTTGGCCAGGCATTCTGCTTTCTCGTCAGCCAAGGTTTTGTTTTTGGCCACGGAACCAGTGCATCTCCACAAGAACAAAGTGTTCGAAGTCATGAACTTTCTTGATTAGGTAGTGGGTGCCTTGACTTGCAAAGTTAGATCTTGCTCAGTCTTCTTAGAGAACAACTTTTCATCAGACTGGTTAGGAATGTTATCTTGTATTGACAGGGGAATCACAGACAGCTCCCATGAGCTAGCTTCCCTTTATATGCTAGCCACTCTGAAAACGAGGGAGTGCTGGTACTTATACACATTCTAAGGGAGTTACGGCAACTAAAAGATCGGCATTGCTGTATTCACCATTGGATAAAAAGCATATTTATCCTCAATCAACAGACCTTGACATAGCTTCTGAGTTGCAGAAGAAAAGCCCTCAGGATATTCTCGCTCAGTCCACCAAGAGACTAAAGGAGACTCCTGCTATACGAAGCAGTCTCTTCCTTCGAGGGCGCAGCCTTTCAGTCCAGACCATGATCCTTCTCCTGTTTCAGAGGAAGTACTCGCTTTGCCTTGAAAGCAGTAAGGAAAACCTCTTCTAAAGGTTCCTCTCGCAAGTGAGGACACCGTCCTCTGTGCATTAGTTGGATCCAGACTTCTTTCATTTTGGGAAGTTTGGCAGAAAAAGGAGCAGAAGCCTGGATAGTGAAGATTTTAAAAACAGGTTATATCATCCCCCTTGTGAAAATTCCTCCCTTAGCCAATATGCCCAGTCATCTTGATAGCTTATTCGCAAGAGTCAGAGGCTTTCGTCGCTTGCAGAAGTTATGTCTCTTTTAATAAAGGGAGCAATAGAGCCAGTGCAGGACCTTCATTTTCCAGGTTTTTACAACCATTTGTTTGTGGTCCCCAAGTCATTGGTGGGCTGGAGGCCCGTCTTGGATGTCAGCGCTCCCAAAGTCTTCGTCTTGAAGACAGAATTCAAGATGGAAAGAAACTAGCCAGTCCTGTCATCCATTCCCCCAGGAGATTTTATGATGACATTAGACCCACAGGATGCATATTTTGCATGTTCCTATTCATCCCAATTAAAGAAAGTACCTCAGGTTTGTGTTCGAGAGAAAGACAACAATTTCAGGCTCTTTGCTTCAGTGTTATGAAGGTTCCTCAGGTTTTCACCAGAGTGATGGCTCCCATTGTAATAAAATTAGATTTTACACACACTTACCTATAGTTGAAAGCTCACTACCATGGCAGTCAAATCTTACAAATTTTGTGGTGGAGCCACCATCACCAGTGTAGGTGTGTAGGACCAGCCCACTTTCAGGACTGATGGGTACAAAACTGCAGAAAGAACCAATTCGATTTAGCCTGCCACGTGCATCTGCGGGGAGAAGGGAAGGGCTTTAATCAGGTAATTACAGTGGTACCTTGACCTACGATTTTAATTCGTTCCGTGCCCGAGCTTGTAGCTCAATTTGCTTGCACATCAAATAAATTTTCCTCATTGAAAATTCTTAAAATGCCCTTAAACTGTTCTAACCCTCAAAATGCCACCCCATATTTTGAGGTTTCATGTTATTAAATAAGGAAAGTACATTTCTAAATAACAAATATTGTATAGAAATATAATAGAAAGAGTAAGTAAAGATATAATAAGGTTTGTTCATGAAACTTACCTGACAGATATATATATAGCTGTATTCTCCGAAGTCCGACAGAATTTCAAAATTCGCGGCACACGCAGTGGGCGGCCAGGTGGTAGTACCCATTCCCGCCGCTGGGAGGCGGATATCAGGAACTATTCCCATTTTCTATTCATATTTTTTTCTGTCGCCGGTCGGTAAACAACTGTTTACAGACCTCCGCCTAGGATTTTGAAACTTCATTAGCCGCTTAAGTATCCTAATTATTCTTTCGATTATTGACTTGGATTTGTGGCTAGGCATACGCTATCGTAAATTTTTCATTGCATTTGATGTCTGAAGCTAGTTAGCCTAGTTTCAGACTTTGTTGTCTGCTTGGGGTAAGGTGAAGCTACCGGAACTTTCGGTAGACACTCGCTTAGTATATATGGCGTTTACATGTTTTCTTTGCATAAGTTCAATGTAATTAGTGTAATGTGTGACTGATTACGGAAGAAGTAGGATTCATGTACGCATTTTAGAGCGTGTTAGAATCAGGAGTTTTCCTCCACAATAAACAGAAGTTAGAAATAATGAACCTTCTAACCTCCTGTAGATTTTATTTTGCCTAACCCTGTGGTATGGCTTTCGGGCCTAGAAGAAGTGTCTGCTAGAGGATTACATCAAGTAATCTTAGACTAAAGTGCTCGCTCTCCAATCAGTGTTAATTGTGAAGTGTAGTGGCCCCTTGTGTTGTGGAGGGGGCGTCAGATCGGCCCCATAATGCCTCTAGGCCTGGACCTCTGTCGGACTCCCAGGACTCAGGGAGAGGGCATGTCGAAAGCCGCAAGAGGGTTACGGGGGCTCCCCACCGATCTGGCGTCCCTTCGGCAGAACCTGTTGACGCTTCCCAGGCTGCTAAAGATCGTGCACGTGCACGAATCTTGAAGGATTGCTTCTCGTCCTCCGAGGCGTCCTCCCCGCGCAAGGGTTGGAGCTATCGGAAGGACTCGCGCCCTCTAAGAAGCTTTAGAGAAGAGGACGCTTCACGTCCTCTCTCTCTCGTTAGGAGGGAACGTCAGATCGGCCCCATAACGCCTCTAGGCCTAGACCTCTGTCGGACTCCCAGAAAACCAGGGAGAGGGCATGTCAAAAGCCGAAGGAGGGTTACGGGTTTTTCATGCTGATCTGGCTTCCTTTCGGCAGGTCCTGTTGTCGCTTCCCAGGCTGCCGAAGATCGAGCACGTGCACGAATCTTGAAGGATTGTTTCTCGTCCTCCGAGGCATCCTCCCCACACAGGGGTTGGGGCTCTCGGAAGGACTCGCGCCCCCTAAAGAAGCTTTAGAGAAGAGGACGCTTCACGTCCTCTCTCTCGTCACGAGAGGATGAAGAGTAAAGAGACCACATTTACCCTTTTCGAAGAATGCACTGGCTCTTTTCCTAAGGGACATATTAAGGAGGCTCATTCATCTTGCCAGAAGAGTGATTTGAGCCTCCTGCGAGTGAACGCTCATTTATACATCATGTATACATTATTAAGGAGGCTCATTCATCTTGCCAGAAGAGTGATTTGAGCCTCCTGCGAGTGAACGCTCATTTATACATTATTAAGGAGGCTCATTCATCTTGCCAGAAGAGTGATTTGAGCCTCCTGCGAGTGAACGCTCATGAAGTTAGAGCTGTTTCAACCTCGCTAGCATTCCAAAAGAATTTGGTAATCAAGGACATTCTTGATTCCACCTTTTGGAGGAGCAACTCAGTTTTCGTCTCCTCTCCTCATGGCGCTCCGTATACGTTATGTAACGTTCGCTTTACTTCGAAAAAGCAAGCTGATAAGTTTGACGTCGGCAAGCTGCTTTGCACAGTCAAACAACTTATGTCTCTGGTTCGGCATAAGAAGGGCAATTTAGACGTGAGCTAGCTTTTGGAGGTGCTCGACGTCCTATAAGTAGAGACATTCTCCAGGACGCGCGGCAAGCACCTTGCGAGGGTGTCTTTCGGACGCTCGGCGTTCCTTTGCTGAGTGCGTTTCTGGAGATGTTCTTTTGCATTACTAAGACGCAAGTTGTGGCCACTGTCTTTGTAAAAAGGTATGAAGGTCTTTAAGGCCCGTCTTGAAGACGAAAAGCCATACGTCTCCCTTTAGTGTTCACACACTTCAGGAGCAGCGTGCGGCTCTCCATGGAGACTCGCATGAGGACGTCCCTTGAAAATATTCAACGTCATACGCAAAACGCGGTTCGTCATAACATTGAGATGTTGGCAAGGTCGCTCGCCAGGACGCCTCTTGGCGGGACTTGCATGCATCAGGGCGCTCAACGAGTTCCTCTCTGAAACGTCGTTCAGAAGACTTGGTGTTCTCTGCTCAGACACGCTCTTAGCTACGCAGGATGTTTTTTGAGGACGCTTTCCAGGACGCTTTTTGAGACGCTCGGCAGGACGCTTATGAGGACGCTTTTGTGCACATTCGCCAGGACGCTTCGGTGGAAGCTCGGCAGGACGCTTTGCGAGAGAAAAGACTTGTAGAAGGCGTTTTATTTGCTGTTCAGGACGTTTCTTAGGACGCTTGACGCTTTATAAACGCTCGTCAAGAGGAGGTTTTTTCAGGACTCTCCACAGGACATTCCTTTACAGAAATTTTTAAAAAGGATTCGGAGTTAGCGGAGAGACACCTAACCCAAATTTTTTCTTCGATCCCCTCTTTCCTCTTCATCGATTTCTCTGAGAATCGGGAAGATTATATACTCGGATTCCTGGGTGACTTTCGGTCATGTTAAAGGGTTTTCCCCTATTAGCAAAGTGCTAATAGTTTGTCAAGTAAGGACGTTTTCCCCATTGTCAAGATACTAAACGTTTTGTCATTTAAGTGGGGGACCCCTCATAAATGGGGTAGTTTCTCATTGACATAGCTTTTAACGTTTTTATCGTTTAAGCGGATAAACTCATTAACAATTTCGGAAGAGCTCTCATTCATTTTCAGAGGCTCATCCGGGGAGTAGGAAAAAAAGACTTGTAGACTAGATCCAGGAAGTCTTATGTCCAATATCATAAGAACATTGAACGGTCCTTTTCGATCCTCGGTTCTCTCTTGATGATCTCTATTCGAATATTACTCCCTTTTCTTGGCAAAGAGTCTTGGAAAAGAGTCAAGGAGTTCTTTTAAAAAAGTCTCATTCATTAGAACGTGGACAGTCTTTTTCCTTTCTTTCTCTCTTCCTCGTCGAGGAAAGATGTAGTAGAGAATTCGATGTTCAAATTACTACAATACTTATGTAGTTTATCTTTGCGTCATTGTTTTTGCTAAAACGCATGGGTTCAAGTCATATACGCATATCGTATTTACCTCTGCGGATAGAAAGCCGAAAGAACTGTTGTTCTAATGTATTTATTTGACACTCCCTTCAACCTTCCAAGAGTTTTCGGAGTAAGAATAACTATTCAGGTATTGTTACGACACACCAACTCAGATTCTGTATTAGCGAATTTTGTTTCGTTTAAATATGCCTGCTTGAGAGTTTCCTTTTGCTCGATAATTTCATACCTATCCCTTCGTAAAAGGAGTAGCTGGCAACTCAGGCAGATAGTGCGAGACGATGAACAAGGCTGCTGTTACTGTGATCTACGCAGTACCAGCTAGCTTGGTGTCATGCGCGGTTGGTTGCGTCTCTCTGCCCTACAATCATGGATTTTAGCCTCGGGTTGAGGAAATTTCTAGTAATCATGAATGAACATGCCTTCCGTTTACTTAGAAATTTCAACAAGATATCTCTTATACTTGTTCGGTGCGGGTTTACCGCACGGTAACAGAATTCTGTACGAATCTACCGCGGCATAGCACTATAATAATGCTCTCCCTGCTTATGCAAAGCGCAGCCTTATTTAGGGAAGGAAGCAGGCTGAGTGAGGGAATGGATGAGTTTGCTGGGGACCATTTCCTCGCTGGAGAAGCTTGTTTTCCCTGAATAAACAGCAATTCAGACCTCTACAATTTTTCCTCACGAAGAAATTGGAATAACATCAAAGATCTTGTAATAATTCTAATTTTCTCTCAACGCCTTGAGGATCACCTCGGGTGATAGCGAGAGGGTGCCAGACATCCGAACAGAGGAACAGATGTTCTGGCACATTGTCTGAAAGAATTGGAAGCCAAATGGTCGGCTCTCCAGTTCCTCGAAGGATGAGTTTGGATCGAGTGGCCCAAATCATCTCGGATAATTTCTCAGCTCTCTCATAGCTCAAGAAGAGAGAATTAGTTATGGGCTTGGGCACGGAACGTAACGATCCTCAAGAGGTTCGTTAAACTAGCGCACGTCCGTGCGGGTCTTCTCGATCGAAGGCAACAACTACTGACGTCTGAGTAATCCTCACTTAGAAGTATGTCGAAAGTGAGGAGAGACTGAGGGCGTCCTTTCGTTAAGTTTTCGTAATATTGAAGACGAAGGAGCTTCCTCTTAAGTTGTTCCCTTATTCATGATCCTAGAGATTAGCTTTAGTCACCACATGTTGGCCTCTAAGAGGTTGGATTCACAGAGGTCAGGTAATTCAGAGAATTGTCCAAAGACCCTTCCCGAGAGAATCGTGTAATCTAACATCGTCACTTAGTGAAGTATCTAATATCTCTCCTCTCGGAGTCTGAAGGCGTTCAGACTATCGAGAAGCGATAAGATCTTCAAGACTATGGCAGTCTCTTGCCAAGGCAAGCAGTGATGCCTATTTTCAGTGTTCAATCGGTGCGGGCCGTTTCTGGAGATAGTGAAGGGAAATGACTGTTCCTCCAACTCGACCTCTGTGAATTCTTTTAGGTTCTATCTTTCCGTATGAAGTATGAGATAAGATAGAAGTCCTAACTATTGTAGAATATGCAAATATGTTGTTGACGGCCTCTAGGCTCAGAGATTCGGTTCTGTCAAACAACAAAGCTTCACGATCTTTGAGGTCTGGGGAGATCTTGAAATTCTCTGGATCGCAGGTTCCGGCATGGAACTTAGACGTAGTCTGAGTTTCTGATGCCAAAAGCATTTCGAACCTATCCTTTCTGCGAACTTAATACACGTGACCAGAAAGGCTAACATTCTAACCGCTCTAGCCACTGGCAAAGAGGGTTAGTGAGCTTTTAGCTATCATCAAGAGGTTTTAGCTTTGAAAGGACATAATGCGGTCTGTCCTCTAAGCCTTCCGTTCTTGATAAGAACGAAAACCTGTCTAACCCTTGACCCGAAGGCTTGGAGACCAAGGGTATGGCACAATTATTGGGCAAGGGCATTAGAGAGTCCTGTGCCCTGTCGGGTCTCTCAAGTTTTATCTTGATAAAACTATAGAAAGTCGAGGTCAACGGACAATCTGCGGTGTTCCGTAAAAGACCAGACTAGTTCATGTCCAAGAACACCCTGGCATTATAGTCAAGGAGTTCTTTTAAGAAGTCTCATTCGTTATGTTTGCATAAAGATTTGAGATTTTTTCTTAATATGAATGCTCAAGAGGTGAGGGCGCGGCCTCGGAAGCATTTCAACAGGGCATGACACTCAGTAACATCCTGAGTGCCACGCTTTAGCGAAGCAACTCTGTGTTCGCTTCACACTCCCGACGGATGTGAAGACGTGACATTTGAGATCTGTAAGTCGCTAGGACCATACATATCCGTAGATATATTTATTAGGGGCAGCAAGCAACACGAATCCTATCCTATAGAAAAGGGATAGGTTGTGCTTTTAACTTTGAAGGGTTGGTCGCTTGAGGCGCGTTCCTTTTCTTTAGCCTAGAAGTTATGGAACTAACTTTGATAGGTTAGGTCAGGTGGTGGTTTTTAGCTTCGTTGCCCTCAGAAGTATGGTCATATGGTCTAGTCACATTGTGGTCACGCCCCCGTTGACAGATCATCTAGAGCGCACCAGCATTACAGGTCTCTACTCGCTGGCAACTCTAGTAACGCAGAAGCAGACTTTGGTGACAGTAATCACGAAGTCGGCTATGCTAACGGTGAGGAACCAAGATGTATATCATCATCGACTTAATTTAGTTTCCCAAAATCCTATTCTGTCTCTTCCCACCATCCGAAGGTGGGATTCAGCTATATATATATCTGTCAGGTAAGTTTCATGAACAAAATGTTATTGTTATAATACAATTAAGTTTGTTCATACTTACCTGGCAGATATATATAATTAAAGTGCCCACCCACCTCCCCTCAGGAGACAGTGGCACTGATAAAATATGAATAGAAAATGGGAATAGTTCCTGATATCCGCCTCCCAGCGGCGGGAATGGGTACTACCACCTGGCCGCCCACTGCGTGTGCCGCGAATTTTGAAATTCTGTCGGACTTCGGAGAATACAGCTATATATATATCTGCCAGGTAAGTATGAACAAACTTAATTGTATTATAACAATAACATTTTGTAGTACCATGTACACGTAGTGTTCAAGTTACGATAATTCGCCTTACGATAATCTGCTTTTACGATAGCCTACGGGAGCGAGAGAGACCAAATTACAGTAGCCTAACTTTATCCCATCTTCTCGTTAAATAAGTTCAAAAACGGCAAAAGAGAATGATGAAAGTATTGTTTTAATGTTATACCTCTTGTGGAAATGTGTACATCCATGAACAACCGAACGAGAAACACCTTTTTTTGCTAAGTACAACTGAATTGGATAACAAAATCCGTTTGCCTTGTATTTCAACCATCATACAACTACGCAATTACCCCATATCTATGTTATAAATGACTTTATGTAGACTATGACCGAGATATTTTTATTATGTAATAACTTTATTCATTATAGATCAAAGATCAGCAAGGAAACATACTGTTAAATTTAAACAAAGTTGTAGCTGAAGTTGAGAACACTTTTCCAGCTGCTAATGACTATTATCATGCATTGACAACAAGGATAAAACTCCCATAAACTTATGCCATCAAACACAACCTTAGATAAAATTGAAAGAAAATCATTTTTTGATCAAAACTACTGGGTTTGAAAGAACATATTTTACTGTTGTTTTCATGCTGATGAAAGATACATAACGTAAAGCTCATATTACGATGAAAGAAAGTGAAAATAGCGAATGGAATCATGTTATTGTTTTACTCAATAAAAATGCCGCCAACACAATCTGTTAGCGAAAATATCATTTAGTTCACAATCACAACGAGATGTATTCAAGTAATATTTTGACTTAAAAACACTGTATGATGAAAAACAACCTTGTCTCACATTTGTCAAGTATCTAGATATTCGTTTATGCTAACTAGAAGCAAGGAAATTCACTCAGAAATGAGTTAAATATGGCGAAATAAACTCGTATTTTGCCATCAGCTGATTTCTAAACCAAAACATTAACCGCTATGTTAGTACTTTATAATACAGTAATATGAGAATGCAAACTATATTATTGAATACAGTGAAGTAATGTATAACATTTTAAAAGATTCATGGAAAAGATGCATATTTACTTTTTCTTTTTCGCTTATTGTAATTTTCGTCACTACACCATCTACATAGCAGCAGCATCTCGAGCTCATACCTCAATTTTTTGCTTGTGTAACAGAGCAAAAAATCAACCGAGTGACAACTCGTACCTCGGAAAACTTGTATGTTAATTCACTCATAGGTCAAGGTAAAACTGTACTTGGTAGGTATGTGTAAAATCTAATTTTATTATAAAAATGTAATTTTTACACATGTAACTTACCAAGCAATTACCTATAGCTGATTCCACTCTTATGGAGGTGGGAATCATGGACATGATCTACATCGAAGATATATGTATAGTAATGACTCAATATAGGCAAGTATTCATCAAATACTTGCCTATATTTATTGATGCCCTTGCCCAGGATTTAGACCAGATAAAACTCAACGAACACACCTACACCATAAAAACAACAACGGGTAAAAAGTACCCCCAGGCTTCCCAAAACTCAAAACCAATAACCAAGACAACAGTTAGCCCCTTATGCTTCCTCCCCCAACACCATGCCAGCCAATGACATGGACCCAACATGGAGCAATTCTCATAAACGGTTTCTATATCTTTAGATAATGCACAGAAAAACTGATCTACATTTCCAGAATGTAGAGTTCTAATAGCTTCTAAGGACATGCAGTGGGCCCCCCGTATTCGCGTTCTCCGTATTCGCGGACTCACTGATTCGCGGATTTCTCTCTGGACCATATCTACCCATTATTTGCTGGGGATTCGCCCATTCGCGGGATTTTCTAACGAAAATAATCACTAATTAGTGTATTTTGGTTTATTTTGATGACTAAATACATTTTTATGACACAAAAATGATTTATTAATTTTCAAATATTAATTTTGATTAATACTGTATTAGTAAGTTTAATAAGTTTAAATATCACATAATAAAAATAATAATTCTCTCTCTCTCTCTGTCTCTACTACAGAGATGTAAGTTTTTTTTTTGTATGATAAATAAATGATTTACTATTTTCAAATATTAATATTAATGTATACAGCAATAATATCAATTCATTAAAGAAAATACCATAGTGAATTCGTAAGATTTTAGGTTATAAGTTTTAAAAATTATGGAAGAATGAAGGAAATCCCAGTCTTCTCTCTCTAACTCCAGGTACTAAAACTGTCAGATATATCAAGTAATGTGACAGGAGGGGGAGGAGCTGTTGTGTTGTTGCCCTCTCTCTCCAAACTTATAGATCAGATAGAAAAAATAGGAATCAAGGGGGAACCGCAATATATGGGAAAGACAAAAAACAAGGAAAAATATATGAGAAATATAGTAACTCAGAATGTGAACTAATAGCGGTAGAATTTGAATCTGAAAAATTAATGAACATAGTAATATATAGACCTCCTAATACTAAAGAGTTTGACTTAATAATTGAAAAATTGGATGATATATGTAGAAATCACAAGGACTGGACTATTCTCCTATCTGGTGACTTCAACTTTCCTTTCGTAGAATGGAAAAAACGAATAGGAGATTGTGGTTGTACTTATACATATAAAAAAGAGAGTAATAGTAGTGCAGTAGATAAGAGGCAATTTGAAAAGCTATTAGATATGCTACTAGAATACAACCTTCACAACAAATAAATCACCTGCCAACAAGAAAGGAAAATACTTTAGACCTAGTATTTGTGAACGAGATGAATTATGTTAAAGAAATAATAGTTTATAATGCGAGTATTTCAGACCATAATGTCATAGAATTAACAGTTCATTCCAAAAGCAAGTGAAAATAGAGATAAGCAAGAAATGAAAAAAGTGGGAAGGATATGGAAAATACAACTTCTACAGTAAAATATAAAATGGTCAGAAATTAATGAAGAATTAAACAAAGATTGGGATAACATTTTCGTAAGTGATGACATAAGGGTAAATACGGAGATATTATATAAAATATTGGAGAAAATAGTGGATAGATATATACCGAAGAAGAAAAGTAAACATCATTCATGCATACCAAGAGACAGAAGGATCTTGTTCCAGAAAATCAGAAAGTGGAAAAAAGGTCTTGCAAAAGAAAAAAATGCATGGAAAGTTATAGAACTAAAAAGTAAGATAGAAAATGCAGAACAAAAGATTATACAATCAAAAGAAAATGAAAAACGGGACTTGGAAGAAAAAACCCTATTAAATATCAAGCAAAACCCCAAACTATTATACTCATATGCGAAGAAGATGAATAAAAGAAGAATAGAAATAGGCCCTCTGAGAATTGAAGGGAGATTAACGAATGAAAAAAAGGAAAATTTGCAACATACTGGCAGAACGATATAAGAGAGAATTCACCCCTAGATAGATAATGAAGATAATGATATAGAAGTAAGGGACGAAAATAGTGAATATTTAGCTGACATAGAAATTAATGAAGCTGATATTGTGCAGGCAATTAATGAAATTAAAAATGGAGCTGCTGCAGGGCCGGATGGAGTCCCCTGCTATTTTGTTAAAGAAAGTAGTTCATTCTATCGCAAAGCCACTTGCAATATTATTAAGACAAAGTGTAGATACAGGCAAGATTTATGATGAGCACAAAAATTAGCATATTATCACCCCTACTTTCAAAAGTGGATCAAGACTAGAGGCAAGTAATTATAGGCCTGTGAGTCTAACATCACATATTATGAAAGTGTATGAAAGGGTAATGAAGAAAAATATTATGAAACATTTAATAAAAAATAATTTGTTTAATATAGGACAACACGGTTTTCGTACCCGGAAAAAGTACACAAACCCAACTGTTAGTCCACCGTGAGAACATATTCAAAATATGAAAAGCGGAAATGACACCGATGTGGTTTATCTAGACTTTGCAAAAGCTTTTTGACAAAGTAGACCATAATATATTAGCAAAGAAAATTAGAAAACACAATATCGTAGATAAAGTAGGAAGATGGTTAAAAGAATTTTTACACAACAGAAAACAGATAGTTATTGCAAACGATGAGAAATTGGATGAAACCAAGGTAATATCCGGTGTGCCACAGGTACGGTGCTAGCTGCAATATTGTTTGTTATTATGATTGAAGACATAGACAGTAATGTTAAGGATTCGGTAGTGAGTAGTTTCGCTGATGACACAAGAATAAGTAGAGAAATACTTGTGATGAAGATAGGAACGCTCTACAAAGAGACCTTAACAAAAATATATGATTGGGCAGAGGAAAATAGGATGGTATTTAACTCTGATAAATTTGAATCAATAAATTATGGAGACAGAGAAGGAAAGCTATATGCATATAGGGGACCTAATAATGAGACAATCACAAATAAGGAAGCAGTTAAAGACCTTGGTGTGATGATGAATAGGAACATGTTATGCAATGATCAAATAGCAATTCTGTTGGCAAAATGTAAAGCAAAAATGGGAATGTTGTTACGGCACTTCAAAACAAGAAAAGCTGAACACATGATTATGCTTTATAAAACATATGTTCGTAGTCCACTTGAATATTGCAATATGATATGGTACCCACACTATCAAAAGGATATTGCACTAATAGAGAGTGTACAAAGGTCCTTTACAGCTAGAATAGAAGAAGTTAAGGACCTAGACTACTGGGAAAGACTACAATCCTTAAAATTATATAGTCTAGAAAGGAGAAGAGAACGCTACATGATAATTCAGGCATGGAAACAGATAGAAGGAATAACAGAAAATATCATGGAACTAAAAATATCAGAAAGAGCAAGCAGAGGTAGATTAATAGTGCCCAAAACTATACCAGGAAAAATAAGGAAAGCACACAGGACATTAATCCACTACGCACCAGCATCGATAATGCAGCGTCTATTCAATGCGTTGCCAGCTCATCTGAGGAATATATCAGGAGTGAGCGTAGATGTGTTTAAGAATAAGCTCGACAAATATCTAAACTGCATCCCAGACCATCCAAGATTGGAAGATGCAAAATATACCGGAAGATGTACTAGCAACTCTCTGGTAGACATTAGAGGCGCCTCACACTGAGGGACCTGGGGCAACCCGAACGAACTGTAAGGTCTGTAAGGTAAGGTCTCTCTCTCTCTCTCTCTCTCTCTCTCTCTCTCTCTCTCTCTCTCTCTCTCTCTCTCTCATTCATTTACTGAGACTTGAGATTTTTTTTATAGTACTTGTACTATATGTTTTTAATACTTTCAAATAATAATAATAATAACTGTAATTACAAATTCATATTGTGTGATAGTATTTTAAAGAAATACAATACTAATCTATCCATGTCACTTTCAATTAAGGTTAACTCTCTCTCTCTCTCTCTCTCTCTCTCTCTCTCTCTTGCCACACAAGATAATAATGTGTCATAGTGGTAACTCCCTCCCTCTCGTTCGCTGGAAGCGTTATAAGTATTTTCTGAGAGAACAGGGAGATAAACACACTCTCTCTCTCTCTTACCGAGGTGAAAGAATTTTTATGGTACTAGTATGTAAAATGTTTATTGATAATTTCAGTTATTTAATAATGATAATAATAATAATAAAACTGTAATTACAAAATTCATAATGGTAGTATTTTAGAGATAAAAATGACCTTTCCATTTCACTTGTAAGGATAACTCCTCTCTCTTACTGAGATGAGAGAATTTTTATGGTAGATGCATGTGTTTATTATATTTTCAAATAATAATAATAATAATAATAGTAGTAGTAATAATAAGATAACTAATTTCAAATGAAAGTTCTTCCCTTCGTCTTTTTCTGTATCAATTTCCTTACCTTCTCATAACTCCAGTGACACTTGGAGCTGGGAAACTGTCAAATGTCAAGTAACAATGCCATACAATGGTCAACAAATTTAATGGTTTTATGCAATATCTCTCTCTCTCTCTCTCTCTCTCTCTCTCTCTCTCTCTCTCTCTCTCTCTCTCTCTCTCTCGCTCTATCTCGCTCTCTCTCTCTCCTCTCTTTCCTTGTTCCGGGTGTCCTCTCTCTCTCTCTCTCTCTTACTGAGATGAGATTTTTATGGACATGTATGTGATAAGTTTATTATTAATATTTTCCAATAATAATACCATAATATGTATAATAATAATACTATAACTGTAATTACAAAATTCATATGTGAGTATTTTAAATACAATAATCATTCCACTTCACTCTTTTAAATACTGTAAAGACAACTCTCTCTCTCTCTCTCTCTCTCTCTCTCTCTCTCTCTCTCTCTCTCTCTCTCTCTCTCTCTCTCTCTCTCTCTCTCTCTCTCTCTCTCTCTTGGCTGCGGCTGCAAGTGTTATAAGTACGTATGTAAGTATATACCTTTAAGGGTACTAATGTTTAGGATTACTTTGAAATTATATTAATACAATCTCCAAGGTTAATACAGTAATATGATAATAATTTAAGGTAAATTTAATGCAGGATGTTACATAAGGTATACATTTGGTGTTTCTATTTTTTATTTCTTTTATCTCTCTCGCTCTCAGCAAAAGAATTGATAGACTGACCAAACATAATTACTCAGTCCTCTCTTTCTCTCTTCTCTGGAGAAATATATGTATTTATGGGAGGGGAAAAAAAGTGTTGCCTACAGACGTTCATTTCAATCTATTGATATCGTAAGGAGTTACTCTCTCTCTCTCTCTCTCTCTCTCTCTCTCTCTCTCTCTCTCTCTCTCTCTCTCTCTCTCTCTCTCTCTCTGCTATTGGCTGTTTATATGTTTCTAATGGTAAAATGTTAAGGATGACTTTAAAATGATATTAATAATACCAATTTAAGGGTATATTTGATGTAGGATAATACTTTAAGTAGACATTTGGTATTTGAATTTTCAAGATAGGCAGATATAGGTATTTTTAGAGGGGAGTTCTAACTATTCGCAGGTTTCAGCTATTCGCGTTAATGGAGGGTAAAACTTCTTCCTGGGGTTGAGAGTGTGCCTCCACTATCAGGCTCCTCAGGAAAAAGGAAATGTCCTTCTTAGACATCGGATGAGATGGAAACTACACCAAACACCATAGATTACTTGCAGGTCCTCTGATCTTGTCTGTTCTATTCAAATGATAACGTAACGCTCTCACTGGACAAAGAAGACGCTCCTCCTCTGGTCCGACGATATCCATTAGAATCCTAATGGTAAAAGAATGTGGCTAAGGTTTGTTCACATCCTCATTCTTTGCCAGAAAACTCAAGGACAGAACAGACTGTGTTACCATGTGAAAACCCTACTCTTTTGTCTATAGCCTGCAATTCACTGGCCCTTCTGGCTGTAGCCAGAGCTATCAGGAATAGGGTCTTCTTAGTGAGGTTCCTTAGCGAAACCAGGCGAAGGGGTTCGTAAGAGTCCCCAGATAGCCACTTTAGGACTACGTCCAGATTCCAAGAGACTGCTCTAGAAGTTTCTGTCTTGGAAGTATCCATGGATCTAATAAGATTACTAATGTCGTCGTTGTGCCCCACATCTATATCTCTATGCTTGAACACAGAGTTTAACTTAGCTCTGTACCCTTTAATAATACTGGACAATAATTTCCTTAAGGATCTTAAGAATAGCAGAAAATCCACCATCTGTGCAATAGTGATGTGAGAAGAACAGATGTTATGTCTTCTACACCAGTTTTTGAAAACTGACCACTTCGACTGGTAGAGCTTGGTAGTAGATGATCTGCGACATCTGGCAGTGGCTTCTGCAGCTTATCTTGAAAAGCTTTTTTGCTCTAACCAGTCGCTTGACAGTCAAAATCCTGTCAGAGACAGCAAACAATCTCTGATGGAACCTGCACAGGAGAGGCTGTTTGAGTAGTGACCTATTCTGAGGGAGAAGTCTTCGAAAGTCCACAATTAGATGAAGGAGGTCGGGAAACCACCTTCCTCAGCCAGATTGGAGCTACAAGAGTCATGGAGACATTTTGATGACTCACAAACTTGTTGATCACCTCCCGAATCATTGCAAATGACGGGAAAGCGTACAGGTCCAGCCCCATCCTATCTTGAAGCATAGCGTCTGTTGCCCATGCACAAGGCTTCGGAACTGGCGAACAGAAGATTGGCAGACGATGGTTCTTTGCTGTCACAAATAGATCTGTTGTTGGCTGTCCCCAAAGACTCCACAGATCCTTTCACACCTGGAGCTCGTGTCCATTCTGTTGGGAGCACTTGGTTCTGTCTGCTGAGTTCGTCTGCTATGACGTTCATCCTGCCCTGAACAAAGCAAGTAAGAATCGTTACTCTTCGCTGTTCCGCCCAAATCATGAGCTCTCTCGCCGTCTGATAAAAAGTGAAGGAACGCGTACCTCCTTGCTTGCGGATATACGACAGTGCTGTCGTGTTGTCCACAAATACTGCCACTATCCTTCCCGACACCTGTCAAGCAGTGTTGCAGACCGAAGAAGATCGCCAACAGTTCCTTCACGTTGATGCGCAGGGCTCTTTGGTCCACCAACCAGAGTCCAGATGTCTTTTGAGACTCCAAGATGACTCCCCAATCTCAGGTCTGGGTTCTTCGGTGGGAGAGACTTTCCTACATTGTAGCCTGTCCTCGGACAACCACCATCAGAGATCCGACTTTATCTGTTCGAAGATAGGGAAAACGAACGAGCCCTCCTGTCTTCCTGGACCAGAGGACCTTCAAATAAAATTGTAGAGGATGCATGTGCAGTCTGCCCAGCTTGACAAATGGTTCTATGGAAGAAAGAGTTCCTAGCAGACTCATCCACTGAGAGGCTGAGCAGGACCTCCGATCCATGAACTCTTGTACTGTCTGTTGGCAAAATTCCACTCTTTTGGGCGATAGAAAAGCCCGAAAAGTCCGAGATTCCAGAATCATGCCCTAATATAGAATCCTCTGAGACAGAACCAGTTGGGATTTTTGGGCATTGATTAGGATTCCCAGGTACTGAGTGAGAGCAAAAAGTTTCCTAAAGTCCCTTGTGCACTGTTCCTTTGAGGGAGAGTGTAGAAGCCAGTCGTCTACGTAAATAGAGGCATTTATCCCCATCATGTGTAGCCACTTCGCTAGAGGGGACAAGACTTGTGAAAACTTGGGGTGCAGTCGTCATGTCGAAACATAGGACTCTAAATTGATATACCTTGCCTTCAAACACAAAGTGGAGAAGTTTCCTTGACTCTCGGTAGATGGGGATATGGAAGTATGCATCTTTCCTATCCAGAGTCTCCATGCGAAACTTCGTTTTTACAATAAATTGATTTAGAGCACTTGACATCTAGGACAGGCCTCCAGCCCCCCTATTACTTGGAGACTACAAAGAGGTTGTAGAAACCCTCTGTGCCATGATCTGCTACTACTTTCACTGTTCTTTTGTGGATAAGAGACTGAACCTCTTGAGCGAGGTCTAAACGCCTCCTGGATCCTACCGAGTACGCTACTAACGTTATCGGAAAACTGGACAACGGCAGCTTTTGTAGGAGACGGATGAAATAGCCTTCCCTTAACACCTGAACCACCAAAGGATCTGCACCTCCAGAAATAATGGTCTTGTCCTACAGGAACACGGGAGATGCACAACTCATTGCTTGTTGGTAGTTTTGATATTGAACTTCCTAACCGATCTGTAGCCTGGCTGCAAGTTTGATCTAGGCCTAAATCAAGAACTGGCTCTGCTTCCTAGAAAGGGGCGAGGCTGAAGAAGAGAGACTGGTTTGTAAGCCGTGGCTACCGGCTCCTTCTGTTTTTTGGCTGACTGTGTAAACAAATCTGTTGTGGATTTACTCTGAAATTCTACCTGTATGTCTCTTACCGTCGTCTGAGGAAATAGATACGCCTTGTCCAAAGGAGAAAACAACAGCTCAGACTTCTGCGTAGATGCAACTCCTTTAGAGGTAAACGAGCAACTCAGCTCCCTCTTCTTCAGTAGGCCCATAGCAAAAAGAGAAGCTACTTCACTGGAAGTGTCTCTTACTGCCTTGTCTGCACATGAAAGCATTCCCAACCAATTGGCTGACAGGTCTTCTTGCAATGACAAACAGTTCTCTATCTTTGTTGCCATATCACCCACTATCCAGTCTAAGAAACTAAACACTTCCAATATCTTGGAAATGTTCTTCACCAGTTAGTCTGTATCTGGCAAAGTGAAAAATACTTTGGCTGCTCTGAATGCTGAGCATCTGGCCAAGTCCACTAAGGCGGAGAAATCTCCCTAGAGGAGGCAGAAACTCCCAGGGAAGGAGTCTTACCTGTCACATAGAATCTGTAGCGTTTCTTATTGAGTCTCGACGGAGGAAACGTGAATGTAGCCTTGCCAAGATCCCTCTTATTAGCCAACCAATCTTCCACCTCTTTCAATGCTGTCTTGGAAGCAGAGGACAAAACCATCTAAGGAAGTTCTACTGGAGTTTTCCGCATGAGAAAAGTAGAGGTAGGAGCTGCTGGCTTCCCTGGAGAGAAGAAATCTGAATAATTCTCCAAGAAGAAAGCCAACAGAGAAGAGTAAGCTGAATAAGGTTGGGTTTCTTGCTCTACTGCTTCGTCCTCCGACAAAATAGGAGAGAACATATTTTCCTTATTGCCTGAAGGAGCTTCATTCTTCATAAAACCATCAGCTTGTCCAGCTGACGTTTTGAGTGGAGCCAAAGATTCATCTACATATGCCAAAGTAGAATCAGTAGTGGTGTCCGGAACTGAAACTGTCACCATTGGCACCAAGCGCTCCAGATTTGGTGCAACTCCAGGCGCCGAGCAAGCTGAAGCGGCTACCAAGCAAGCTGAAGTGGGTGCTGAGTGGGCAGTCGTGGGCGCCAAGCAGGAAGCAAAGTGCACCAAGCTGCCTGAGAGGGGAGTCGGACGCTCAGGTGACGGAACTACTTGGTCCGACATGGGCACTACCTGGTCCGAGACGGGCACTTCTGGGCTCAGAGAGGCTGAGTGGTGTACGGCAGTAGCCAGTACGAAATCTTGATGTGACAGGCGTTTGGACAATGGTGAACGCCTGGCAGCTAAAAAGGGATGAATAGGCAAAACCTGGAAGCTACATGACGGCTGAGGGTTGATACCAACCTCTCTTTACTTCTTAACAGGAGGCAGAGAACTGTCAGTGAGTGAGGAATGTCTCTTCAGCGGCCTAGAGACTGACCATCTGCGCCAAAGACGTCTCTTTTTTGGCAACGACACTGAAGAATCCGACAACAGACGTGAAGCACTGAATGAGACACCTTTCTAATGGTGCTCTGCCGCTCCCGAGAACCGACAACAGGTGCGACAGAGGGGGGCAACTGTCCAGGGGCAAACACCTCCAGCCTCCCTTGGACTTCCAGTATGTCTTCTCCCCATTGCGGGGGAGTGGAACAGTGACCTTTGGCTTGGAGAACCGGTGGACCGAACAGCCACCTCCTCAGATAACACAACACTATCACTAATCACTGCACTTTTGAGAGGCGCGCTCTCCACAAATGACCTGAAAGAGGACCCAAGATCTACTATCGCCTTAGCAAGAAACTTAAATTTCTTCTCAAACTTAATATAGAGGCTGGCAATGGTGTCAGGCTTGGAATCATGGGAGCCTGAAGTAGGAGTCATTGGTAAAGAAGTAGGAGAACTAATTATCAGGGAAGAGAGAGGAGGTTGAGCAGGAGTAGGAAATTCCTTGACTAATGAAGAACTTTCTACGACAGCCTTACTTTCGGCTCTAAAGAGCCGCCTTCCTCTTCCTCTTGCTAACTTATCTAAATGAGAATTCAAGGTTTTCCATTTAGCTTCATCCCAATCTATACACTCTGGACACGATAGGTCCCTAGAACAACTCTGCCCCCTACATGTGATATACTTAGAATGTGAATTGTGAGAAAATTTTGTTAATCGGGTTCTACATCATTCTGAGCAATACCTAATGATCGAGGCACTAGAATCTGACATAATTGATCAATAGCTAAGTAAACAAAACCAAAAAATGCACAAGCACAAGTACATCACCAAGGAATACTGCAATAAACCCCAACGATGACGAAAAATTTATCACCAAAATCACCGATGTTAGTTGGAAGCCAACAGCAAACGAATTGGTTCTCTCTGCAGTTTTGTACCTATTGGTCCCGAAAGTGGGCGGGTCTTACATACCTACATTAGTAATTGTGGCTCCACTACAAAATTTGTAAGATTTGACTGCTGCAGTAGTGAGCTTTCAGCTATAGGTAATTACTTGGTAAGTTACATGTGTAAAATAAGAATCTCCCTTGTTAGTATAAGAATTAGGAATTCTAGTAAACCACCAGAAGTCCCAATTGATCTCCTCTCAATATTTGGGGATGGTAATAGTGTCTCGAGATTTTTGGGTTTTTCCTAAAGAAGGTTCTGAAAGTTCTTTTTCTAGTAGAATGCTCAGCCAATACTTGGATGAGCCACCTCAGTTTTCTGTCATCAACGGAACAATTTGTACATCTGGGCAGACTACATCTCAGACCTCTACAGTTCTTTTTGAAAGTGAGCTGGAACATGAAGGTTCTTCCAGACTCGTATGTGTTTCCAGTGATGAGAGAGATAAAGGAGGACCTTCTGTGGTGGAACTTAAAGGACTTGCATGGAAAGTCTTTTTCCGTTGAGCCGCAACCTGAAGTTCCCAGATACGTTGGACTTGGGATGGGGCACTCTTTTAGAGAAAAGCGAGGTGTCAGGGATATGGTCCCTAGAATAAATGAGAAAGAACTAAAGGCTCTGCATTTAGACCTTCAGTCCTTCTCTCAAGAGGTAAAGAAACAAAACAATTGTAGTCCACTCGGGCAACACAACAGCACTCTTATGTAACGAAGCAAGGAGGGATTCAGTCTTTCTCCCTGTATGAGTCAGTGAGAGATCTACTCTTCTGGGCAGACCAGAAAGACACCAGAATAATTACCAGGTTTGTCCAAGGAAGGATCAGTGTTTTAGCACTGGTCAATAGATGCTTTTGTATTGGACTGGTCAAACTAGATCTGTATGTCTTTCCCTCATTCAATTTGATAAGACAGGTGTTAAACAAGTTTTTGTCATACCAGAATGTCTCTCTAATTCTGATAGCACCTTTCTGGCCGTCAAAGGAATGGTTTCCTGATGTCATCGACCACTTAGTGGATTTCCTGAGGCTGCTACTTCAAAAGAGGCATCTACTCAGACAAACAAACTTCCAGAGGTTCCACCAAGGCCTGTTGTCTCTGGCCATGACAGGCTTCAAACTTTCAAGAAACTCCTTAGAAAGAAAGGTTTTTCTAAAGTGGCTGCAAAGGCAACCGCTAGATACAGAAGGTAATCTTCTAATGACGTCAATCAGAATAAGTGGAGGATCTTCAGAGAGTGGTGCAAGAGCACCAATGTCTCCTCTTCTCAGACCTTTGTGACCCAAATAGCAGACTTCTTATTGCATTTAAGAGTGAGGAGACTTTCAACATCCACCATTAAGGGCTATAGAGCCATGTTGGGTTTAGTCCGGACATTTCAGATCTTATTAAGTTTTTAGACACCTCCAAGAGTAAAGATTCACCTGCAGTACCTTGGAATCTTGACATAGTGTTGAAGTGGTTGTCAGGTCCTCACTTTGAGCCTATGCATTCTACTTCCTTAGGGGACTTGACTAGAAAAACCCTTTTTCTGATATCCTTGATGATGGCAAAAAGGAAAGGGAATGCTATCTGCTCATGTTTCCTTAGGTTTTTGGCCAAGAACGTGTCCCCCTCTAATGCATGGCCTTGTTCTTTCTCTATTAAGAGCCTGACAGAAGTTCTGTGGTCTGATGTGTGGAAAGATCATTGTTTCCTGTTAGATCTTTAAAATACTAGTTGCCTAGAACTAAGGACATTTGCGCAATTCTTGCAGTCTGTGGTGCTCTGTGAAGAACCCGTCTAGACCTTTGTCCAAGAGTGCACTAGCATTCTTTCTAAGAGACATGATCCACGAAACCTCATGAGATTAGAGCAGTAGCCACTGCCCTGGCTTTTAAAAGAAACCTGTCCTTATCAGCAATTTTAAACTACATTTTTGAAATGTAAGTCTGTGTTTGTGTCTCATTATCATTGAGATATTGAAACAGTGTACAGGCAGCCCCCAGTTATCGGGAAAACCGCTGTTAACTGGAACACGGCGATTTATGGTGCTTATGGCAGTGCGTTTCGGTTAACAGCGCTCTGTTGGGTATTTTATGGCACCGTAACTTTTACGGCACCCTATGGCACCAGTAACTGAAACTAGGCCTGTTATGGTGCCATACATCACCGATTATGGGGCTAGACAAATGCCATAAAACCAGATCACCATTAATTGAGTCTTTTTATTGTGGCTGGTGAGGTGTTGGGAGAAGAGGTGTAGGAAGCAACACTTCCTAAAAATCTTTTACTCCCAGATATAAGTTCTCTGTTTTTTGGGAAGCTTGGAGGTACGAAGCACTTACCTGAGTACCTTCCAGTCCTTTGGTAGGGCAGCGGTGGTTTTTTATTTAGACTTGTCTAGGATATAGATAAGTTTTTTCTCTGGTGAAATATTGGTACTGAGCCTTGGGCAAAAGCAATTTACCTATCCTATGTTGGCCATCGGAAATATCTTTTGCTACAAAGGTCCCACTAAAGTAGTAGGCACTTGCTAGCTACACCACCACGCCTCTACATGATAGGGTGAGTGACTACTAGAGGCAGTACTTTCTTGCATCAACTCTCTTATCAGGTAAGGGATCAATGAATATTTGTATATAATGTTGGCAAGTTTTTTTCTATCCCCTTTCTAATTACAGTGTTAATATTTTGAGGTAAAAATAACCATGCATCCCACCATCCCTCAATGTGGGAATCAGCTATATAATTACTGGGTAAGTCATAATTAAAAATGACATTTGTATAATAAAATAGTTTTAATTATACCTTCCCAGTAATTTTATTATAAAAATATATCATTTCATGTCTTGAAGTGGGATTACAGATGAAATGAAAGGTGGGAACGAATTTGAATGCCACTGAGACCCAGTTGCCAATGATTAGTGGATAAACAGTAATATCCAAATGAAGTTTGATATTGGTTTGACCAAATGTCTAATGTCAATTAACAAAATAGCTTTTGTTGACAAGGGGGCAGTATCAGTGAGTTGGTGTAGGCTGAAGTTATTATTATGTAATCATGATAAATGAATGTTAATGACCAAAAGATTGTAATTCTGAGTGGTAAGTTGACAATGGCGGGACAAGATGCTTAATGTATTAAAGTAATAGGCTGGCTGTCACTGGTCAATTACATATGCTAGTGATGTTTGAACAAAATCCTTGGGCCAACAAGGCAGTGTGGCTGACAAGGAAAGCAGTGGCTGAGCAGTAAAGAAGATATAGTTTGAAAGGCTTTGACTCACCTGACCAAGGGAAAGAATGTGTTCTTAAGTAGAGCAGATATTGCTGGCCTAACCCAGGAAAGATAAAATCTGCTACAAAAGGATTGATGTTGGTAATGATATACATAAATGTAGGTTAGCAGAGAGTAAAATGAGAACATTCAAAGGAAAGAAGAATATTTGCTTATAAACCTTATACAAACAGTTATGTATGTCTGTGGGAAGTTGCAGTGACTTGAGAGGTAGGCATAAAATGTTTACTATACCTTTTCTTGTTCACAGACGCATAGCTCTGACAAGTTTCAGGGTAGACCGTTCAGTTATGTTTTGTTTTGCAGCTGAATGATTTTGCTATACAATGGTATAAAAAAAAACAAAAATAACTTTTATGTAGGAGGAATGAGTAGAAATGATGAGATGCAAGAAAATGTTTGCACTCCCCTCCAAAAAAAAAAGTGCCATTTTTTATCCATAACACTGCCAGATACCCGACTGTAGAAACCAGGAGAAGTATGCTTGTCTTCCTCTATCGCGTCTTTCTCCGTCATTTTCGTCACTTCTTCCTGGAGAGTTAGATACATACTTGGGAGAGCCCTGGGCATACGTGAGCTGAAGGAGAGGTAGATCTGCGAGGGGAGGGGCAAAGCCGAAAGGTAGTAGACATCCTACCTGAAGAACATCTACTACCCATGGCTCTGCTCCAAACTTTTGCCACATTGCCTAGTGGCTTGCCAGGCATCCCCCCCTCCACTTGTGGCAAGAAGTGGGGAGGGGCACCCACTATTGCCTACACCTGCTAGCTCCTTTTCCCGGCCTGGAGGGGAGCTTTCTTCACCGTTAATGGATCTGGTTTAGAGTTCTAATTTGATGGAGTTGCCACAAAAGACTTTTTGGGTGGAGGTTGTGGCCTAGACCTGGAGGTGTTCAAGAAGGACTGGGTGATTTCGAAACTGCCTGCTGAACGAGTTGGTTGTTATTATCCGCTCGACGCCTACCAACAGCAGTCTCAAGTTGATCCTTTGGAAAAATAGCTTAAGCATTTAGGATATCCCCATTCCTTAAGGATAACAAGGAGTCGGCATCAATGTAGCAAGATGCCTTGGCAAGAGCAAAGATTAATACCATTACATGCATTTGCTCTACGTTTATTGCAAGTAGAATGAGGATCAGTTTCAAATGAGGAAAGGAAACAGAAGCAAAGATAGTTGGGCCACTTCCTCTGAGGCCTATAAGAAGGCTTAGATGGGTTTTGGGCTTGCATCAAAGACCTTCACAAGACCAAAACACACACCCAGTCACACAATATACATGTGAAACAATTGAAATACGGGCAAACTAGAAAACCAAAAACACTGGCTTTGGGAGGAGGCCAAAACAGAGGCCACAATCAGTGGGGACTCAAAATAGTTTACAAATAATGACATGGTGAAAAAAACCTTAAATTAGACAACACTACTACCCTAGAAATACTAAAACACAAACTGGGGAATTAAGGTGGTTTATACAAGCAAAAAATCATACCCTCCAAACAATAATGACAAGATTAAACAAGTAAAGAATGCATCAAAATCTTGAGAAGGAACGATGCCAAAGCGAATTTCCTGAAGGAGACTGATTCATAAGGTTCCGTTCTTTGGGAGGCAAACGAGAAACATTTCCGCAGACCAGAGTTGCCTCACGTTCCCAAGTGTCAACCACAACACTGCAAAGAGAAGAATCCTTGGAAGTTGCAGGAGACACTGTCGTAGCCGAAACCTTTGGTCTCTTAATCGGAGCCTTATCCTCTTTACAACAGACTGGGATAGGTGCAGGAGACAGAGACGGTTGTGATGGAGGGCTAACACTTTCATGTTCACGTACATATACATGAGGGAGAGACAAGGCTGTATAGAGAAGTCGGCAAAGCACTCACACAAACACACTGAAACAAAGAAATCATGAGAAAAGAAAGCATCTGGCTTGGGAGGAGAGTGCTAATAACTATACTCTCTGAGGCACCCAAAGAAAGACTGACGTGTCACAGGGTTCTATGCCTGGTTGGTGACCAGCTTCCACGTCATATACGCATGAGTTGCCAGATGCCTCAGATTCCTTGCTTTACAATTTTTTATTGTTTTTAACGTTTGCAGTTGGCGCAAGATTATTCTATTGCCGAGACCGAAGGTTTGTAAGCTATGAAAAATACAAATGGATTAAAAATTTGTCATATTTCAAATATTAATGAGAATAAGTAATACATAATAGTAATATAACTGAAATTGCAAAATTGTTATGTGATAGTATTTTAAAGAAATAAAGTAACCTTTCCTTCACCACTTGTTTAACTCAAAGAGAAGCTCGAAGCCAGAGCTGTCAAATAAGGGATTTTGACGTAGGAAAAATCTATTTCTGGGTGATTGGCTCGTGTCGGCCTATGAAAGGATCCTTAATATCATTCTTTCTAGGTAAAATTAATCTAAAATTACCAGAGAAAAACAAAATTAAGAAAATGTCAGTAAAACTGACTCGCTCACTCTTAAAAGAAGTGTCGGTATGAGAATAGGGGCGAGTGGGAACACTACACGAGACATTCACCAATTAGACCTTCCAATCAAAATCCCACTGAGAGAGCTGATACCAACGGGCGATGCGGCCGCTACTACTACTACTAGGGGACGCCACGGACAGCAGCGCCCCTAGCGGTCATCCTTAATCTATGAACATCTTGTCCTGCAGGGGGGGGCAATCAATACAGGGCGGGTTTCATAGGGCGACACGAGCCAATCACCCAGAAATAGATTTTTCCTACGTCAAAATCCCTTTTCTGGGCTCAGCTCGTGTCGGCCTATGTAAAGAGTACCAGAGAAACAGACAAGATAAAAGGGAAAAAAGGACAAATGAAAATCAGTTGTAAAAATGAGGGATATAATATAAGTAATCAGTTATTACAGCATATAAACTAAGTACTTAAGGCTAACTTATTTTAAAACAATGACATAAAAGAAAGTTAGTAATGTAAAGTACTTAAATTATAGTAAACATAGTAAAATACAATAATGCAGTGTAATTTTAAACAAAATAGATTCACTTAGATAACGTATTTACAAAAATATACAAACACATTGTGTCCTACCCTAGCATAAAAATAAGGGTAGGTACACTGAAGTACATTATCAGTTACATAGTGTGGATGTCCCTAGCAAAAAAAAAAATAAGGGACAATCCACTAATATGATCTTAGCGGCTAAGGCTAGAATATCCGAGTAGCATGGCGATAGGGTGAGGCATGTTTTGGACGAGGTAGGTAGAGAGGAGACCTGGATCTATACTACGACTACTATACAGTATCAGGGGAAACAATGTTTCCCGCTGCTACTGCAGAAAATTTTAAAGATTCCAAGGACTTTAGATAGTGACGTTTAAAGACTGTCGGAGATTTCCATCCAGTATACTTTTTAAGATCCTCAAAGTTCATATGTTGAAAGTAATTAATTGAGGTGGCTACTCCCCTGATGTCATGTGCTTTTGGAAATGGATCAGGATTGGCTGTTTAATGAAGTAAAGGATTTGTTGTCTAATACCTTTTACTGATAAAGTACCACCTTTTTCTCTCATGAAGAGAGAACCTGAGGATCTTGAGGTATGTACGAGATAGAAAGGCTCTTAAAGTTGATACTGGGCAGAGAGAAGGGTCTTGCGGAAGTGGGATGACTTTCCAAGAGCCCACCTTGCAAGGGATCCTCATTTTTAGCCAAAAAACTACGATCCGGAGCAAGCAGAACTTCTCCTGAGGGGAGGAATTCCACATGACCCGCATCTCTGGATAGAGCCGACAGTTCTGAAATTCTAGCTCCTGAAGCTAGGCTTAATAAGAATAATGTCTTTCTAAGAAGCATTATGAATGTACAAGATGAGATTGTCAGTATCTGATGCTAGTTTGAGGACATCATTTAAGAACCATGAGACTGCAGAGTAGGCCTTTGAGAAGGTCTAAGTCTAGCACAGGCGTTTTAGGGATAGTACGTAAAATAAGATTCAGTCAGATCTATCTGGAAACCTAACTGAAAGATCTTCTTCAAAGCCGATATGAGTAGTAATAGTGCTAGCTGCTAAACTTTTTATTTTTCAAACAAGGATCTGAAAAAGGATATAGCTAAATTAACTGTCATGGTTGTAGTGTTTGATTCTTTCAGGAAGGATGCTAATTTTTTAACAGCTGAGTCATATTGTCATAGTTGACTCTCTCTTATCTGATTCTAGGAAGAGGATGTTTTGTGGATCAATGTTAGCATTATTTATTAGCCGCAAACTTTCATGAAGTCCATAAAGTTAGGGTCTGAAGAATTCCTGAGGAAGCGAACACAGTCCTCATTTGTACTGATTGTGACAGCTTGGGATTGGGAATCCGTTGAGGTCGGAGACCCAATTCCAGAAGCAGAGGGTACCAGTTGCTCTTGGGTGGGCCAGTTCTGGAGCAATCCAGGGCTACTAGTCCCTTGAAAGTCCTCAGCTTGCTCAAGACTTTCAAGAGAAGATTCACTGGAGGAAAAACATAAATTTTTCTCCACTGATTCCAATCTAACGACAGGGCGTCCGTGGCATAAGCCAGAGGGTCCAGGTTGGGGGCCACATAGCAAGGGAGCTTGTGGTTCGCTTGTGAGGCGAAGAGATCTACTTGGAGACCTGGGACTCTCCTGCATATCCACTGGAATGACCCGTCGTCTAGGGACCATTCTGATTCCAGAGGGACCGACCGGGACAAGGCGTCTGCTATCACATTTTTTACCCGCGCCAGGTGAGTGGCGGACAGATGCCATTTGTGTTTGTTTGCTAGTGCAAAGATGGCTATCATGACATGGTTCACATGTTTGGATTTGGACCCTCCTCTGTTGATGCAATGAACTACCACTGCACTGTCCAAAACTAGTCTTAGATGAGACTTTTCCGGGGAAGAAGTCTCTTCAGGGTAAGAAATACTGCCATTGCTTCCAGAACGTTTATGTGGAGCTGGCGGAATTGAACTGACCAAGTCCCCTGAACTTGTTTGAATTGAGAATATCCCCCCACCCGGACAGGGAGGCATCCGTGTGAATGGTTAACACTGGAAGGGGATATTGAAGGGGCACCCGCTTGGCCAGGTTCTTTACTTTTGTCCATGGACGGAGTTGATTGTCAATACAGGGCGGGCGAAGGATCTGTGGAATTACTGACAACATTGTCTCGAGATTGGCGTTTGCTCTCGATCGCCAAACTCGATTTATATCTTTCAGCCTTGCTTTCAGGAGGATATCTGTCACTGAAGCAAACTGAAGGGAACCTAGGATTCTTTCCTGGCTTCTCCTTGATGTTTGCTTGCATTTGAGAAATTGTCTGACAGACTTGGCTATCTCTTTCCGTTTGGCCACTGGAATTGACAGATTGTGGGAAGACAAATCCCATTGGATTCCTAGCCACTGAAAACGAGACTCCGGAGAAAGTCTGGATTTCGTTTTGTTTATCTGGAACCCCAGATGTTCCAGAAATTGAACTACCTTTTTTCGTGGCTTTGAGACATTCCTCGACTGTTGGTGCCCAGATCAACCAATCGTCCGAGGTATGCTGCTATCATTATTCCCTGAGTTCTCAATTGTTGCACCACTACTTCTGCTATTTTCGTGAATACCCTGGGGGCTACATTCAGACCGAAGGGCATCACTTTGAATGAGAATGTCTGATTTCCTAGCCTGAATCCTAGGAAAACAGGGGCGGAAGTTGTCTGGGCTATAGGGATATGATAGTATGCGTCTGTAAGATCGATGGGACATGTGACTGGCTCCCACGAGGAAGTAAGGTCCTTACCTGCGAGAGGGTAAAAGCAATTTTTGAACTTGTCGCAACGAATGAAAGAGTTTAGCCTTGACAAGTCTAAGATTACCCTTCTTTTTGTTGAGCCTTTCTTTGGCACGCTGAATAAGCGACCTTGAAATTTTAGATGCTTGACCTCTCGCAATAGCTCCTTTCTGAAGGAGTTTCCTCCGCATAATCTGTCAATTCCTTTGATGGTACTTGACGGAATGATTTGATTGGAGGGGATCTTTGATCCAACTCCAACCCAATCCCTTGGACACTATGCTCTGTGTCCAATTGCTGAACCCCCCACCTGTGACGGAAGAGGAAACAGCCTTTGTTTTTTTTTTCCCCCCCCCCCCCCACCCTCCTACCTGGGGAACCTCATTGTTGATGGGCGGGTTGACCTCCACGCCCTCCTCTGAACTGCCTACTCCTTGCCGCCCTTCCTGTGCCACGCTGGCGAAAGTGGCTTCTCGCTCTGTTACCTCTCGATTGCCTATTAAAGGGAGGGTAAGCCTGACCCTCATACATAGGGTTGAAGGCCGGCGAGAGTGCGTAGGAGGTCGAGGGTTGTGACTGAGGAGACAGCAGGAGGATGGGCTGGGTCTGCTTCGAGGTTGAAGGTTGTCCCTGTTGGGTAACCGGGACGGCCTGAACAAATTGCTGCTGTTGCTGGTGTTTCTGGTAAGGCTGGAACCTTTTACCAGACTTCTTTAGTTTCTTACCAGCAGCAGGGGCGGATTCTTGTTTCCTCTTAGAGGAGATACCCCATCACTAGCTCTAAGGCTCTGGTTGAGCCTAGCAGCCTCGTGGTGTACCTCATTTACAGCGAACTCTGGGAAGAGGTCCGCTCCCCACATGCTGGAAGCCAGGAGTCTATTAGGTTCGTGCCTAAATAGTGGCACTCCTGCAGAACGTGCTTTCGGCAATTCCTCCTAGCTTGGAAGAAGTCGAAAGCATCCGTCTGAACCGTTTGAAGCTGGGACTTGGCCAGAATCTTAAATAAAGGTTCTGTGCCATACGAAAGAGCAGCCATCTCTGTGATAATCAGAGAATTGAGGGACCTGCCAAACCTAGTTTGAGCGTCGAACTCTGCCTGAATCAAGGAATCAGGCAGCCTTGGGTGACTTTTCGCCAAACTGGTCCATAGCACAGTCCGGTTTGAGCTTACCAAGCGTGAAAGTGGCAGGCAAGTTCTCCCACAATTCTCCGAAAGCTGGGAAGAGCGGAGAAGTAGACTCTGCTTCCCTCAGCTGTGGCATGGGCGGGCATCCTTGAGGACTGCCTGAAGAGTCGCGTCACTATTTTTGTAGCGAACGGAAGAGAAGCCTCCGCCTCCTCCGTCGCAAAAATAGTAAAAGGACTCTTGAAAGCCTGGAGCTTAGTGTTGGTACACTCCCAGTCCTCAAGGCAGTGAACCCATTCGCGTTGAGCGTGATCTCTACTATAGAGAACGTTCTCCCTGGAGATCTTGTCCTCCCTAGTGAGTGCCGCTACGGTCAGCCTAGCATAACCAATGAAAGGCTGCGTCAATCCCGGAGGATAAAACTCGAAGTCCTCAATCCTTCGAGTTCCACACTCCGGGACAGAGATCATACCGTCCTTGAATGGAGCGTAAGCTGCCACTCTCCATGGATTCTCCATGGAGAAGGCTGGTAGCGACTCATAAGGTGGTAGCTGGAAATACCAGCACCTTGCTACTGGGGGAGACTGGATGAGGAGCCTGAGCAAGCCCAGCTACTCGGTCCTCGTTCTCTCTAACTCTGTTAGAGAGATCTTGGATGGACTGGCCCGACTGAGACAAAGTGCTCGACAGTTGTGGCCGAACATTTGGTCTTCGAACCCTGGTTTCCGAGGGCGGAGACCTGTGAGCAAACCATCTCTCCTACCTGTTGCATCACCACTGCTGAGAAAGCAGTGGGATCAAAGGAGCTAGGTCCCGCTACTCCAACCGGCGTTGCCGGAGTGGATGCGGTGGAGGCCGGAGAAGGCATTGGCTCAGCGGGAGCGCGAGCCTTCTCCTTAGAAGCCTTGCTTCTAGAGCTCTTTGAATAGGAAGAGCTCGGCTTAGCCTTCACCGCGTCAGCATAGGAAGTCGAAGACTTCTTAGCTGAAGAAGACGACGACGACGACTTTTTAGAAGTCGTCTTAACAAGGGTCTTCGGTTCTCTCTGTCCCTTCACCTTTGGGGGTACAGAGAGAGCGGGAGAGCGGGTAGGGATCTCAGATCCCAAAAAGCCTTGGAAAGAAGCGGTAGAAGAAGGGACAGGAGAAGATCCAGGAGCGCTCAAGGAAAGACCTTGGGCACCCGACACACCTCCTCAACTAACAAATCCTCAGCACCTACCGCCATAGGCTCAATATTAAGGTCCAAGGTTGCGACGTCCGGGACCGTCTCCTGCGTGGCCACTTGGCCCCGAAAGACTGCTGCATCTCTTGCTGGATGGAGGCTATGAGAGGGGCTGCAGATATGGGGTCAACATACCCTGTTGACTTGCCACCGGGGAAGATCTGAACGGCCAGCTTCTTGTCCAAGATGTAAGGCTGGCCTTTGGCAGCGTTCTTCCCGAAGCCGCCCACCCAAGCTTTCAGGGTTGCTAGGGCGACTTCCCTCACACCGGCAGCCTGAAAGAGAAGGCGAAATGAAGCTTCTAATGGCGGAGCGGGGTTAACAAGCTTATGACTAAGTGTTGTTAGTAATACGATAAAAAAGTCTATAATCGACTTACCCCCTCCACCAGCTGACTGACCAGGTCGTAACAGATGGCGCAGGCTTCCGGGTGCCAGACGATCATGTCGTTGTAAGGCGTGGCACACGGGGCGTGAGACCTGCACTCATCGTGGGGCGCAGGGGGTCGTATAACGTCGCATTGCAACCAAGGACCTGACCAGTTGGTAGCCTGTAAGTGGAAAGATACATAAGTATCAGGAGAACACTTACAGCCTAACATTGCTCTGCTGGTGCCGGAGCGAGAAAGTTAGATTAAACCAGAGCCCCGCCATAATACGTGTGGTAGCAAGATGCGTTGGAGTTTGTCCAAGGCTACGCCGGAGGAGGACAAGAGATAGAATCCAACCAGGTGTGGTGGAGAAAATTGAAACACACGACGGAAAACGGCGGAGATGGTATATATAATATAAATCTAGGAATTCATCGTAAAATTAGGTATAATCCTTAAAAATAACGAAATAAATATCAAACCTTTCCCCCCCGTCTACTAGAAGAGTGCCCGGGTAAGAAGCAAGCTCCCTTCCGGTAGCGGGGAAAAAAGGGAAGGATATAGTAGGCAAGCAATAGACCACTAGTAGTGACCACCCCCCGCCCGCTGGCGGAGCCAGCAAGCTATAACCAAAGGTGCCCCGGCTGCGGCGGAAGGCTCCGTTCGTTATAGTGGGGGAAAGGTGGGCTGAGCAACTGGGGGGGGGGAGGGTTTCTCGGCGTAAACACGGCGGGAGAGAGAGAGGGGGGGGGTGGCCTACTCCTCCCCGTCCCAACAACTACCCGCTCGGTGACCCGGTACCCCCGAAACAAGTGGTCGCCCTATACCCCAGCTGGGGAGAAACCCCTGCCTCCTCAGAGAAGGAGGGAGGAAGGCAAACTGAGGTTGTCATGGCAACCAAGGGGTCCCCCAGACCCCTCCCTATACCTGGTAGGGAGGGAAGGGGAAGGGTAAGGTGCGATGGAACACGTGACCGTAAAGTGGCCTAAGCCGCGATCGCACACAACCGTGGGAGGGCCACGTGAACCAGGCTGTACCAATACATGGGACATGCACCTAGGCTAGCCTAACACCCTAAATAGAACTAAAATTACATCGTAAAGATGGAAAAGACACTTTTAGTAAAAGAAAAAGAAGCCCAGGAGGAGGCAAACTGTTCCGAGGAACAGAAGCCTACTCGGAGCCAGCGATAGCCGATGAAGAGCAAGAGCCGGGATGCTGGGCCAGAAACACAGAATAGCTCTAAATACCAAACTAAGAGAATGGTAAATGGGCTAACCTAGCTAAAAAGGCGATGTAAAAAACGATGAACGTGATATAGTAAGCCCATAAGTATAAGAAGTCCCAGTATGGAAGACCGGGAATTCTTAATGAGGCAGCATGGCGCCGCCCACACTAGTCGACCGGGAAACGTATATGACTATTAGAAGGAAAATACTGGTTCCTGGAAGACTAAAATACGGTAAAACACTACTTATGAGGCACTTAACTTAGCCGTTGCGATGGCAGCACGTTCCATAATGGAGAATGAGGTAAAATAGTACACAAGCAAGAAAATGCGTACGACGCTTAGCGCTAATAATTAAGGATGACCGCTAGGGGCGCTGCTGTCCGTGGCGTCCCCTAGTAGTAGTATAGCGGCCGCATCGTCCCGTTGGTATCAGCTCTCCTCTAGTGGGGATTTTGATTGGAAGGTCTAATTGGTGAATGTCTCGTGGTAGTGTTCCCACTCGCCCCTATTCTCATACCGACACTTCTTTTAAGAGTGAGCGAGTCAGTTTTACTGACATTTTCTTAATTTTGTTTTTCTCTGGTAATTTTAGATTAATTTTACCTAGAAAGAATGATATTAAGGATCCTTTCATAGGCCGACACGAGCTGAGCCCAGAAATGTCAATTTAATATGACAGGTGGGGGAGTGTTGCAAATAGCAGGTCACAGGATTCTTGTAATTTCTCTCTCTCTCTCTCTCTCTCTCTCTCTCTCTCTCTCTCTCTCTCTCTCCTCTCTCTTCTCTCTCTCTCTCTCTCTCTCTCTCTTCCTGTAATAATTAATCAATAATTTCATTTTATTAAACAAGAACAACTTCTATCTCTCTCTCTCTCTCTCTCTCTCTCTCTCTCTCTCTCTCTCTCTCTCTCTCTCTCTCTCGTTCATAATTAGTGGTAGATTATTTTAGAGTAATGTAAATTTTACCTTCTCTGTCTAGAACTGTAAATGCACTGTTCTAAAATATAGACACATAACTAGAGTTGTATTAGTCCAAATGAAAAGCACTGTTTGTTCATGGAAAGGAATTTCAGAACAAAGACAGAGGCAGAATGAAGAAGTTCATAAAAACAAAGTTGAGAAAGCTTCTAAAAATAGATTGGTGGGAAGGGGGAAAGAAGAGAGAAATAGTACATGTAATCTTCACACACTCCTATATTTTTACCAACCATTTATTTCTTTTTTTTTTAAGGGTAATGTATTAAGCTAACTTTTTTACTTTAATTTCAATTAAAAATTAGCTTAATACTTGGGGAGCATGATTAGTGTCTTATTTAGAAATAATCATTTATACCTAACCTTGCATAAGATTGAGGCATTACTTTATTACTTTCCTTTAATTTGAAATGCCCAGAAGTCTGACAATTGAACATCGCTTGTTCAATAGATCAGAGTTATGGTCTCTTTCCTTTGCTCTTTCATGACTAGGAAGAGAGTACCCAGGTGAGATGCACTACCAGTCAGTTCAGAGATTTACTTAGAATCCTCCTTCCAAAAGTAAGTCACCCATATGTAAAGACCGAGGGTTTGTATTCATGTAGGGAAAAATGACAAATTTTTAAGTAATTTGTATTTTTCCTAACATACAAACCTGAGGTCTTTACATAAATGGCCCCACCTCTCACTACCCCTCATTTTCATACCTGGGCCACAACCACAAGGTAAACTGCATAGATTTGAATGAACTCGGACTATGTGGGTGGTACTTCCGCCTCTTACCTTCGGTAACTGTTACCATAACCACCTCGCAAAAAGTTTAATGGCCAGATTTCCAGCTCACTGAAAGTTAATCCCATATGTAAAGACCACAGGTTTGTTAGTTAGGAAAAATACAAATTACTAAAAAATTTGTCATATTGGATAACTGCTTTATATATGAATAGTGGAAATTAAGAGATGTGGTATCTTAAAACTCTGAAAGATAATCTAACCCATTTTTTTAACCAGATCTTCCTATTAGGCATTTATCTGGTCACCCACTTTAAACCAGAGTATAAAGATTTGAAAGGAATTGTCAAATAATATAAAATTTCTTTAGGTATCTCAAGCATGGTACAAGATCCGATTTGCTGTTGGAAATGAAGAAATAATGGCAAAGGCACTTCAAGAACTTCATGAAGGATTAGACATTTATGAGTCAGAGTTGAAGAAGAGGAAAACAAAATTCTTTGGGGGTGAAAAGCCAGGTAAGAATTTGAAGTTAATTTAATTTTCCCTGTAGTTTTTTCCTCAAAAGAAATTTTTATGTTCATACTATTCACAAATTTCTTATTTTTCTTATGCATTAACACTTATTGTGCAGCTTCGCAGCCAGTGAGTAATCCTAGTGATGTGGGAACCCCTTCTCATTTGTCATTTTTTACTCAGCTTTACTGCTAATTACAGTCAGCTCTCAACTGATTTGAGCTTCCAGCTGTGTATTGAAGCATCCCTCTGGAGCTAAAGTAACCAGAGGTGTGCATGTCTGTCAGCACTAGAAAGCCACGGTATACCAGCACTTCAAGAGCCACAACTTCAGGGACCTCATCCTAAAGCATCTATGTGGAACCAGCTTTTCAAGTGAAGATGGGTGGCCCAAGAGACTGTCATAGCAGCTGGAGGACTTTTTTTGCTGTTGAATCTCCCCAATCGTTGCAATCAATCTTCAAACCATGACAACTAAGAAATGAACCAACAACATTGAAATGTCTGTCTGTCCCCATCTATTATTGCTTTCTTGAATGCAATCAAATCCAATTTTCTTCAGTAGATCTGCGGGCCCAGATGCAGCTTAAGTCATTATACAATTAAGATTCCTTTAGTTTCTGTTACTGACTTGGCTAGATCTAATTTGCCATTCAGGTACTTTTGCAGTCTTATGCCAGACCAGTGTACCTAGGCTGCCAGTGGTGCCCAAGTCTGGTTAAGAACATGGAATTGTTTCTAGACTAAAAGACAAGGCATGGAACTGAAAAATATCGCATTTCTGAACAAAGATTAGGTCTTCTCTTGAAGCTGGATAAGGACTTGTTACAGGAACTTATTCAGTGGGGTGAGGTTGAGGATCAGGCATTGGCTTCCCATTGCTCTCAGAACTAAAAACAGGAAACCATAGAACCTTCATCAACTGATTCCCTGATCAACAACTCCATCTCATTGTCCAAGTCCTTTGATCTTCTGTGATTGATCCAATATGTCCTATAGTCCACTGGGTGTGAAGCAAGTTGGTTTGTCTTGTGCCAAGAGAGGGGATTTGATAATCAGCGCGAATCACAGCCGTTAACCACAACTTTGTTCTTATCTTGCCATTACATCCATGAAGAGGTGATGTGCATGGCCCAACAATTTCATTTTCATCTTCCTCAGAGACTTGGTCAAAGACTGCTGCTTCTTTCACAGCTGAAAGAGCAGCCACCGTCTCAATAATGTGGTATGCTGAAGGAGTGGAAGGGTCACCAAGATTCAATCCTCATGACGTTTACTGAGAACTTTACTACTAGTTCTGTGATGGACTTCTCAAGAAACGAGTTCTAAAGAACAAGTCCAGGTACTACAACACAAACATCCCCTGCAATCTTTATCTGACTTAGCTAATTTTGCTCACAACGCTAGGCATGCTGCTGCTCCAAACAGTGTGTCTTTCTCTGTATCAGGTTGATAATACTCAGTTTGCTAGAAGTTTTATCTTAGCTAAAATTAAAATGCTGTATAGTTTGCCTAGTGCAGTAATGGAATCTTCTAATCTCCAATGATTAAATAAGGAGGCAATTCATTCCTGCTTTTTGCTGATATTCAAAATTTAGGTGTATCAGTTTTGTTTTCTATGCCATCACTTTTCCTATAATTTGTCATTCTCTGCAGGCTGATCTCCCCTTTGGAGCCCTCCTGGGAGCTGAAAACCCTTATGGACCAGTCAGTAGACATCAATAGACTACACAATAGACTACATAAAGTCTATTGATAGGTCTGTAAGGATTTTCAGCTGAAGATTTAAAGAAAGAAGGAAAGAAAGAATTGAGTTCTAAGGTACAAAGGAAAGGTGAAAGGTCCTCAGCAACATTGTCATGCTCCCTTATGACAAACAACTGATAAAAGTTCCCAAAAAATGAAAGAAATTATATCTGTTATATCATCTTGTAAGTATGGAAATGTGCCTAGATGGGAGACAGTATTATGCCAATTACTCTTAGAACTGAACCCATAAATATTTGATGAATAATAATCACCAGCCCTTTATATGAAGGTTACATGGTCTCTTTGACTGTGAGGTGTTGGTTGGTTGAATGCCCCAGTTATGGGGATCTAAGGAATGATACCTTTCCATGGTTCATCGGTGAGAATGGGGTTTTTCCTTGCTAGGATTTCAGGGAGAGGGTGTTACATATATTATGTCAGTGGCATTTTGAGCTTTATTGCAGAAGTTGGTCTCCTGGAAAAAATCTAATCTTAATTTTCTTGTTCATATTTTTAAATGAGCTCTAAAGGGTTTTCAATTAACTACATACTTATTTGCAGTTTTTTTTAAGAAATGATACCAGCATCACAATTACTTTTAATCAATCATTTATTTCTCAGTTAATTACCACTGAAGCAAGATTGATGGTAAATTAGATGTATATATCAGCCACACAAAGTCTTTTGTGGATTCTTGAAAGATCTACAAACATTTTTTATAATCTGCCATGTCACAATTGCGGGAGGATTTTGAAATTAATATTACATATTTCAAGGTAGTTTAAATGGGCCACTATATCAGATTTATTTAATCCTTTGCCATGTTGTACTTGCAAGGTAATTATGAAATTTTTATTATTTGGGATGAATCTTACGTACTGTTAAAGATAGCTTACTTCTTTGTCCCAGTCAGGTTTGTGGACATAAGTCATCTTCAACACTAGGTATGTATTGAAATCATAAAATTCATTATGAAAATTTATATTTCAAGAAGTTAAAATAAGCCACTAAGTCATATTCATTGTCTCCAGGAAAGTTTGAAAAACTTTGAAGCAAGGGACCAGATGAAAAGTCAAAGAGCATAACCAAGTGACCATGCTGGCACAACACCAGTTTAATCTAACCATGGAAAGAAGGCAGCAGCTCAGCTGGGACTGAGAGGGTATTTCAAAAGACCTTTAGCACAACCAACAGAACATTATACAAAGGACACTGTAGCTTCTATCCCCATAGCATAATACATAGCATAATACAAAATGCACTTAACTCTCTACCCTCATATAGTGAGGATTCTATGAAGTGACTTAACAAAGCACAAACATCTGATGACATGCATTTTCAGATATAGCACTGATATGGATTAATGTAGTTTTTGCTTAGGATGTATAATTCATGTCTTTGTGGGTTGTGCATTCTTTACGGTTGTTATGTTTCTCCGATTTTGCTTGAATTTATCCATGTAAGTGAATTTTATTTCCTGTAGATATCTGGCCATTTTGGTAGATTCTTCTACATGAATTTTACAGGTATTTAGAATTAATTATGAATAAAAATTCAGGTTGTAATGGGTGGCATGGTTAAGATACCAATGTAAGGGGTCTTTCATTTTAAACTTCTTCATTGCCATTTTAAGGTTCAGGGCTGTATTTATTTACATGAAGTTTATTCCTCCCTTAACTCCATACATATTCTGTTTTGGTTACCCATTTAATGTGCATTCTATGAAAAATGTAAATGATTACTTCTTTACATTGTGTTTTGTTTTTCTTGAAATTTCTGCATTGAAATAGTACTGTAAACGAAAGGCAGTATGTATGTGACGTGGGAAGTCTATCTGTTCTCATGATCTAAAGATCTTGTGATTTTCTTTGAACATCCTACCTTCTCTTTTATATTCTTGTAAGGGACAGGTAGCAAACTCACAGTTAGCAAACTGTCACATGCTGGACGTGTGTGCATGCAGGTGTTTTGGATGACTGAATATTTTGTCTATAATCTAGCTCTTTTTGGATTAATAGATGCAACTCCTACCCTCTGTCTAGCAAGAGGGAGAGGGGGAACGGACATTGGACATACCCATTAGTTATCTTCAGCTTTATTGTCCTAGACAATATGGGTTCATTCAAGCCCATCTTCAAATTAGTGATGTTACCTTCCATTTATTCAAAGGTCCAGAAGTCTGGAAGTTGAACATCTCACATGATCAAGAGATCAGAGGAATGGATCTCTTTTCTTTAATCTTGCCTGACTAGGAAAGAGGCCCCAGGTTAGGCAAACTACCAGTCATTTCAGAGATTTACTCATTTAAGTAATTTGTATTTTTAATTGTGTAACTTACCCAGGACTTATATAGCTAAGAGTTTCACTCATCGGCAGTTAAATTTCCGAAATTCGCAGGTCGCGCTAATTTTTCTGTTTTGTTTTGGCTAGGTAACAATGCCCCACCCACTTTCAGGGAAAGAGAGAAACAACTTGGCAAAGAGCCCAGTTTGTTTCTGCCGGCTGATGGCTGTACACTGGTTGTCGGCTGCAGTTAATTCTGAAATTTGTTACTTTTCTAATTGTTGGTTCATCACAATTGGTAAAGTACAACAAACCCCCTGTATTCGTGCACTCCGGATTCATGGATTCACATATTTGCGGATTCTTCTAAGGGCGTTATTCGTAGGAAATTTGCCTCTTCGGGTATTTGTCTATGAGAAATATCCACAAATTATTGTTTTTCTTATCAATTTCATTATAAAATGTGCTATTCATACAATCAACTTACCTGTCAGATATATACTTAGCTAAGACTAAGTATATATCTGCCAGGTAAGTATGTATGAAACTTTATTGTATCATAACAATATCATTTTTGTAATAAACCTATTAAAAAACCAGGTATAAACATTTTTAGTGGGTTCTTCTTGAGTTTTAATTAACAAAATAGGCAATTCTAAGCATTTCAACTATTCCCGGATTCTAGCTATCCACGGGAGGGTCTTGCACGCATCCCCTGCAAATATAGGGGGAACACTGTATTTTCTTATGTTGCTCGATTCGGCATTAGTATTTAGAGAACTCAATATAATTTGATTTTTTATTACCAACTTGAGTAACTGTTTGTGACGATGTTAAACTATCAAGTTTGTCTAACTTTAGATATTGTGCTAAAGGTTGCAACAGATGTTTGACCAAAGATTCTTATGATTCGAATGTGTACCGATTGCCATAAACAAATACTATGTTCTTTTGATTTCAAAAGCTCAGAGTGTATTGACTGTGATGAGAGAACATGGGTAAATGTAGTCTCGCTTAAGAAAGTTAGATAGAGATAGAAAAAGAAAGGCTTCAGCAGGGCAGATTAAAAATCACCTAGCCAGAGATCTTCTGAATTAAAGTCAGATTTGAATGTTCCTATTATTTCTTTAGTCCCCGTTCCCAGTTCCCTTGCTATGCCACCGTCTCCAGTTTCAAGCTCCCACACTTCCAATCCCAATCCCATTGCCAGCCTTGAAGTAAGCTTGATAAGCGCTTTGCTTTATTAGTGCAGACAATGGAGCTGCTTGGTTTGTTAGTGAAAGTCCTTATGGACAAAGCTAAAAGTGATAGTGCACTGCTAGTGGAGGAGGTGGCTGTTCGTCCCATCGACCCTCCTAGGCAAAGGTCATTGGCATACTCCCCAGAATTTGGGAGGAGTCAACCTGGTGGCCCAAGGGAGGTCGATGGAGTCTGCCCACAAGCAGACTCTGCCCTCAAGCAGACTCTGCCCACAAGCAGAGTCTGCCCTCAGTTCAACCTGTTAACGCATCCCAGGTTGCAATAAAGAGCCACTTGAAAGGTCTTTGGATGTGTGTAGTTTGTTGAGTTCAGAGGATTCTTCTCCATGTCATCTGTGGCGCTCAGGGAGTAAGTCTCGTCCCTTAAAGAGGGGTGCTATGGATGCAGCACTTTCTCCAGTGGTTCCTGTCGAGGTTTAGAGATCCAGAATGCCCGTCTTGCAGTCCAGAGCATTTTTCTTCTGATTGCTTCTCAGAAGCTGATGCTCCTCCAGCAGTCCCCGAGCGCCCAGAAGTGTCTACGCCTTCAGTTAGAGTCAAGCGCCCATTGGTGTCTGAACCTTCAGCAGTGTACAAACACCCTGTGGTGCCTGCTTGCTCGGACCCAGACAAGCGCACAGTTGTGTCTGAGAGCCCATCATCGCCCCCAGCTCCTTTAGTGTCCTCTGATGTCTCTGAAGTGGATCCCATTCAGTTGAAGCTAGACAATATTTTGTCCCTGCTTAATAAAGCTCTCACAATGTCTCAAGTGCCTGCAGATGTCACAACTCCTCAAGCTCCTATGGATGTGGTTTTGTCACAAGCTCCCGCAGATGCAGTTATGTCTCAAGCGCCTGTGGATTTGGCTCTTTCTCCAGTGTCCTCCAAAGATGAAGAGACAAAAGACTGAGAAGCTCCTTCAACTGCTTATGCTTCTTTGATGTGGTTCATTTTGGCCATGTTTCCTACCTTTTTTTCACCAACAACTTTGTCACCCACTTCTACTTTTATTATGGATGTGGGAAGAACTTCGCTGTGATGAATTTAAATTCATCCAGCAACTGGTCTTCCAAGCCAGAAGGATGCTCAGGAACATTGTCCATTACCAGGAGGCACTTGAGGGGCAACTGATTATCCTGGAGGTATTTTTTAACCATAAGGCCAAACACCTCATTGACCCACTCAACAAAAATTTGCCTTGTGATCCATGCCTTTTTATTGGCCCACATCACAGGCAATTTATTCTTGATCACATTGTATTTTTTGAACACTCGGGGAGTTTCAGTGATACACAAGTAGGGGCTTCATTTTGAAATCCCCACTGGCGTTGCCACAGACCAAGAGTGTTAGCCTATCCTTCATAGGCTTGTACCCTGGCAATGAACTTTCCGCCTGTGTGATCTAGGTCGTTTTGGCGTCGTCTTCAGGAGCAGGCCTGTCTCATCACAATTAAGACCTGTGGAGGGAGGAATCCTTCAGCCTCAAGATGTTCCTTGAATTCCTGAACAAATTCTGCAGCGGTACGTTTGTCAGAACTTGCAGCCTCCCAATGCTGTATGACTCTGGATGCCTGTACGCTTTCTAAAATTTTCAAACCAGCCTCTGCTGGCCTTGAAATCACTAAGAGTAGCACTTTTTGTTGGCATTTTCTTGCTTAGATCAACATGCAACATCCTAGCTTTCTCACAAATGATTCCTTCAGACACACTATCCACCACTAACTATTTTTCATTGATCCACACCAACAACAGCTTTTCAACATCTTCCACTAGTTGCAATCTATGTTTCAATAAAGACGTGAAACCTTTCGCAACATCAGCTGCATGATTTCATGTTTCTTTGCTAGGATAGAGCTGATTGTCAACACTGACTTGCAAGATCAACTACACGTACACCACTTTCATACTTCGCTACAAATTCTTTCTTAAATTCTATCATCTTCCTGGCCTGTTTTATCAAAGGGGTGGCACTTGCAGCTTTCTTTGGCCCCATGATGGCTACTTTGCTATGAATTTTTACAACAAAATAAGCACAAAATACAACAAAAACATGCTGGGATACAGACTATGAGTGCTGAAATGCTTGTTAGACAAGAAACAAAGCCAGAATGGGTCACGAGAGAAAACGGGATGCTTCGTTTGGGTACTCAATCCGTGCTGAGCCCTAGATGGAGTGTTACCGAGTGTACAAAAACCGAGGAAACGTACAATAACTGAGACAAAATTTCGGAGAAAAAAAAAGTATACGAAAACCGAAACGTACGAAAAGAGAGGCATGTTTGACTGTACATTATCATCACAGCTAGTTTCAACAGGTGAAGTAAGATACACTTCACGCCCTGTTCACTCCATAGGAATGCAGCCTTAATATCAATTGAATTCACTGCCCATCTTTTTGAAGACAATATACCAATAAAGGACCTCAACACTTCTTTGCTAACAGTGTGAGAATCTGACTAAATTTCGTTTTTCCTCAAAACCTCTGGCAACTAGCCATGCTTTAATTTTCTTTTTCCCATCAGTGTTTTCCTTTTCTGTCACCACCCATCGTACTGACAATGCCTTCTGACCCAAGTTAGGAATTTTCTCATAAACTCCAAAATTCTTCCAGGTTTTCAGTTCTTTTTGTTTGTTTTATGAAGTTCCAGACTGTCTGTGTTTTCACAACCATTACAATTTCACTGGGTTCCTGCACTTCATCTCTTGAAACTGGTACCCATTTTTCTACTTCTGTTCCAGTCAATGGCTGTAATATGTCCATCTTTATGTTCAATATTTCTCCAAATACTATATTTTCCTGTGGTTTTTCCAGCACAGCTGTGAATAGTTCCTATCTGCCATTGAATAGACTTTCAGCAGGAATCTTAATCTGTCCAACCTTTGGAATACCCTTGACTGTTAAATTATCTTCAGATGAATTGACCTCAACTTTGGTGTGGTTCTTTTGTTCTTCTTCATTTTTCATTTTCCACTGGATCTATAACTGCTTCTATCTCAGTCTTCTTACTATTGCCTGTTTCATCCTTTTCTCTTTGATGCCTCAACATATCAAAATACTAGCACTTTTCTTCCTTCTTCAATGTTTCTCTGAAAACTGTATGGTATTTCCTGAATGTATGTTTCATGTGCTCATACAATTCTTGAAACATTTCAAAATCATTGTTTTGCCATCTTGACCAATGACTGTTGCTGGTTCTTTCCACTCTTTTTGCTCTTCCTTCTTAAAATATACTTGATCTCCATTCTTAAGGACCTTACCAGTGGTCCTTTCTTTGTCTCTTAGTGCCAGTTGTATTTTCTCAGAAGTTTCAGCAGCAATAAAGGCTTTTCTTGCAGAGTGGCAAGCACTGAGATGTTAGCAACCATTTCACTATCCAGTGCAGGAAGTTCATCATTCATGTCACTTGGTAGGCTAGGATTCTGCCCATACATGCGTTGATAAGGGCTAAAACCCCCTATTACTAGGAGACAATTTTTAGCATTGACTGCCCATGCCAAAGCCACTTTTAAAAAGCAGTTCTGGTTACTCTGCCATCATTTTTGTCACCATTTCATCTATAACTGCATGATTACACTCACAGAGGCTGCTGTATGCATCACTTGAATGTTCATGTTTTCACACATTTCTAGAAGCGTGTTGTTGGCAAACTCCCCACCTTTGGAAACTTCGGGGAAAACCAATGGTGGATCTGTTTGCCATGTCTCGAAACCATCGTCTCCCTCTGTTTTGTTCTTCAATACCAGATCTGCAGGCTTGGGCAGTGGATGCTATGCTCCTTGACTGGGCGAACAAAGACCGATACACCTTTCCCCCATTCAATTCAATCGGGCAAGTGATAAATTTTTAACACACCAAAATGTCTCGATTTTGGTAGCTCATTTTAGGTAGTCGAAGGAATGGTTTCCTGATCACATAGACATTCTTGTGGATTCCTGAGGCTGCTTCCTCTAAAGAAGCAACTACTCAGACAACTGCACTTACAGAGATTGTACGAAGGCGGTTTCAGAAGCAATTGCTAAAAGTAGAAGACAGTCTTGAAACAATGTACAGGCAGTCCCCGGGTTACGACAGGTTCGGCTTATGACGTTCCGAGGTCAAGGCGCTTTTCAATTATATTCATCAGAAATTATTTCCAGGGTTATGACGCATGTTCCAGCTTTACGCTGCCTACAACGTTGATCTGGCAGAAGAAATATGACACCAAAAATGCAAAATAAACAATATTTGAAGGATTTTTGGATGAAAAATGCAATAAAAGTAAGGTTTCATACAATGAACTTACCTGTCAGATATATACATAGCTAAGACTCCGTCGTCCCCGACAGAAATTCAAATTTCGCGCCACTCGCTACCGGTAGGTCAGGTGATCTACCTGCCTGCCCTGGGCGGCAGGACTAGGAACCATTCCCGTTTTCTATCATATTTTCTCTGTCGCCGGTGGTATCAACATTGTTGTTACTACCTCCTGACTGGAATTCGCTTTTCAAGACTTTATTGATCATCTTTATTGGATTTCTTGGTGACGTACTGGATCGTTGTTTTGGCATTCGCTACTGTGGACTGGATTTGGACTTGCTTTTGATTTTTCTGATAGAATGTCTGATTCAAGTGTTAGTGTGAGAGTGTGTGTGAATGTAGGCTGCAAGGTGAGGATACCGAAGGCTTCGGTTGATCCTCACACTGTATGTCGTAAATGTAGGGGGTTTGACTGTTCTTTGGCTAACACCTGTATTGAGTGTGAAAAGTTGGATGCTAATGAATGGAAGACTCTAACTTCTTACTTGAAGAAGTTAGAGAGGGATAGGATTAGACGGGCTGCACAAAAGAGTGTGAGTACAAGGCCTATTGAGCCTTTTTCTGAGTCTAACTCTCCTTTTGTTAATGAATATGATTCTCCCTATGTATCTGAATCCTCACCAGGCTTTGCATTCGGATTCGGCTTCTGAAATCGCCAATCTGAAGGCTACTCTTCGTAAAATGAAGACAAAGATGGCGGCCATGCAAGGTAAGGCTAGTGATTGTGAATTACAAAGTGAAGTGAGTGTTCCCAGTGTTGTGGAGGGGGCGTCTGACCGTCCTGCGATGCTCCCAGGCCTAGACCTCTTCCAAAACTCACATACCCAGAGGAGTAGGAAAGTCGAAAGTCGTACGGAGGTTGTGGGGAATCCCCAACGGTCAGGCGTCCCTTCAGCAGGTTCTGTTTCGTTACAGTCTGCTCAGGACCGCTCAAATAGAAGCGTCCTACGAGATTGTTTCTCGTCGTCCGGTTCTCCTTCACCTAAACGAGGGGTGGAAGGACTCGGATTTTTCTAGGCCACTGAAAAGGCATTGGAAAGAGCGCGCGTTCGACTCGAGCCCGGAGCGCTTCTCGGAGGAAGCTCCTTCTTCTATCAAGAAGGCTAAGCTGGTTTCGACTGTCCCTCCCTACAGCTGTATTGTTTGAAGGATCGCACTCCTTCGAGTTCTCCTGCTTCTTCTATTGAAGAGGACGCTGGGGTGGCTTCCCCAAGAGGATTTTGCTTGCAGTTCAAGAGCAGATTGCCTCTTTGGTTGGAGTTCTTTCAAGGGATCCCCCTCGCAAGAAGGACGCTAGACTTCCTATTAAGAAGTCTCGTCTTCTTTCTCGCAAGCCAACGTGAAGCGTCCGCCAGACATGGACGTCTTCCAGGCACGAAGAGTCGTACAAACGTCAGGATCTATCCGAGCGAGTTTGCTCGAGATCAGGATACGCTCAGGCCTGAGGCGCCGCCAGGCGCGAGGCGCCAGTTAGGCGTGAGGATTCAGCAAAGCGCGAGGCGCCAGCCAAGCGCGAGGATTCAGCCAGGCGCGAGGCGCCAGCCAAGGCGCGAGGAGTTGCGTGAGGCGCCAGACAAGCGCGCGGACGTCAGCCAGGCGCGAGATGCCAGCCAGGCTACACGCTCCAGCCAAGCGTGAAGCGCCAGCCAAGCGCGAGGCGCAAGACAAGCGCGAGGCGCAGCCAAGCGCGAGAGCTGTTCAGGCACGAGAAGTCAAGCAGACGCAAGACTTCTTTTAGACGTGAGAGAGAGTCGGTTCACTCTATGAGCCCCTCTCCTAGTGGGTCTAGTAGGAGTTTGTCACCAGTAGAGAGAGAAACGGGATGAAGATCCTCTCGTTTTTCAGGCCGATTCTCCACAAGGTGGAGAAGGAGATTCGGAAGAAGAGGGTGACGGGAGAGAAGGAGTCTCGAACCTATAAAAGTTCTAACTGACCTTCTTTTACGAGAATACGGAGATTCTTTAACTCCTGCCGCTCCTCCTTCGCCTCGATCACTGTTTTCGAGTGCGATTGTGCCTAAGTCTCGTCGGTCTTGAAGATGAGACCTACGATCTCTATGAAAGAGAGCGCTTCACAGTCATTAGACAAATGGATGTTGTCTAAGAAGGATCTGGGCAGGACCACCTTCTGTATGCCTCCAGCCATACTTTCTGGCAAGAGAGGTTTCTGGTACCGAACTGGGGAGAACATGGGCCTTTCTCTTCCAGCGGCAGCCGAAGCAGACTTTTCAACCTTGGTTTACTCGTCGAGGGAGACACGCTTTGAATGGAGCTCGCGTGTCTTGGGCTATTTCGGAGACGGATCATCTCCTCAAGAATGGACTCTTCCATATTTTGGAAGTGTTTAATTTCCTAGACTGGTCCCTTGGGGTGATGTCTAAGAAAGCTCAGACTCGGATGGTCTTGACCCCGAAGTCATTCTCAGTATTCTTGCTTGTATTGACAAGGCGGTACAAGACGGATCGGGAGAAATCTCCTCTCTTTTCGGAGCAGTACTCCTTAAGAAGAGGAGTATTTTTAGTCATTCCTAACCAAGGCGGTTTCTCCCTCAACAGAGAGGCCAGCCCCTGGTTTTCCGCTCCCATGTCTGACTTCCTGTTTCCTTCTCAGTTAGTGAAGGACATTTCTCGATCACTGACTGAGAAGGCAACTCAGGATCTTCTCCTCCTGCAAACTGCAAGGAAGAAGAGACCTCTTGTTTCTGTTGACAAGAAAGGACGACTTCTACGGTTCAGCCCTTTCGAGGAGGGCCTCTCTCCAGAGCTACCTCTAAGAGAAGAGGTCTTGAGAGGAGAGGTAAGGCTCCTTACCCGTCCCTTTAAGAAAGGGAAGTGAGACAGACAGCCTCCAAACACCAGTGGGGGCCAGGCTTCTCGAATTTGCAGACGCCTGGTCACTTCATAAACTCAGACGCCTCTTCCATGTCCGTAATCAGGAAGGGATATCTTATCCCCTTCCAAGACAGTCCTCCACTAACGACCATTCCGCGGGAACTGTCAGCCAGATACAGGGACCCTGTACTGAGGGATACTCTTCGTCTGATGGTGAATCAAATGTGGGACAAAAGAGCTATAGAACTGGTTCTAGAGAAAACAAAAAAAACTCTCTGGGTTTTACAATCGGCTTTTCCTGGTTGCGAAAGCCTCGGGGGGGCTGGAGACCAGTTCTAGATGTCAGCGCTCTGAACAAGTTCGTTCGAAAGGAGAAGTTCTCTATGGAGAGTTCGGCCTCAGTCTTGCGGCGTTACGTCAACGGAGATTGGATGGTGTCGCTGGATCTCCAGGACGCCTATTTTCATGTCCCGATTCACCCTTCGTCGAAGAAGTACCTCCATTTCATGACGGGGGGAAGGATCTTTCAGTTCAGGGCCTTGTGTTTCGGCCTATCCACAGCTCCTCAGGTCTTCACAAGCCTGATGAAGAATGTGGCGAGGTTTCTTCACCTCAAAGGCGTCAACATCTCTCTATATTTGGACGATTGGCTCATCAGGCCAGAACAGAGAGACAGTGTTTGGAGGACCTTTCTTTTGACCCTAGACCTGATAAAGGCGTTGGGACTACTCGTGAACCTCGAGAAGTCACAGCTGATTCCCAGACAGAACTTGGTCTATCTGGGGATTCAGATGGATTCTCGGGTTTTCGAGTATTTCCTTCGCAAGGAGGGAATCGTGAGAGGCTTGGAAAAAGTCTCTCTCTTCTTAGGGTAAAGAACGAACTTCGGCGAGGGAATGGTTAAGCCTACTAGGCACCCTTTCCTCGCTCGAACAGTTTCTTTCCTCTAGGAAGACTACATCTTCGCCCTCTTCAGTTTTTTCCTAAGGAAGATCGTGGAACTGGAAAGACGGGAACTTCTCTCCGACAGTTTTCTCCATTCCAATGGAGATGAAACCCGACACCTGCAATGGTGGTTGTCCCCACTAAAAAAAGAGAACAAGGGAATTTCTCTGGAAGTTCCGAACCCAAGCCGAGTGTTGTATTCCGACGCATCGAGAAGGGTTGGGGAGCAACACTAGGACCGAGAGAAGTGTCAGGCACCTGGAAGGCAGCACAGGTGTCCTGGCACATAAATTGCAAAGAACTTCTAGCAGTTCACTTAGCGCTAAAGTTCTTCGAAATCCTTTGTGACGAACAGTGTGGTCCCAAGTGAATGTGGACAACACTACAGCCCTGTCCTACATTCGGAAGCAGGGAGGAAACACACTCAGTGTCACTTTACGAGATAGCAAGAGATCTGCTAATTTGGGCCTCACAAAGAAACATCGCCCTCCTAACAAGATTTGTTCAGGGACGAGAAACATCAGGGCGGACAGACTGAGCAAGGAGAAGCCAGGTCCTTCACACAGAATGGACTCTTCATTCAGAGGTGTGTCAGAGTCTTTGGGATCTTTGGGGCACTCCTCACGTAGATCTGTTCGCCACATTCCTTTCCAAAAAGGCTGGAAAGTCTTTTGTTCAGTGGTGGAAGACCCAAGAGCTCTCGTGGTCGACGCCTTCCTGCTGGACTGGTCTCATGTGGACGTGTACGCTTTCCCCCCTTTCAAAATCCTGGGACAAGTGTTGGAAAGTTCGTAGCGTCCAACGGGACAAGGATGACCCTGATAGCCCCGTTTTGGCCAGCACAAGATTGGTTTGCAGAGGTGCTGGAGTGGACAGTAGACTTCCCAAGATCCCTTCCAAAAAGGATGGATCTTCTCAGACAGCCACACTTCGAGAGGTTTCATCAAAACCTCCCCGCTCTCGCTCTGACTGCCTTTCGACTATCGAAAGACTTGTCAGAGCGAGGGGGTTTTCTCGTGAAGCTGCAAGCGCTATCGCTAGAGCCCGCAGAGCTTCCACTAGACGAGTCTATCAGTCGAAGTGGGAGGTATTCAGAAGGTGGTGTAAGTCTAAGAAGTTGTCCTCCTCCAGTACCTCTATAACCGAAATCGCCGATTTCCTATTGTTTCTTGAGAGAGGTCTCTCATTTGTCTGTATCGACAATCAAAGGATACAGGAGCATGCTGTCGGCAGTATTTAGAAACAGAGGCCTAGACATTGCTGACAATAAAGATCTGCACACGACTTGATTAGATCGTTTGAAACAACAAAATCGAAGGAACTAACTCCACCAGCTGGAACCTGGACGTAGTTCTCAAGTTCCTTTCGTCTGACAGATTTGAGCCTCCCCACGTAGCTTCGTTCAGGGATATAACAAGAAAATGCTTGTTTCTCCTATCTTTGGCGACAGCCAAAAGAGTTGGGCGAACTTCATGCCCTAGAAGATGAAGTCGGCTTTAACAAAGACTCGGCCTTTTGCTCGTTTAGAACTCTGTTTCTAGCGAAAGAATGAAAATCCATCGAATCCCTGGCCCAAGAGATTCGAGATCAAAGGCTTATCGAGTCTAGTAGGGAGAGAAACAGAGAGGTCTCTTTGCCCGGTAAGAGCCTTGAAGTTCTTCTTACAAAAGAAAAGAAAACAAATGGGAGGCTCTAGACAAAGTCTTTTGGTGTTCGATTAAGGACCCCACAAGAATCATGTCTAAGAACGCATTAGCTTTCTTCATTAGGAGCGTCATTACGGATGCTCACAAGTTCTGTCCTGGACGACTCTTTTCCGCTTTTAAGAGTAAAAAGCCCATGAAGTTAGAGCAGGTGGCGACGTCTCTCTCTTTTCAGAAGATATGTCATTAAAGAAAATCATTGACACGACATATTGGAGGTGCAATTCAGTTTTTGCATCTCACTATCTTAAAGACGTTCGCGTGACCTACGAGAAATGTTTTTCTCTGGGGACCATTTGTATCGGCGGATACAATACTGGTACGGGAGCAAAAACACCAAATCCTTAAAATTTGTACATACCTTCTACTAGATATGTTTCTAGATTCCTGCTGACAAAGAGGGCTTGGTGCTGCACTGGCGGCCAGTCTCTGTGTTCAGTAAGGAACTCTTGTGATATCTTTTAGGGGAGTATTTCAATTTTTTTTTAATTTTTTTTTTTTTTGAGAATTTTTGTATAAATAAGTTTTTCGTTTCGAGTTATGGGTTGTTTGTTATGAGTTCGGGATAAACTCAGAGCAATTCTATATACTAACATGGTGGTTAGGATCAGGTGGTCGGGATTGGTTATGCTCCTTCACAAGGTGTGTTGTCATAGAAGTGGTCCAGTACCCATTGACAAAGTCCTTTTAGCTCTGCCGAGTAAGCGGTTCTTATACCCATCGACAGACCCACAAGAACTCTAGCCATAGATCTAATATCTCGCTAAAAGTCTTGAGGTGATGCAGACTACCGGGCTACAGCCACGAAGTCTACCACCTATCAGGTAGGAACCAAGGTTTTTTCTTTATACCTACAAACATATGTTGTTTAACCTGTCTATTCCATATTAGCTGTCTCTGACCCTCCACCAAAGGGTGCCAATCAGCTATGTATATATTCTACAGGTAAGTTCATTGTAGAAAATGATATTGTTATAATACAATAAAGTTTCATACATACTTACCTGGCAGATATATACGATTAATGGCCCACCCAGCCTCCCCGCAGGAGACAGGTGGAAGAGAGAAAATATGATAGAAAACGGGAATGGTTCCTAGTCCTGCCGCCCAGGGCAGGCAGGTAGATCACCTG
>NC_087200.1:173425878-173465714 GCF_015104395.2 Macrobrachium nipponense | reverse complement strand
TGTCAGGCAGTTGGACAGAAGAACAGAAGGCCTGGCACATAAAATGCAAATGGAACTCTTAGCAGTGCACTTGGCACTGCAGTTTTTCGAGAACGAAGTCAGAGGCATGGTGGTCCAAGTCAAACTCGGACAACACCACGGCTCTGGCTTATATAAGAAAACAAGGGGGGACACACCTTTCTCCCTTTACCAACTAGCAAGGGATCTGTTGATATGGACAGAAGAAAGAGGGATTCGACTCCTGACGAGGTTCGTTCAAGGAGGCAAGAACATAAGAGCAGACAGATTGAGCAGGAAAAACCAGGTCCTTCCAACAGAGTGGACCCTTCATTCACAACGTCTGCCAGCAACTATGGTCTCTTTGGGGGAAGCCTCAGTGGACCTGTTTGCAACATTCCTATCCAGGAGGATGGAGAACTTTTGCTCGTTGGGGGACGATCCCAGAGCCCTATCCATAGATGCCATGCTCATGGATTGGAAGGGCTAGACGCTTATGTGTTTCCCCCATTCAAGATGCTGGGGGAAGTAATGACAAGTTCGTGTCCTCTCGGAGGGAATGAGGATGACATTGATCGCTCCTTATTGGCCTGCAAGAGAATGGTTTCACAGAGGTACAGGAATGGATAGTGGACTTCCCCAGATCTCTTCCCGAAAGGACAGATCTGCTCAAACCACCCCACTTCGAGAGGTATCACAAGAATATCCACGCTCTCGCTCTGACTGCCTTTCGACTATCGAAAGATTGGTCAGAGCGAGAGGCTTTTCTCGTAAAGCGGCAAAAGCAATTGCTGGAGCAAGAAGGTCCTCAACCATGCGGATATACCAATCGAAGTGGAAAGTTTTCCGTAGATGGTGTAAGGCGAAGAAGCTGTCCTCCTCCGATACCTCTGTGACCGAAATTGCAGATTTTTTTTCTTTTGTTTTTACGGAGAAGAATCTCATCTGGCAGTGTCAACCATTAAAGGTTATAAGAGCATGTTATCATCTGCTGTTCAGGAATAGGGGCCTGAAACATAGAGAATGACAAAGATCTGCATGATTTAATTAGATCATTTGAAACTACAAAATTAAGAACTTCTCTCACCCCTAGTTGGAATCTGGATGTGGTTCTCAAATATCTTATGTCGGAGAGATTGAACCTCCCGATAAAAGCTACTTTCCGGGACTTGACTAGAAAAATGTATTTTCTTAATAGCTCTCGCCACTGCGAAAAGAGTGAGTGAGCTGCAAGCGCTTGACTCGAGAGTGGGTTTTAAGAAGGATTCGGCGGTATTGTCCTTTAAAACTTTATTTCTAACTAAAATGAAAAACCCTCGAGACCTTGGCCTAGGACTTTTGAAGTAAAAAAGGCCTTTCTCAATTAGTTGGGAATGAAATGGAAAGAACTTTATGTCCTGTGAGAACTTTGAAGTTTTACCTGCAGAAGAAGAAGCAGTTGCAGGGTTGCAATCAAAGTTTATGGTTTGCGGTTAAAGACCCTAGAAGAGCTATGTCAAAGAATGCCTTAGCATGTTTTTGTTAGGAACATCATAACTGAAGCGCACATGAGCTGTGATAGTGAGGCATATAAGACCTTAAGGGTAAAAGCACACGAAGTATGTGCAGTCGCTACATCATTGTCGTTCAACAAGAACATGTCAATGAAGAACATCTTCCACGTATTGGAGATGTAACTCAGTGTTCGCCTCACATTACTTGAAAGATGTGAGAGTGACATATGAGAAATGCTTCTCTCTAGGGCCTTATGTATCAGCGGATACAGTGCTGGGGAAAGGAGAGAAGACTTATCCTTAATATTAATTTTGTCCTTATATTTTATATTGTGATTTTAAAAATTTTATTGGTGTTGAGTTTTTTTTTAGGTTGTTTGAAAGGTGTTTGGGGATAACGCCTTTCAATCATATTTACTAATCCACGGTTAGGATTGGGTGATCGGGATCAGTATTTTACTCCTTTATATGCCAAGAGGCATTGGTATATTGTCATGTAAGTGAATAAGACTCCAGTGACAATTGCCAGGTAGGAACTAGGGTATTGTTAATTAACTTGTATTACCTACAACATATGTTGTTTACCTATTAGGTCAGTAATTAGCTGTCTCTTGCCCTCCGCCAAAGGTGCCAATCAGCTAAGTATATATCTGACAGGGAAGTTGAATGTATGAAAATGATATTGTTATTGTACAATAAAGTTTCATACATACTTACCTGGCAGATATATACGATTGTATGGCCCACCCAACCTCCCCTCAGGAGACAGGTGGAAGAGAAAAAAAAAATTTGGCTTAAAAACGGTAATAGTTCCTATTCCTGCCACCCAGCGGCAGCGGCGGGATCACCTGACCTACCTGTAGTGTGTGCCGCGAAATTTGAATTTCTGTCGGGGACGACGGAGTCTATAGCTAAGTATATTCTGGCCAGGTAAGTAGTGTATGAAACTTTATTGTACAATAACAATATCATATTCAAGATAGAGATTAAAGTAGTAATGTAAACAATGAGATAAGAAGTTGCAGTGAAGCTCACCAAACAGTTGACAATAACAGTCAACAGAAAGCATACATTAGACAGGCTTGAGAAGGAAAAGCAATAATAATGTTGTGGATGGAAATTGATCTTGAAAAGTAGAATGAAGAAGTTTACCCACAAGTCATGGTTCTGCTCATTGTAGAGGTGTGGTCGATTCTGTTTACTATGTAAGATGCATTCAGAAAAATATCTTACTGATTTGCTTTATATCTTCCAACACTGGGGCAAGTGGTAATGGAGTGCATTCTGACCATATATTTGGTATGTATTCTTGATTTTTCAATTGCTCTAATCTTTTCTATTTGCAATGTACGATTTTTGTCTTTTGAGGGTGTTATCACTATTTCTTATACACAGTAAACAGTATGCTCTCATCATGCTGTTCCTTCATTTGTTATATACTAGTATTTATATGTTGGGATTTGAATGTTTTATTGTAAACCAAGGATAGAAGCAGGTGTTATTTCTTTTTTTTTTTTAAAAACCAACCTACTGAACTCCATACACTGACTATCATTCGGTCATTTTAAGCATCTTTTGTAGTTAATTAATCTAAGACTTTTATTATAGGCACAAATCTATTTGTGTAGGATTTTAGAAAGGCAAACATTTCATTCTTTAAAAGAAAATCTAACTTAGCTTCATTTTTACTTGCTTGTTATCTTCATCTATACAAGTTGCTTTTAATAAATTTCTTGTTGTTGCATTGTCATCCAATTCCAATTCCTCTGACATAGTTGGGTGATGCTCATCATTTCCTCATTTCATTTGTTTTAGTTAATTGATTGTAGTACTATATATGCTGCTTCTATAGCAAAGTCCATCTAGCTTTGAAGCCAAGCCCCGTCCATTGATTATGTCAGAACCATTCATTGAAGCTGATTGGTTGGTAATGATTTTGAAAAGTTGGTTAATCTGTGGATCTTTTCATCTTCATTTATTTTGCAATGGTTGTTTTACCAAACTAAAATCAGTTCTGCTGATTATCAAAAGGAATAAAATCATACTATAATACAATATAAACTGTCCTGTGTAACCTTCAGAAGGGGGTCAGATTGGGTATCAGAAAATTGACTTGCGTATTATTTCACAAAAATTGCTTAATCACTTGAAGTCTGTAGAAATAAATAAAAGCATTTTAATGTCTGACCCTGTCCCGATGATGCTGAGGCTTAATTTCACTCGTGTGTAGGAGGTGGCCCTATCAGTATTAACTGAGTGTGGGAGAGATTTGGGCAGATCTCACTTCGACTCAAATTATTCATATCACAGATGCATAACAAGGGGCCTTGCTTACAAGGAAATAGATGTAAATAGATTTAAAATAGCCATAGAGGAGGCAATAGCTCCCAATTTGGATGTAATCGATGTGGAGTCAATGTGTACGTGGATTGGAATCAGCCACCCTGATAATCAATAGGGTGGTAAAAGAATGTAATTGCATGATGGGAGAGAGGAGGATCAAAATGAATGGAATCAGAATCACCCAAGGTAGATAAGAATCTTTGAAAAGGATGATCCAAAAATTATTTGGAAATCATTTAACTAGAAAGGGAATGGGATAAATAATGATGACAATATCAGCCAGATGATGTTCAGTTTCAAGTTATATTTTTAGAAGTTTTTTAACCCTGATCCCACTTAGTAAACAATAACCAACCACTTGATATAGATGTGTCACCTAACATGCCTATATTAGACAATCCTTTCAATTATCAAGAATAGACATGGCAGTGAAAAGCATGAATAAGGGGAAGAGCTACGATGGTGTATGCCCAGGATATATTTTTTGCTAGTGCCAATGACTTGTTGGCTTTTTTCCTTACTATTTTCAACTTTTTATTTTGTAACTTTGTGTATCCTTTTTGCTTGGTGCCATAACAAGTTGGTTACACTCTTCAAATCAGGTAATATAATGGACTGTGGGAATTACAGGGACATCAGCATAATGAACACTTTGGCAAAAATTTATGATGCTTGTTTCTGGAGACAATTGATTTCTTGAAACAAATTGAATCTGGGTTAGTATAGAAATGCTAGGCAGGGGCCCAAAAAGGTAGAGGGTGTATTGAGCAGATCTTAGCCTTGAGGCTTATGATGGCCTATATACTCTTCAAGAAAAAGAAACTGTATGTTTTATTTGTAGATTTTAATAAACCATACGACTGTTTTCATTGGTAGACAGCAACTAGGATTGACGAAGGGGCTCAGTACTGTGAATGGTATTTTTGCTCTGAGACAAATTATGGAAAAATACAGAGAGAAGCAAAAGATCTTGCATATGGCCTTTATAGACCTTGAGAAGGCATATGACAGAGTACCACGTCAGGAAATATGGAGATGTCTCAGGGAGAGAGGAGTGATGGAGAAGTATTTCAAAATGATCAGGGAGATGTATAGAAATGTAAAGCCCAGCATCAGATCCATAGTTGGAAGAACAGAAAATTTCCAAGTTGGAGTCAGGCGTCTGTTTAACATTATCTTGGATGTGTTAACAGAGGATGTCAGGGAGGAGCCACCATGGTGTCTGCTTTATTCAGATGACATAGTCTTGATAGCCGAGAACAGGGAAGAACTGGAGGGGAAGCTTGAAAGATGGAGATATGCCTTGGAGAGTAGAGGTTTAAGGATAAGCAGGAAAAAAGACAGAATATATGACAACCGTACTGGATGGCAACCAGCAAACAATAAAATAAGGCGGAGGAAACATCAAAAGGGTCTATAAGTTCAAGTACCTTGGCTCAGTGATTGACAGTGAGGGAACATGGAAGAGGAAATTAACAACTGGATTCAGTGTGGTTGGAACAACTGGAGGAAGGTGTCATATGTGATAGGAAAGCCCCTTTAAGATTAAAGGGCAGAGTGCACAAGGCAGTGGTCTGACCAGCAATGACATATGGATTGGAAGCAGCACCACTAAAGAAAACAGGGCAGAAAGTTGGACGTAACCGAGATGAAGATGCTTAGATGGATGAGTGGAGTAACCAAAATGGACAAAGTTAGAAATGAAACATATTAGGGGTACAGTAAAGGTCACTGAAGCATCAAAGAAAGTGCAAGAGGCAAGGTTAAGATGGTATGGTGGCCACCTGATGAGAAAAGATGAGCAACACATGGCAAGAGAAGTGATGGGCGTGGAACGGGATGGAACACAAAGGAGAGGAAGACCTAAGACCAGGTGGAGAGTGCATTAGAGATGATATGAGGGAGAAGGGAGTACGGGAGGAAATGACACAGGACAGAGGTAGATGGAAGAGACTCATTAAAAACAGTGACCCCGAATAGGGATAAAGCTGGGAAGAAGAAGAAGTAAAGCATACGACCATGTGCCAAGAGATAAGTTAATTGAGTGTCTTAATGGCCATACATAAGATCTATGCTTGTACAATGAGAGTGTTGAAATCAGCTTTGATTATATCTACAGTTGGGATCATCAGGTGCCCCAACAAGCTGTCTGTGTATGCAATGTATCTAGATAAAATGGTTTAAAATGATAAAGGAGGGAAATTAGCAGAGATGGGTTTTTAGGGACAATGCATACACTGTTAATGATGGATGACACAGTTATTTTAAGTACATCAAGAGAGAAAAGTGTTTGGAGAAAATAGGGATTATGTTGGGCTACTGTATATCATATGAGATGATTGATAATGAGAAAAAGACAAAGTTTTTTTGTAGTTAATGGAAATGCAGGAGATAAAGTCTTTAGTCATAAATAATATCAAGATAAACCATTGTGAGAAATATCTGTATCTTGGTGCATGGTTTACGAGTGATGTCAAAATCCAATCACTGCTTAAGCAAACATGAAATTGAGAATGCAAACACCATTAACAAATTCTCAATATTTTGTTATAACACTACAACTAGCCATATGCATATAAAGTCATGGTACTAAAAGCGAGCAGTAGGAACCTCACTCCCATATAGCGCAGAGAGTTGGCTTACAACCAACTTAATATGCATGGAAAGGTTGTATAATCAGGTTGTTAAATGCTTATTAGATCTGAAATAATACACCCTATGAGATTGCGCTTAGTGGAGAGTAGTCTTGAAGTACAGATAAGAAGAAAACTTTGATAGAAAAGAAATTAGCAGACATTTATATTGAAGAACCTTTGCATTATATTTATGATATTTGCAGAAGGGAAATATGCCAGGTTACAAGATTTTTTAATTCTTGTGTGACTAATGACCAAATAAAAGATGAAAATTGTAATAAACCTGAAATGGCAACAAAAAATATACATATCGAGAAATTTTTAAATAGATCTTTGCAAATTCATAGAGTGTATAGTGAGAATGTTTACATACCAGACTGTGTACGAACTGCCTTCACAAGAGTATGTATAATGTCCCTCGATCTACAGATAGAGACAGGAAGGTGAAGTAGAATGCAAGGGAGTTGCGAGTTTTGTAATTGTGATTCACAGACAGTGCAGAGTTGAAGGCACATGTTTTTTAATTAAATCGTCCAAGGTCAAGATCAAAGAGGCAGAAATTCAGAAATCTATATTATACGATCATTGATGCACTTTTTGGAGAGGAAAATAACTTAATTGACCTGTGCCAGTATATATTTGAAGTATTAAAGATTTATGATGAATAAATGACTGGAAGCTTGAAGAAAAAAATAAGGATAATTTTTTTTATTTCGGTGTTGGTGTTTGAGGGGCTTGTTGCGATGTTTGATTAGTAGCTATATATTATGAATGAGAATACGTAATTTTACGTATATAGCGGCCTTGAGAGAGGCTAGATACGTAACGGAAATAATTAAGGGATTTCAAGAGGGAATTGCTTTAACTTACCGTAAACTGATAGTTATTATTAATTTCTTTAGAGGGAAGGTCGCCAGAAAACTCAGCTCGTTACTTAAAGCTATTTATTTACTAAAAGGCCCGTGCTGGGCTGGAGAAAGGTAAATGATGGCTCCATTGAGCTGTTATAGCTGGTTTTCATACACTTGGGGTAATGCACACTTGCGGGCAGAGAGACGGCACGTGACTCATGGAATCTGGAAAAGAATCCCAGATTTAAACGAGATAAAAGGAAAAAATGACTTCTTGCTTTGATTAAGCTGATTAATTCTCTAACATTGGGGGAAGTAAACTCGAATGGTTCACTGAGGTATGCACGAAAGCTTGGTCTTTAACAAGTCACAAAGGGGAGCACGTGGCCCGATGAGGACAAAGGGCTTTTGATGTAGAAGGGGTAAAAATGAGAATTGAAAATGAATTTAGCAAGAGTCGTATGGTAGTAAAAAGGTGCTGGGTTGAAGTTTACACTTTCAGACGTACCTTTATGCAATATTCAGTGTATCCTTGTAGAAGAATGCGGCCTGACCTCGGTTCAGGTCTGGGGTTCGTGTCCACCAGTACGTCCGTGGGTAGGCCATAATTTTTGGGAGGCTGGCAATTTGACCTCTGTCCGAGATCACGTCTCGCAGCCGACTGAGATCGATCCTGGTTGTTTTCGAATCACTGGGCTTCCAAAGACCGCCTCGGGCATTGCCTGAAAGGTGGTAAACACACGCCAGCAAATTGGGAAGGAAAATAGGTCTTATTGTAGAAGTCCCCTAAATCCATCACTCGAAGCCTAGCTACTCTTGTGACTTGCCTCTCTTACCCTAAGCTTCCGTCAGACCGGAAATATCTTCCCTACGACATACCCAACTCTCCCAACAACAGTCAGCTTCAGGAGAAGGCATTGGGCTGCTACTTTTATAATAAAAATATCACTAAAAACTCTGCTGGGAAGGCGAGGCGTTTCTATAGACGTAGCAGTAATCTCCTTTTTATGGACAAAATATTTTATAATGTATTGGTGAAATGTTACTTGTTATTGGTTTTGTGCAAACCAAATATAAATATTGTATTACAACTTATATATAAGTCTTTTCTCAATAAAGAATAATAAATAATAATAATAAATTAATAACGTAGTGCCATTATGTTTATTAAATTTTTGCAGTTATAAGTTTCAAAATTGAAAATAAATTATTAGATTGTCATGAAAAGGGATTTTGACGTAGGAAAAATCTATTTCTGGGCGAGGAAGCCGTGCCGCCGCCCATGAAATAAGTCCATTTAGCGTTATTTCTAGTAAAATATTGCTATAATACCAGAGAACTGCTAAATTGGACATGTCAGAACTTAATATATATTGTCTCCCTGCATTGCGTGGAGCCAAATTGCATGTTTTGAAGCCTTTTCTTTCCACTTTTTTAGAGGCTCATCCTGATGTATTTTTAGAAAGATAGAGTAAAATCCATTGGAAAAAAAAAAAAAGTTAATTTACATTGAGTTTATGTATAACAGCAATGATACTGCAGTGTTAGTAATCATGATACTAACACTCCCTACTTAACGACTTAATGAAATACTGATTCAACAACTGCTCAAACTTACAACCAGCCCTCTGTCCCGTAGGTATTGTATGCGGTACAAGATTAGCACGTGAAGTGCAGGTTCTTTTACAGTAATTGTATAAATGTCTGTGTGTCTGTGTAAACCCCCTATTCCTTTCTTGCATTGTATACAGTTTATTTTATTCCAAGTTTTGATAAAAATGGTATTGATATGATTGAGTTTATCAGCAAACACATTACATTACTTATCCAACGAAAGGTTCAACCTATGTTATACATGACGGAAGCTTATGTAAGCAACTGGTCTGGGTGGGGGTAAGGATTTCCTAAATTTTTGTATCCCCCACAATATATAAATAACATTTATTTTGCCTTTCCATGGACAGTATTGTTTTTTGTTTTTTCAAGTTTAAACAGACAAACAAAACCTACTGTAGGCTGTCATTGCCATCGGTCAGCTCTTACTACCCTTCCTGTTTGTGTGTAGAGTAAGCTGACCCTATGTGCCTACACAAGTTTCATGATGACTGTCATTTCAGCTACCTTGTCTTACTGCAGATGACTCCCCAGAATTGATTTTAATTGTTTAACTTGTTTGTGTGTAGTATCACTTGAAAAACTTTTTTTCCTTTCAGGCATGAAGTGGTAAATGTCAACTTACGTTCCAAACCAGACTGGTAGAGAAAAACCCATTAGGCAAGGTTCCTGTTCTAGAGAAAAATGGTGAAACTATATATGAGTCTCTTATTACGTGTGATTATTTGGATGAAGTGTATCCAAACCCACCTTTATACCCATCAGATCCTTGGAAGAAAGCCCAGGATAAAGTGCTTATTGACAGATGGGCCAAGGTAAATATGTCAAGTTTCTTATGGTTTTCATAAAAGCTATTTTACATATAGTTAGCCTTAGATTAGATTATGAAATAAAATGATAATGAAGTATGTTTGTTTATGGTGTTGTTACATGTCTGTATGTACTGTGTGTTGGTGTCAGTTTTAGAATTTAAATGCTCCTATGATTTTTTAATTCTCAGGCTGTTTTGTCCAGATTGCAATTTTTTCCTTCATGATGGGGTTGTTTTTTCAGTTTCAGACTTCTTCATTTTCTCTATAAATTCTTTGAGGGTTGTTCAAGATCACGCCATCCAGCTGGTAATCTAAGTAAATTAAGTTCTCTAATTTTTATTAGTTTTGAGTGATGTTATGAATTAAGTCTAGTTTACTGAAGAGTATATCTGCACTTTAATGTAATCTGGGCACTATTATTTGTTCAGGATGTGTGCTGGATGAATATTTACAATTATGTATTTGTTATATAGGGCCTACCAGTGATAATGGTAGGTTTATTACCAAGCTTAATCATATGTTTTAATTATGGGACTTACCCAGTAATTATATAGCTAAGTGTTTCACCTGCCGCATTTAAATTCCAAAATTTGCAGGTTGCGCTAATAGTATTAGTATTCTGTTTTGTTTTGGCTAGGTAACAATGACCCTCGCCAACTTTCGGGGAAAGAGAGGAACCACTTGGCAAAGGACCTCAGTTTGTTTCTGCTGGCTGATGGCTACAGACAGGTTGTCAGCTGCAGTTGATTCTTGGCTTTTCCTTATCTTTATCAGCATTTGATGAAGTATTATTTGTGTTGTGTTGGCTGACTTGGCAATATCTATTTAGATTTAGGTTGTTGCTACTTAAAGAACTAGATAGTTTCTGACTTTGATTACCAATTTGTCTTTCTATTCACAACATGTCGGACTCTAGTGTTGCTAACATTAGGTATTGTGCGAATAGTTGTAAGACTAGATTGACTAAAGTGTCTTATGATTCACATACCTTGTGTTCATCCTGTCATGGACAAGTAAGTTCTGTAGATTTAAGATGTAATGAGTTTGTAGATAGGGATGAGAGAACATGGAGGAACTTAGAATCTCATTTAAGAAAATTGGATAGAGATAGGAAGAGAAAGGCTTTAGCTAGAGCTAGTTCGAAATCAGCTAGTCAGGGATCATTGGATTTGATAAGTTCCTGTATTTTCTCGACCCAGTTCACCCCAGTTTTTTTGCTTTACACACTTCTAAAGTTTCAGGCTCCCATTACTTCTTGGATCCCAACCCCCACCAAGTGCCCTAGAAGAAAAGCTTTGAAAAATGCTTCTCACTGTTAGTTCAGATGATGGAGCAGCTTGGTTCATCAGTGAAAGTCCTGGTGGACAAGGCAAAGAGTGACTGTGCAGTGTTACTGGAAGAGGTGGCTCTTCGTCCCATCGACTCTCCCAGGCAAAGGTCACTGGCATACTTCCCAGTACAGTGGTCCCCCTGTATTTGTGGGGGATGCGTACCAGAACCCCCTGAGAATAGTTGGAACCCGCAGATAGTTGGAACCCCTATAAAAATGCTTAAAGCCTCTTATTTTGCTAGTTAAAACTCAAGAAAAACCCACTAAAATTTTTTAGTTTTTATCATATTTTTATCACAAAAAGTGCATTTGTTCATGCAACTTACCTGTCAGATATATATATAGCTGATAATTTCCGACACCGACAGAATTTAAACTTACGACACACGTAGTGGGAGTCAGGTGGTTAGTACCCATTCCCGCCGCTGGGAGGCGGGTATCATGGAATCATTCCCATTTTCTATTCATAATTTTTCTGTCGCCGGTGTTGTGAACATCTGTTTACAGCACCTCCGTCTGGATTTGGAAACTTTGGCTACTTGAGTATCCCTTTTGGTTCTTTTTATTTTTTTTTTTGGATTAAATTGATTGGATCGGTGGCTAGGCACACGTTATTAGTGGATTGATTTGATTTTGGTTTGGACTTTTCTTGGATAATATGTCAGGGTCTAGTACAGCTAGCGCTAGGTTCTGCTCTAGAACTGATTGTAGAGGTAGGCTACTGAAAGCTTCAGTAGACCCACATACGGTATGTAAGAGTTGCAGGGAGCATGAATGTGTGTATGAAAGCCGTTGCAAGGAGTTGTGAAAGATTAACAGATTCTGAGTGGAAGGCGTATGATACCTATCTTAGGAAACTTGAAAAGGATAGGTTAAGGAGGTCTTCCTCCAGGAGTGTTTCAGGCGTGCAAGAAATTAATGTTTCTCCTGTTAACCCTCCTTCTGTTAATGCTCCTAACCCTGTAGTTTTGCCTCCGGGCCCTGAAGCAGTGTCTGTAGAGAGTAATACTTTATCCTTAATATTGGAATCGATTCGTAATCTAGAATCGAAAGTGTTGGCTCTTGAGAGCAAAAGTGATGTGCAAAAGTGCAGTGATACCCTTGTGTAGTGAGGGTGCGTCAGATCGGCCTCGTTTCGCCTCTAGGCCTGGACCTCTGCTTGACTCCAGGACCTGGGGAGGGAGCATGTCGAAAGCCGAAGGAGGGTTACAAGGAACCCCCACCGATCTGGCGTTGCCTTCGGCAGTTACTGATGAAAATCCCACCCAGACTGCCAGGGAGCGTGCGCGTGCACGTCCTCCTCAAGGAGTGTTTTTCGTCATCGGAGGCTTCATCCCACGTAAAGGGTGGAGTTCTCAAGGTGCTTCCCGTCCACATAGTGAAAAGGACGGCGCGTAATGTTTGACGCTTCACGTCCTAGTTCTCCGCTTTTGCGATCTTCGCCTGACAGTGCGTTCGCTGCTTTTCCGCCGCAGAAAAGGCGTAGAGAGTCTTCGGACTTGGATTCAGTTAGCTCGTGCGAGCGATACGGTCGCTCCAGAGCTCGGGGAAGAGGCCGTACCTGGGAGGAGGAGGGAGGCGTCCCCTCGCCGCTCTCCTGCTCACAGGATCAGTCCCTCCCCCCCCGGAGCAGGAAGATTCGCCAAACAAGAGGTTGATTCAGTCACTGCAGCAGCAACTTCAGGACGCTCTTTGCTGCCAGAGAGTCTCTTCCGCTCGTAGAAAGGATGAGAAGCTTCCTGTGAAGAAGTCAAGGACCCGCTCTTTCTACTCCCGCTCGCCTCTCTCTTCGTTCGAGTCTCCCTCTAGAGTTCTTCTGCTCCCCAGCAGCTCTCTAGAGGAGGTGAGAAGTTCGTTTCTCGCTCTCAGGATGAGATATCTCCCGCTCGCAAGTCTTAGTATGTCGCAAGCTTGAGTGGTGGTACGCTGAGCGCGCTTCTGTGCAAGTGGAGCGCGCTTCAGGTACCGCCAAACGCGCCACGCCTGTGTTGATAAACGTGCACCAGTGGGCGGCAGCCGCTCGCTGACTGATGCTCGGCGCGCACCAGTGGAAGCCAAACGTGCACTAGTGGGCGCCTCGCGTGCGCGCCAGTGGACGCCAAGCGTGCGTTAGTAGATGTTGAGCGCGCACCTGTTGGCGCCAAACGTGTGGATTCGGACGCCAAGCGCGCGCTGGTAGACACCAGTTCCTCACCAGCGCAAGTTCAGGTGGATGAAGAAAACCTTCCTGTTCGTCAGTTTTCTTCAGAGTTTCCTCCTACTTCTCCAGTTTCTGAGGAAGGAGTTAGCGATGATTTAGTAGAAGCAGAGGAAGAACAGCAACCAGCTATTGTCTCATCGACTATAAAGTTTTGATGCGGCTTCTACAGTCGGAGTTCGTAGAAACTTTTCAACGGAAGCCCCTCGTACTCCTCCTTCTCAATTTTCTTCTTTTAAGGCAACGAAGGCATCGGGGTTCATTAAATGAAGAAGTCGCTTTCCACGAAGCAAGCGTTCCGGAAAGTACCATGAGTGGATGGAGAAGAGGAAAGCGTCAGGGAAGTCCTCTTTGGCTTTACCGGCCTTCAAGACTCTGCGGTAAAGGAGGCATGTGGTATGAGACGGGAGAGGACATAGGCGTTAAACTACCAGCCTCTGCTCAAGGTGACTTCGGGAGCATCGTGGACGCCTCCAGAAGAGCCCTTCTGTCTTCATCAAAAGTCACGTGGACCCATAACGAGTTCGACTTTCATCTGAAAAGGCCTCTTCAGGACTCTAGAGTCTTCAACTTTCTCGACTGGTGTCTTGGAGTTTTAGATGCCAGGTCAAGGAGTTCTGAGACTATTAGTCTGGGGGAGCTGTCCAGCGTACTTTCTTGTATGGACAAGGCCGTCAGGGATGGTTCTGAGGAGTTGGCTACGCACTTTAGCTCGGGAATTCTCAAGAAGAGAGCGCTCTTTTGTAACTTCACGGCCAAATCCGTCTCTCCAACGCAAAAGGCGGACTTGCTTTTCGCTCCATTCTCAGACCATCTCTTCCCCCAGGCTATGGTTAAGGACATAGCTTCAAGCCTTCAGGAAAAGGCAACGCAAGATCTTCTGGCTCAGTCTTCTAGAAGGCCAGCAGCTGCTTCATCTTCTGGAGCTTCGTTTGCCAAGAAATCGAAGCCCTTTCGTGCTGGACCTTCCTCGAAAGCAGCCTCCCGAGGAAGAGGCTCTTCCAGAGGAAAAACCAAACCCCTGCTCCGTCAAAAGAGTAGGAAGTGATTTGGAAGTCCTTCAGACGCCGGTAGGAGCCAGACTTCTTCGGTTCGCGAAAGCCTGGGAAGAGAGAGATGCCGACCCGTGGTCGCTGGATGTCGTGAGGAAGGGTACAGGATCCCGTTCTTGAAGTCACCCCCGCTATCCTCAACACCAAAGGATTTGTCTCCCTCTTATCGAGGAGAGAAACAGAAAGTGCTTTTCGATCTGCTGGAACAAATGATCGAGAAGCAAGCGGTGGAACAGGTCTTCGACCTGGAATCGCCAGGGTTTTACAACCGCCTGTTCCTGGTGCCGAAACATTCGGGGGGGTGGCGACCCGTCCTCGATGTCAGCAGCCCCAAATCTCTTCGTGATAAAGAAGAAATTCAAGATGGAGACGACCCAATCGGTGCTGTCAGCTTTGAGACCGGGGGATTGGATGGTCTCACTAGACCTCCAAGACGCGTATTTCACGTCCCATCCATCCCCAATCAAGGAAATACCTGCGATTTGTCCTGAAGGGGAAGGTATTCCAATTCAGGGCACTTTGCTTCGGTCTGACACAGCGCGATGGTTTTCACCATTCTAATGAAGAACGTGGCAAGGCTACTTCATTGGAGAATATACGGATCTCTCTCTACCTAGACGACTGGCTTATTCGAGCTTCATCGCGGGAATGGTGTCTGGAGGACCTGCACACGACCATGACGTTAGCAAAAAGTCCCTGGGGCTTCTGGTAAACCTCGAAAAGTCGCATTTGACTCCGTCCAATCAATCTTTAGTCTATCGGGGATTCAGATGGACTCAGTGGCTTTTCGGGCTTTTCCGTCCCAGGGGCGACAACTTCAATGCTTGGAGAAAGTGGCGACCTTTCTGGGGAAGGAAACATGCTCGGTGAGGGAATGGATGAGTTTGCTGGGGACCATTTCCTCACTGGAGAAGTTTGTTTCTCTGGGAAGGCTGCACCTCAGACCTCTTCAATTCTTCTAGCCAACAGTTGGAAGAACAAGCAAGATCTGGAGGCGATCTTGTGTTTAACGAGAGAGGTGAAGGATCACCTAAGTTGGTGGTTAGATCCTCGGAAGCTCGCAGAAGGGCTCTCCCTCAAAACTTCGGAACCCCGACCTAGTGTTGTTTTCCGACGCGTCATCCACGGGTTGGGGAGCAACACTAGGAGGGAAAGAAGTGTCGGGCACCTGGAGAGGGGAACAGGTGTCCTGGCACATCAATCTGAAAGAGCTGTCAGCCATTTATCTGGCTCTCAGGTTTTTCTAGGAAGAAGTATCCGGCAAAGTCGTTCAGATCAATGCGGACAACACCCACAGCGCTGGCATACCTAAGAAATCAAGGGGAACTCACTCGCCTTCTCTGTTTGCCATCGCAAAGGAACTTCTTTTGTGGGCAAGAGCGCAAGAAGTCCACGATCCTGACAAGGTTCGTGTCAGGAGTACAGAATGTTTCGGGCGGACCTCTCAGTCGGCGAGGACAGCTTGTTGCCGACAGAGTGACCCTTCACCAAGAGGTTTGCCAGTCGCTGTGGAAACCTGTGTGGGGCTGTCCACAGGTGGATGTCTTCGCAACGTCCAGGACGAGAAGACTTCAGCTCTATTGCTCCCCAGTCTGGACCCGGGGAGCAGTCGCAGTAGACGCCTACTTTGGAATTGGTCGGGCCTAGACATATACGCTTTTCCCCCGCTCAAGATCCTCGGGGAAAGTGATGAGGAAGTTTGCGGCATCGGAAGGAGCGAGGATGACACTCATCGCCCCCGTTCTGGCCGGCAGCCGACTGGTTCACAGAAGGTGATGTCCTTCTGGTAGACTTTCCGAGGACTCTTACCCTTAAGGAAAGATCTACTCAGACAGCCCCACTTCGAGAGGTACCACAAAAACCTCCCCGCTCTGAGTCTGACTGCGTTCAGACTATCAAGAAGTTGGCCAGAGCGAGGGGTTTTTCAAGACCTGTGGCGAAGGGCGATTGCCACCGCAAGAGGCCCTCCTCAATCGCTTGTACCAATCGAAGTGGGCTGTCTTCAGATCCTGGTGGGCAGGAAGAAGGGCATTTCCTCCACCACAACCTCTGTGAGCCAGATAGCTGACTTCCTTCTCTATCTGAGAGAGGAAGTGAAGTTAGCTGTTCCACTATTAAAGGCTACAGGAGCGTGCTTTCTGTAGTCTTTAGGCACAGAGGACTCGATTTGTCTAATAATAAAGACATTCATGATCTTATTAGATCGTTCGAGACTAGGAAGGTAGTCCAGCCTAAAGTACCTTCGTGGAACTTGGATGTGGCTGCTCAAATATTTGATGTCGAGTCACTTCGAACCGCTTTATTCAGTTTCTATCAGGAATCTGACGAAGAAAACGATCTTCCTAACCGCTCTGGCGACGGCGAAGAGGGTTAGCGAAATTCAGGCCATTAGCAAGCAGATTGGATTTCAGAAAGTAGTGCGGTGTGTTCTTTAAGTCCCATGTTCTTAGCAAAGAACGAGAATCCTTCCAACCCGTGGGCCGAGGACCTTTGAAATCAAAGGTTGTCAGATATAGTTGGAAACGAACGTGAGAGATTCCTGTGTCCTGTCAGGGCTCTAAAGTTCTATCTGCAGAGAACTAAAGCTTGCAGAGGTTCATCGGACAATTTGTGTTCAGTGAGGAAACCTGATCTTCCTATGTTCGAAAAACGCACTGGCGTTCTTCATCAGGAATACGATTCAAGAAGCGCATAATAAGTGTAGTGATAGTGATTTAAAGCTTCTGAAAGTAAAAAGCTCACGAGGGTGAGAGCTATTGCTACTTCGGTAGCCTTTCACAAAAATATGGCGCTCAAAGATATTTTGAATGCACATTTTGGAGAAGCAATTCGGTGTTCGCTTCACACTACCTGCGGGAAGTGAAAGTGACATACGAAAATTGCTTCTCCCTCGGACCATACATTGCTGCAGACACTGTTTTGGGGGCAGGAGGTAACACTCATCCTATCCTTTAGGGATTAGGGGGGTTTTTTAATTTGTGTTTATGGTTGTGGGGTGACCGCCTGGGGCGGGTCTCCCTTCCATTAGCTTAGTTAAGTGGGATACCTTTTGGATAAACTAAGCCAGGTGGTGGTATTTTTCTGCTCGTTGCCCTCATTAGTATGGTCCATGGTCTAGTCACGTCGTGGTCTCGCCCCTGTTGACAGATCATCTGGAGTGCACCAGCTTCATAGGTCTCTACCTTGCTGGCAACTCTAGTAGCACAAGCAGACTTACGTGGCAGTAATCACGAAGCCAGCTATGCTAACAGGTAAGGAATCAAAATATCAATTATCTGCACATATGTGTTTCCTAAATCCTCTATTCTGTCTCTCCACCACCACCAAAGGTGGGATTCAGCTATATATATATCTGACAGGTAAGTTGCATGAACAAAATGATATTGTAATGATACAATTAAGTTTGTTCTACTTACCTGGCAGATGGATAATAATATAATTATTACCCGCCCACCTCCCTCAGGAGACAGTGGAAATAAAAATTATGAATAGAAAATGGGAATGATTCCTGATACCCGCCTCCCCAGCGGCGGGAATGGTACTAACCACCTGACTCCCACTACGTGTGTCGTAAGTTTTAAATTCTGTCGGTGTCGGAAATTATCAGCTATATATATATCTGCCAGGTAAGTATGAACAAACTTAATTGTATCATTACAATATCATTTTTATGATGATTGATAAAAAAACAGGAATTTGTGGAATATTTCTGAGAAAAATACTACGAATAGGCGATTTTTCTGCGAATAATGGGGGGAAATGTTTCAGAGAGAAATCCAGGTATGTGTGAGTCTGCAAATACGGAAAACACGAATATGGGAAGAGTCAAACTTGTAGCCCAGGGAGAGGTTGATAGGATCTGCCCCACGAGCATTGCTCCTCAGTTCACCTGTTGTAGTTTCCCAGGTTGCAACAGAGAACTGCTGGAAAGGTCTCTCTTTGGAAGTGAATAAGTTGTTCAGTTCTGAAGACACCTCTCCATGTTGTCGTCATCAGTGGCACTCAACCATTAAGTCTCGGCCTCTTAAGAGGGCCTCCATGGATGTAGCAGCACCACCTGTGGTTCTTGTGAAGAGGTCTAGAGTACGGCGCCCATCTTGCAGCCAGTGGGACAGTCCAAGCAAATTACTTCTGATTGCCTCTCAGAAGGGGATGCTCCCCAGCGCCTGCAACTACCCAAGGCACCCGCAACTTCGGAAGCAGTCAACGCAACCCATTGGTGCCAGAACCCTCTACTATCACAAGCACCAGGTAGCGCCCGCTTGTTTGTGTAGAGTCACAGCAAGGTGCAGTTGCACCCGAGCACCCATTGGCTCCTCCTTGGTAGCTCCTGCTGTTTCAACCTAAGTAGACCGTATTCAGCTGAAACTGGATAGCATTTTGGCTTTACTTATTAATTCTCCCTCAGCGCCTCAAGCGCTCACGACATCTCTAGCACCTCTTCGACTCAGGCGCCAGTAATGGCTAGGACACTTCAAGCGCCTTTAAGTGCAGAGCTTCCTCAGGCACCTGTTATAGCTCAGAAAAGAGGGACCAAGGCAAAAACTTTTAGTTTTCCTTCCTCTAGGTTGTCGAGATGGAGGTATCTCTCGTATGCCACTTAAGAGGCGGGCCTTATAAGGGAATCTGTACCTCTTCCCAAGGAGACTTCTCTGGGTCAGTAGATTTGGCCAGGCATCCTGCTTTCTCGTCAGCCAAGATTTTGTTTTTGGCCTCGGAACCAGTGCATCTCCTCAAGAACAAAAAGTGTTCGAAGTCAGAACACTCTTGATTAGGTAGTGGGTGCCTTGACTTGCAAAGTTAGATCTTGCTCAGTCTTCCTAGAGAACAACTTTTCATCAGGACTGATTAGGAATGTTATCTTGTATTGACAGGGAATCACAGGACAGCTCCCATGAGCTAGCTTCCCTTTATATGCTAGCCACTCTGAAAACGAGGGAGCGCTGGTGCTTATATACATTCTAAGGGAGTTATGGCAACTAAAGATCGCAGTGCTGTATTCACCATTGGATAAAAAGCATATGTATCCTCAATCAACAGACCTTGACATAGCTTCTTAGTTGCAAGAAGGAAGCACTCAGGATATTCTCGCTCAGTCCACCAAGAGACTAAAGGAGACTCCTGCTATACGAGCAGTCTCTTCCTTCGATCGCAGCCTTTCAGTCCGCCGACCGTGATCCTTCTCCTGTTTCAGAGGAAGTACTCGCTTTGCCATGAAAGCAGTCGGGAAAACCTCTTCTAAAGGTTCCTTTCGCAAGTGAGGACACCCGTCCTCTGTGCATTAGTTGGATCCAGACTTCTTTCATTTTTGGAAGTTTGGCAGAAAAAGGTAGCAGAAGCCTGGATAGTGAAGGTTTTAAAAACAGGTTATATCATCCTTGTGAAAATTCCTCCCTTAGCATATGCCCAGTCATCTTGATTGCTTATTCGCAAGAGTCAGAGAGGTTTTCGTCGCTTGCAGAAGTTATGTCTCTTTTAATAAAGGGAGCAATAGAGCCAGCGCAGGACCTTCATTTTCCAGGTTTTTACAACCTTTTGTTTGTGGTCCCCAGTCATTGGTGGGCTGGAGGCCCGTCTTGATGTCAGCGCTCCCAAAGTCTTTCGTCTTGAAGACACAAAATTCAAGATGAAAAGAAAACTAGCCAGTCCTGTCATCCATTCCCCCAGGAGATTTGATGACATTAGACTTACAGGATGCATATTTCCATGTTCCTATTCATCCCAATTCAAGGAAGTACCTCAGTTTGTGTTCGAGAGAAAGACCCCAATTTCAGGCTCTTTGCTTCAGTGTTATGATGGTTCCTCAGGTTTTCATCAGAGTGATGGCTCCCATTGCAAATGGCTAACAAGGAAATGACATTTTTATATTAAAATTAGATTTTACAAACTTACCTATAGCTGAAGCTCACTACCATGGCAGTCAAATCTTACAAATTTTGTGGGAGGAGAGTGCTAATAACTACTCTCTGAGGCGCCCAAAGAAAGACTGACGTATCACAAGGTTCTATGCCTGGTCGGTGACCAGCTTCCACGTCATATACCCATGAGTTGCCAGATGCCACAGATTCCTTGCTTTACAATTTTTTATTGTTTTTAACCGTTTGCAGCTGGCGCAAGATCATCCTATTGCAAAGACCGAAGGTTGTAAGCTATGGAAAATACAAATGGATTAAAATTTGTCATATTTCACTATTATGATGATTAAATAATACATAATAGTAATATAACTGAAATTGCAAAATTGTTAGTGATAGTATTTTAAATAAAGTGAGTAACCTTTCCTTCACCACTTGTTTACTCAAAGAAAGCTCGAAGCCAGAGCGTCAAATATGTCAATTTAATATGACAGGTGGGGGGAGTGTTGCAACTAGCAGGTCACAGGATTCTTGTAATTTCTCTCTCTCTCTCTCTCTCTCTCTCTCTCTTCTCTCTCCTCTCTCTCTCTCTCTCTCTCTCTCCCTCTCTCTCTCTCTCTATCTCTCTAATTCATGAATAAAATTTCATTTTATTAAACCAGGACAACTCTATCTCTCTCTCTCTGTAATAATTTGTTAATAATTTAATTCTGTTAAGTAAGGACACCGCCTCTCTCTCTCTCTCTCTCTCTCTCTCTCTCTCTCTCTCTCTCTCTCTCTCTCTCTCTCTCTCTCTCTCTCTGTAATAATTCCATTAATAAATTCATTCTATTAAGTAAGGACAATCTCTCTCTCTCTTCTCATCTCTCTCTCTCTCTCTCTCTCTCTCTCTCGTCTCTCAGTTCATATTAGTAGATTATTTTTAAATTGATGTAAAGTTTTACCTTCACTGTCTAGAACTGTAAATGCACTGTTCTAAAATATAGACACATAACTAGAGTTGTATTAGTCAATGAAAAGCACTGTTTGTTCATGAAAGGAATTTCAGACAAAGACAGAGGCAGAATGAAGAAGTTCTTAAAAACAAAGTTGAGAAGGCTTCTATAGATTGGTGGGAAAGGGGAAAGAAGAGACAGAAATAGTACATGTAATCTTCACACACTCCTATATTTTTACAACCATTTATTTCGTTTTTTTAAGGGTAATGTATTAAGTTAACTTTTTTACTTTTATTTCAATTAAAAGTTAGCTTAATAATTGAGGGGAGCATGATTAGGGTTGTATTTAGAAATAATCATTTATACCTAACCTTGCATAAGATTGAGGCGTTACTTTATTACTTTCCTTTAATTTGAAATGCCCAGAAGTCTGACAATTGAACATCGCTTGTTCAATAGATCAGAGTTATGGTCTCTTTCCTTTGCTCTTTCATGACTAGGAAGAGAGTACCCAGGTGAGACGCACTACTAGTCAGTTCAGAGATTTACTCAGAATCATCCCTCCAAAAGTATAAGTCTCCCATATGTAAAGACCTAGGGTTTGTATTCATGTAGGGTAAAAAATGACAAATTTTTAAGAAGATATTTGTATTTTTCCTAACATACAACAAACCTGAGGTCTTTACATAAATGGCCCCACCTCTCACCACCCCTCATTCTCATACCTGGGCCACAAGGTAAACTGCATAGATTTGAATGAACTCGGACTATGTGGGTGGTACTTCCGCCTCTTACCTTCGGTAACTGTTACCATAACCACCTCGCAAAAAGTTTAATGGCCAGATTTCCAGCTCACTGAAAGTTAATCCCATATGTAAAGACCACAGGTTTGTTAGTTAGGAAAAATACAAATTACTAAAAAATTTGTCATATTGGATAACTGCTTTATATATGAATAGTGGAAATTGAGAGATGTGGTATCTTAAAACTCTGAAAGATAATCTAACCCCATTATTTTAACCAGATCTTCCTATTAGGCATTTATCTGGTCACCCACTTTAAACCAGAGTATAAAGATTTGAAAGGAATTGTCAAATAATATAAAATTTCTTTAGGTATCTCAAGCATGGTACAAGATCCGATTTGCTGTTGGAAATGAAGAAATAATGGCAAAGGCACTTCAAGAACTTCATGAAGGATTAGACATTTATGAGTCAGAGTTGAAGAAGAGGAAAACAAAATTCTTTGGGGGTGAAAGCCAGGTAAGAATTTGAAGTTAATTTAATTTTCCCTATAGTTTTTTCCTTGAAAGAAATTTTCATGTTCATACTATTCACAAATTTCTTATTTTACTTATGCATTAACACTTATTGTGCAGCTTCGCAGCCAGTGAGTAATCCTAGTGATGTGGGAACCCCTTCTCATTTGTCATTTTTTACTCAGCTTTACTGCTAATTACAGTCAGCTCTCAACTGATTTGAGCTTCCAGCTGTGTATTGAAGCATCCCTCTGGAGCTAAAGTAACCAGAGGTGTGCATGTCTGTCAGCACTAGAAAGCCACAGTATACCAGCACTTAAGAGCCACAACTCCAGGAACCTCATCCTAAAACATCTATGTGGAACAGCTTTTCAAGTGAAGATGGGTGGCCCAAGAGACTGTCATAGCAGCTGGAGGGCTTTTTTGCAGCTGAATCTCCCCAGATCGTTGCAATCAATCTTCCAAACCATGACAACTAAGGAATGAACCATCACCATTAAAATGTCTGTCTGTCCCTATCTATTATTACTTTCTTGAATGCAATCAAATCCAATTTTCTTCAGTAGATCTGCAGGCCCCAGATGCAGCTTAAGTTATTATACAATTTAGATTCCTTTAGTTTTCTGTTACTGAATTGGCTAGATCTAATTTGCCATTCAGGTACTTTTGCAGTCTTATGCCAGACCAGTGTACCTAGGCTGCCAGTGGTGCCAAAGTCTGGTTAAAAATGTGGAATTGTTTCTAGACTAAAAGACAAGGCATGGAACTGAAAAATATTGCATTTCTGAACAAAGATTAGGTCTTCTCTTGAAGCTGGATAAGGACTTGTTACAGGAACTTATTCAGTTGAGCTGAGGTCTCAGAACTAAAAACAGGAAACCATAGAACCTTGGAAAACTGACTGTCATGTCCTTCATCAACTGATTCCCTAATCAACAACTTCATCACATTGTCCAAGTCCTTTGATCTTCTGTGATTGATCCAATATTTCCTATAGTCCACTGGGTGTGGAAGCAAGTTGGTTTGTCTTGTGCCTAGAGAGGGGATTTGATATTCAGCACGAATCACAGCCGTTAACCACAACTTTGTTCTTATCTTGCCATTACATCCATGAAGAGGTGATGTGCATGGCCCACAATTTCATTTTCATCTTCCTCCTTGAGCCAGAGACTTGGTCAAAGACTGCTGCTTCTTTCACAGCTGAAAGAGCAGCCACTGTCTCAATAATGTGGTATGCTGAAGGAGTGGAAAGGTCACCAAGATTCAATCCTCATGGCGTTTACTGAGAACTTTACTGCTAGTTTCTGTGATGGACTTCTCAAGAAACAAGTCCTAAAGAACAAGTCCAGGTACTACAACACAAACATCCCCTGCAATCTTTATCTGACTTAGCTAATTTAGCTCACAACTCTAGGCATGCTGCTGCTGCAAACAGTGTGTCCTTCTCTGTATCAGGTTGATAATAGTACTCAGTTTGCTAGAAGTTTTATCTTAGGCAATTCATTCCTGCTTTTTGCTGATATTCAAAATTTAGGTGTATCAGTTTTGTTTTCTATGCCATCACTTTTCCTATAATTTGTCTTTCTCTGCAGGCTGGATCTCCCCTTTGGAGCCCTCCTGGGAGCTGAAAAACCCTTATGGACCAGTCAGTAGACATCAATAGACTACATAAAGTCTATTGATAGGTCTGTAAGGGTTTACAGCTGAAGATTTAAAGAAAGAAGGAACAAAGAAAGAATTGAGTTCTAAGGAACAAAGGAAAGGTGAAAGGTCCTCAGCAACATTGTCATGTTCCCCTATGACGAACAACTGATAAAAGTTCCCAAAAATTAAAGAAAGTATATCTGTTATATCATCTTGTAAGTATGGAAATGTGCTAGATGGGAGACAGTATTATGCCAATTACTCTTAGAACTGAACCCATAAAATATTTGATGAATAATAATCACTAGCCTTTTATATGAAGGTTGCATGGTCTCTTTGACCATGAGGTGTTGGTTCGTTGAATGCCACAGTTATGGGATCTAAGGAATGATATCCTTTCCAAGTCATCGTGAGAATGGGTTTTTTCCTTGCTAGGGTTTCAGGGAGAGGGGTGTTCATATATTATGCCAGTGGCATTTTGAGCTTTATTGCAGAAGTTGGTCTCCTGGAAAAAATCTAATCTTAATTTTCTTGTTCATATTTTTAAATGAGCTCTAAATGGTTTTTCAATTAACTACATACTTATTTGTAGTTTTTTTTTAAGAAATGATACCAGCATCACAATTACTTTTAATCAATCATTTCTTTCTCAGTTAATTACCACTGAAGCAAGATTGATGGTAAAATTAGATGTATATATCAGCCACACAAAGTCTTTGTGGATTCTTGAAAGATTTACAAACATTTTATTTTCTGCCATGTCACAATTGCAGGAGGATTTTGAAATTAATATTACATATTTCAAGGTAGTTTAAATGGGCCACTATATCAGATTTATTTAATCCTTTGCCATGTTGTACTTGCAAGGTAATTATGAAATTTTTATTATTTGGGATGAATCTTACGTACTGTTAAAGATAGCTTACTTCTTTGTCCCAGTCAGGTTTGTGGACATAAGTCATCTTCAACACTAGGTATGTATTGAAATCATAAAATTCATTATGAAAATTTATATTTCAAGAAGTTAAAATAAGCCACTAAGTCATATTCATTGTCTCCAGGAAAGTTTGAAAAACTTTGAAGCAAGGGACCAGATGAAAAGTCAAAGAGCATAACCAAGTGACCATGCTGGCACAACACCAGTTTAATCTAACCATGGAAAGAAGGCAGCAGCTCAGCTGGGACTGAGAGGGTATTTCAAAAGACCTTTAGCACAACCAACAGAACATTATACAAAGGACACTGTAGCTTCTATCCCCATAGCATAATACATAGCATAATACAAAATGCACTTAACTCTCTACCCTCATATAGTGAGGATTCTATGAAGTGACTTAACAAAGCACAAACATCTGATGACATGCATTTTCAGATATAGCACTGATATGGATTAATGTAGTTTTTGCTTAGGATGTATAATTCATGTCTTTGTTTGGGTTGTGCATTCTTTACGGTTGTTATGTTTCTCCGATTTTGCTTGAATTTATCCATGTAAGTGTATTTTATTTCCTTTAGATATCTGGCCATTTTGGTGGATTCTTCTACATGAATTTTACAGGGTATTTAGAATTAATTGTAATAAAAATTCAGGTTGCAATGGGTGGCATGGTTAAGATACCAATGTAAGGGGTCTTTCATTTTAAACTTCTTCATTGCCATTTTAAGGTTCAGGGCTGTATTTATTTACATGAAGTTTATTCCTCCCTTAACTCCATACATATTCTGTTTTGGTTACCCATTTAATGTGCATTCTATGAAAAATGTAAATGATTACTTCTTTACATTGTGTTTTGTTTTTCTTGAAATTTCTGCATTGAAATAGTACTGTAAACGAAAGGCAGTATGTATGTGACGTGGGAAGTCTATCTGTTCTCATGATCTAAAGATCTTGTGATTTCTTTGAACATCCTACCTTCTCTTTTATATTCTTGTAAGGGACAGGTAGCAAACTCACAGTTAGCAAACTGTCACATGCTGGACGTGTGTGCATGCAGGTGTTTTGGATGACTGAATATTTTGTCTATAATCTAGCTCTTTTTGGATTAATAGATGCAACTCCTACCCTCTGTCTAGCAAGAGGGAGAGGGGGAAGGGGGAAGACATTGGACATACCCATAGTTATCTTCAGCTTTATTGTCCTAGACAATATGGGTTCATTCAAGCCCATCTTCAAATTAGTGATGTATCCTTCCATTTATTCAAAGGCCCAGAAGTCTAGCAGTTTGAAACATCTCACATGATCAAGAGATCAGAGGAATGGATCTCTTTTCTTTAATCTTGCCTGACTGAGGAAAGAGGCCCCAGGTGAGGCAAACTTCCAGTCATTTCAGAGATTTACTCATTTAAGTAATTTGTATTTTTTAATTATGTAACTTACCCAGGACTTATATAGCTAAGAGTTTCACTCACCGGGAGTTAAATTTCTGAAATTCGCAGGTCGCGCTAATTCTGTTTTGTTTTGGCTAGGTAACAATGCCCTACCCACTTTCAGGGAAAGAGAGAAACAACTTGGCAAAGAGCCCAGTTTGTTTCTGCCCCGGCTGATGGCTGTACACTGGTTGTCGGCTGCAGTTAATTCTGAAATTTGTTACTTTTCTAATTGTTGGTTCATCACAATTGGTAAAGTACAACAAACCCCCTGTATTCGTGCACTCCGGATTCATGGATTCACATATTTGCGGATTCTTCTAAGGGCGTTATTCGTGGAAATTAGTTATCTTCAGCTTTATTGTCCTAGACAATATGGGTTCATTCAAGCCCATCTTCAAATAGTGATGTTACCTTCCATTTATTCGAAGCCCAAGTCTATGCATTGAACATCTCACATGATCAAGAGACAGAGGAATGGATCTCTTTTCTTTAATCTTGCCTGACTAGGAAGAGGCCCCAGGTGAGGCAAAACTTCCAGTCATTTCAGAGATTTACTCATTTAAGTAATTGTATTTTTAATTATGTAACTTACCCAGGACTTATATAGCTAAGAGTTTCACTCACGGGAGTTAAATTTCTGAAATTCGCAGGTCGCGCTAATTTTCTGTTTTGTTTTGGCTAGGTAACAATGCCCCACCCACTTTCAGGGAAAGAGAGAAACAACTTGGCAAAGAGCCCAGTTTGTTTCTGCCGGCTGATGGCTGTACACTGGTTTTCGTCGGCTGCAGTTAATTCTGAAATTTGTTACTTTTCTAATTGTTGGTTCATCACAATTGGTAAAGTACAACAAACCCCCTGTATTCGTGCACTCCGGATTCATGGATTCACATATTTGCGGATTCTTCTAAGGGCGTTATTCGTGGGAAATTTGCCTATTCGGGGTATTTGTCTATGAGAAATATCCACAAATTAATTGTTTTTCTTATCAATTTCATTATAAAATGTGCTATTCATACAATCAACTTACCTGTCAGATATATACTTAGCTAAGACTAAGTATATATCTGCCAGGTAAGTATGTATGAAACTTTATTGTATCATAACAATATCATTTTTTGTAATAAACCTATTAAAAAACCAGGTATAAACATTTTAGTTGGGTTCTACTTGAGTTTTAATTAACAAAATAGGCAATGTTAAGCATTTCAACTATTCCCGGATTCTAGCTATTCACGGGAGGGTCTTGCACGCCATCCCTGCAAATATGGGGGAACACTGTATTTTCTTATGTTGGTCGATTCAGCAATTAGTATTTAGAGAACTCTATATACCTTTGACTTCTTATTACCAACTGAGTAACTGTTTGTGATGATGTAAACTATCAGTTTGTCTAACTTTAGATATTGTGCTAAAGGTTGCAACAGATGTTTGACCAAAGATTCTTATGATTCAAAGAAATGTACCGATTGCCATAAACAAATATGTTCTTTTGATTTCAAAAGCTCAGAGTGTATTGACTGGGATGAGAGACATGGAAAATGTAGTCTCACTTAAGAAAGTTAGATAGAGATAGAAAAAGAAGGCTTCAGCAGGGCAGATTCAAAATCAGCTAGCCCAGGGATCTTCTGAATTAAAGTCAGATTTGAATGTTCCTATTATTTCTTTAGTCCCCCTTCCCAGTTCCCTTGCTATGCCACCGTCTCCAGTTTCAAGCTCCCACACTTCCAATACCCAATCCCATTGCCAGCCTTGAAGTAAGCTTGATAAGCGCTTTGCTTTTATTAGTGCAGACAATGGAGCTGCTTGGTTCGTCAGTGAAAGTCCTTATGGACAAAGCTAAAAGTGATAGTGCAATGCTAGTGGAGGAGGTGGCTGTTCATCCATCAACCCTCCTAGGCAAAGGTCATTGGCATCACTCCCCAGAATATGGGAGGAATCAACCTGGTGGCCCAAGGGAGGTTGATGGAGTCTACCCACAAGCCGTCGGCCCCTCAGTTCAACCTGTTGCAAATAAAGAGCCACTTGAAAGGTCTTTGGATGTGTGTAGTTTGTTGAGTTCAGAGGATTTCTTCTCCATGTCATCTGTGGCGCTCAGGGAGTAAGTCTCGTCCCCTAAAGAGGGGTGCTATGGATGCAGCACTTTCTCCAGTGGTTCCTGTCGAGGTTTAGAGATCCAGAATGCCCGTCTTGCAGTCCAGAGCAATTTTTCTTTTTCTTCTGATTGCCTCTCAGAAGCTGATGCTCCTCCAGCAGTCCCCAAGCGCCCAGAAGTGCCTACGCTTCAGTTAGAGTCAGCGCCCATTGGTGTTTGAACCCTCAGCAGTCTACAAACACCTTGGGTGCCTGCTTGCTCGGAGCCAGACAAGCGTACAGTTGTGTCTGAGCGCCCATCATCGCCCCCAGCTCCTTTAGTTTCCTCTGATGTCTCTGAAGTGGATCCCATTCAGTGAAGCTAGACAATATTTTGTCCCTGCTTAATAAAGTTCTCACAATGTCTCAAGTGCCTGCAGATGTCACAACTCCTCAAGCTCCTATGGATGTGGTTTTGTCACAAGCTCTCGCAGATGCAGTTATGTCTCAAGCGCCTGTGGATTTGGCTCTTTCTCCAGTGTCCTCCAAAGATGAAGAGACAAAAGACTGAGAAGCTCCTTCGACTGCTTATGCTTCTTTGATGTAGTTCATTTTGGCCACGTTTCCTACCTTTTTCTCACCAACAACTTTGTCACCCACTTCTACTTTTATTATGGATGTGGCAAGAACTTCGCGTGATGAATTTAAAATTCATCCAGCAACTGTCTTCCAAGCCAGAAGGATGCTCAGGAACATTGTCCATTACCAGGAGGCACTTGAGGGGCAACTGATTATCCTGGAGGTATTTTTTAACCATAAGGCCAAACACCTCATTTACCCACTCAACAAAATTTGCCTTGTGACCCATGCCTTTTTTATTGGCCTTCCACATCACAGGCAATTTATTCTTGATCACAGGTGTATTTTTTGAAGACTCGGGGAGTTTCAGTGATACACAAGTAGGGGGCTTCATTTTGAAATCCCACTGGCGTTGCCACAGACCAGAGTGTTAGCCTATCCTTCATAGGCTTGTACCCTGGCAATGACTTTCCGCCTGTGTGATCTAGGCCTGTTTTGGCGTTGTCTTCAAGAGCATGCCTCTCAATCACAATTAAGACCAGTGGAGGGAGGAATCCTTCAGCCTCAAGATATTCCTTGATTCCTGAACAAATTCTTTAGCAGCACATTTGTCAGAACTTGCAGCCTCCAATGCTGTATGACTCTGGATGCCTGTACGCTTTCTAAAATTTTCAAACCAGCCTCTGCTGGCCTTAAAATCACAAAGAGTAGCACTTGTTGCATTTTCTTGCTCAGATCAACATGCAACATCCTAGCTTTCTCACAATGATTGCTTCATACACACTATCCACCACTAACTATTTTTCATTGATCCACACCAACAACAGCTTTTCAACATCTTCCACTAGTTGCAATCTATGTTTCAATAAAGACGTGAACCCTTTCACAACATCAGCTGCATGATTTCATGTTTCTTTGCTAGGATAGAGCTGATTGTCAACACTGACTTGCTGTACACCCTAGCAAAATCAACTACACGTACATGACTTTCATACTTCGCTACAAGTTCTTTCTTAAATTCTATCATGTTCCTGGCCTGTAAATTATTCAGGGGTGGCACTTGCAGCTTTCTTTGGCCCCATGATGGCTACTTGCAATGAGTTTTTTACAACAAAATAAGCACAAAATACAACAAAAACATGCTGGGATGCAGACTATGAGTGCTGAAATGCTTGTTAGACAAGAAACAAAGCCAGAATGGGTCACGAGAGAAAACGGGATGCTTCGTTTGGGCACTCAATCCATGCTAAGCCCTGGATGGAGCGTTACTGAGTGTGTAAAAACCAAGGAAAACGTACAATAACAGACAAATTTTGGAGAAAAAAAGTATACGTAAAACCGAAAACAGACGAAAAGAGAGGCATACAAAAACCAAGGTTTGACGTACTTATCATCACAGCAGCTTCAACAGGTGAAGTAAGATACACCTCACGCCCGTTCACTCCATAGGAATGCAGCCTTATATCATGAATTCACTGCCCATCTTTTTGAAGACAGTATACCAATAAAGGACTTCAACACTTCTTTGCTAACAGTGGAAAGAATCTGACTGAATTTCTTTTTTCCTCAAAACCTCTGGCAATTACCCATGCTTTAATTTTCTTTTTCCCATCAGTGTTTTCCTTTTCTGTCACCACCCATCGTACTGACCAATGCCTTCTGACCCAAGTTAGGAATGAATTTTCTCATAAGCTCCAAAATTCTTTCAGGTTTTCAGTTCTTTTTGTTTGTTTTATGAAGTTCCAGACTGTCTGTGTTTTCACAACCATTACAATTTCACTGGGTTCCTGCACTTCATCTCCTGAAACTGGTACCCATTTTTTCTCAATCTGTTTCCAGTCAATGGCTGTAATATGTCCATCTTTATATTCAATATTTCTCCAAATACTATATTTTCCTGTGGTTTTTCCAGCACGGCTGTGAATAGTTCCTATCTGCCATTGAATAGATCCTTTCAGAAGGAATCTTAATCTGTCCAACTTTGGAATACCCTTGACTGTTAAATATCTTCAGAAGAATTGTCCTCAACTTTGGTGTGGTTCTTTTGTTCTTCTTCATTTTTTCATTTTCCACTGGATCTATAACTGCCTCTATCTCAATCTTCTTACTATTGCCTGTTTCATCATGTTCTCTTTGATGCCTCAACATATCAAAATACTAGCACTTTTCTTCCTTCTTCAATGTTTCTCTGAAAACTGTATGGTATTTCCTGAATGTATGTTTCATGTGCTCATACAATTCTTGAAACATTTCAAAATCATTGTTTTGCCATCTTGACCAATGACTGTTGCTGGTTCTTTCCACTCTTTTTGCTCTTCCTTCTTAAAATATACTTGATCTCCATTCTTAAGGACCTTACCAGTGGTCCTTTCTGTGTCTCTTAGTGCCAGTTGTATTTTCTCAGAAGTTTCAGCAGCAATAAAGGCTTTTCTTGCAGAGTGGCAAGCATTGAGATGTTAGCAACCATTTCACTCTCCAGTGCAGGAAGTTCATCATTCATGGCACTTGGTAGGTTAGGATTCTGCCCATACATGCATTGATAAGGGCTAAAACCCCCTATTACTAGGAGACAATTTTTAGCATTGACTGCCCATGCCAAGCCACTTTTAAAAAAGCAGTTCTGGTTGCTCTGCCATCATTTTTGTCACCATTTCATCTATAACTGCATGATTACTCACAGAGGCTGCTGTATGCATCACTTGAATGTTCATGTTTTCACACATTTCTAGAAGCGTGTTGTTGGCAAACTCCCCACCTTTGGAACTTCGGGGAAAACCAAATGGTGGATCTGTTTGCCATCTCGAAACCATCGTCTCCCTCTGTTTTGTTCTTCAATACCAGATCTGCAGGCTTGGGCAGTGGATGCTATGCTCTTTGACTGGGCGAACAAAGACCGATACACCTTTCCCCCATTCAATTCAATCGGGCAAGTGATAAATTTTTAACACACCAAAATGTCTCGATTTTGGTAGCTCATTTTAGGTAGTCGAAGGAATGGTTTCCTGATCACATAGACATTCTTGTGGACTTCCTGAGGCTGCTTCCTCTAAAGAAGCAACTACTCAGACAACTGCACTTACAGAGATTGTACGAAGGCGGTTTCAGAAGCAATTGCTAAAAGTAGAAGACAGTCTTGAAACAATGTACAGGCAGTCCCCGGGTTACGACAGGTTCGGCTTATGACGTTCCGAGGTTAAGGCGCTTTTCAATTATATTCATCAGAAATTATTTCCAGGGTTATGACGTATGTTCCAGCTTTACGCTGCCTACAACGTTGATCTGGCAGAAGAAATATGACACACCAGAATGCAAAATAAACAATATTTGAAGGATTTTTGGATGAAAAATGCAATAAAAGTAAGGTTTTCTTAGAGGATTTTGACGATGTTCCAGCTTACAACGATTTTCGGCTTACAACACATCTTAAGAACGGAACCCCCGTCATAACCCGGGGACTGCCTGTATATGAAAACAAATGGAGGATTTTTAGGGAATGGTGTAGGAGTTCCAATAGCTCTTCTACTGGACCCAAATAGCTGATTTTTTATTACATTTAAGATCAGGTAACAACTTTTCTAGCTCTACCATAAAGGGCTATGGAACTATGTTGGGGTCAGTTTTTTGCCACAGAGGATTGGACATGTCCTCCAATTCAGATCTCTCAGACCTTACTAAGTCTTTTGACACCTCCAAGTGTAAGGATTCCTCGACTGTGCCTTGAAATCTTGATATTAGTGTTAAAGTGGTTGTCAGGACCTTGTTTTGAACCCATGCATGCAATTACATTGAGAGACTTAACTAGAAAGACCCTTTTTCTAGGTTCATTGCGACGGCAAAATGGATCAGCGAAGTGCATGCTTTAGATGGATGAGAAGAGTTTTCGAAAGGGAATGCAATTTTTTCCTATTCCCTTCGGTTTTTGGCCAAGAATGAGTCCCTTTCTAATCCATGGCCTCATTCTTTCTCAATTAACAGTCTGATGGAAGTCCTGGGAACTGACTATAAATTTACTCTGTGTCTCATGAGGTCCTTTAAATAATATCTGCACTGAACAAAAGACATTTGTGGTGACTCTTGGAATCTGTGGTGCTTAGTTAAGAACCCATCCAGACTGTTGTCTAAGAATGCGCTATCATTCTTCCTTGGGATGTCATAGCGCACTCTTCAGTTCAGGAAGACCTTTTCCCCTTTGTGTGAGGTAAAAGCTCATGATATTAGAGCAGTAGCCACTTTGTTAGCCTTTAAAAGAAATTTATCCTTCACAGCAATATTACAATCTACATTTTGGAAATGTATATCTGTTCTTGCCTCACATCATCTTCATGATATTAAATTTGTGTATGATGAATGCAGTACCTGGCCGTTTATTGACTGGTGTGGTGTTGGGAAATGATTATCTTTTTTAGCTATCGGCATTGTCCTTCACTACAAAGGTCTCACCATAGCAGTAGGTGCTCCACACCTATACTGCCACACCTCTACATGATAAGATGAGTGACAACCATAGGCAGTATTTTCCTACATCAACTCTCTTATCAGGTAAAGAATCAACAAACATTTTATTTAATGTTGACAAAGCCTTCTATTCTCAAGCTGATTACACTGATAATGTTTTGAGGTAGAACTATCCATGCTTCCCACTTTCCCTCAATGTGGGAATCAGCTATATAATTACTGGTTAAGTTACATAGTTAAAGATGACATTTTTATAATAAAAGTTTTGATTATACTTTCCCAGTACAGGCAGTCCCCGGGTTACGACGGGTTCACCTTACGATGGGTTCGGCTTACGACGTTCCGAGGTTAAGGCGCTTTTCAATTATATTCATCCGAAATTATTTTCAGGGTTACGACGCATGTTCCAGGGTTACAACGCCTACAACGCTCATCTGGCAGAAGAAATGACACCAGAATTGCAAAATAATCAATATTTGAATTTTTTTTGATGAAAAATGCAATAAGAATGCAGTTTGCATACTTTTGAATGCACCCAAAGCATGAAAAGTAAGGTTTTCTTAGGATTTTTGATGATGTTCTGGCTTACGACGATTTTCGGGTTACAACGCGTCTCAAGAACGGAACCCCCGTTGTAACCCGGGGACTGCCTTACGTAATTATATAATCAGAGCCCTCCCTCTGTCCCTTAGCATTGATTTATTATTTACGGGTATAAAACAAACTGAGCTCTTTGGCAAGTTGTTCCTCTCTTTCCCTGAAAGTGGGTAGGGCATTGTTACCTAGCCAAAACAAAACAGAAAAATTAGAGTGACCCGCAAATTTCGGAACTTTAAATGCCAGGCGAGTGAAACCTTAGCTGTATAATTACTGGGTAAGTATAATTAAAACTTTTGTTTTATTATAAGAATGTAATTTTTCCTAACATATAAACCTGAGGTCTTTACATAAATGGCCCACCTCTAGCCACCTCTCATTCTGCTTCCTGGCTTGAAAGGTAAAGTGAATGCGTACCACCTGGATGGGAAGGATTCCTCTCTATCCATTGGTACCCAACTACCAGTATCCACCTCTTTTTAAGTTAAACATCCAACTCCAGCTTGCTCTGAAAGTACCATATGTAATGACCTCAGCTTTGTATGTTAAGAAAAATACAAATTACCTAAAAAATTTGTCATGACGATGAGGAGGCATAAGGTGGAGAATGGGATGATTGATAGATTATTTAGCCATTGTTCTAGGTTAAATTGTACTCTGCAGTACGTATGATTTGTTCATTGTATTCTGTATGTACTTTACTGTTCATAGAAAACAGTACATGAAGAAAATGTAAAGGAGAGGGGATCATATTTACATGTGAGCATCTGTTCAAGATTACTAATGATCTGGTTGTTGTTATTTTTTTTTTTATTACATCACAACATTTAATGTATATAAATATACATACAGTACAGTGTAGTTAAGTCATCATGAATGCATAGTTTGATTTCCCAAGGCTACTGTGACAACTTGGTAAGTTAGTGTATATTTTCCTAGGTTAGTCAGGGTCAGGCTAGGATTTTGGGTAGCATAGAGGTAGCATAGCTTGTTGCTAGCCTAGTTACTAGTCCTGTGACTTTGGACATAGGTGCACCCTCCTAATACCTATTTGTGCAAATAATTAAAGGGTTACTTAACTGTATTTCAAGTTCCAGTCTTGTTCTTGATCTATACTGACCTAAGTTATATCTCAAAGTAATTGTCAATTATGACATAATTTTTGATGAATAATCATTACTTTATTTTTTATAGGAATGCTTGATTACATGATTTGGCCTTGGGCTGAGCGAATTTGTGTATTGCAAGAAATTTCTGGAGATAAATTTCTGACTGAAGAAAGCTATCCAGCTTTAGTAAGTATCCTTTGAATTTTATTTTAGTTCATGGTCCCTAGTTTAAGCGCTGTCCCCAAGCCCATAAGCCTAAAAGAACACAGCTTTAGTAAGTATCCTTTGAGTTTTCCTCTAGTTCATGGCTCTGTATGAAGGTTATCCTAGTTTAAGCACTGTACCCAAGCCCATAAGCCTAAAGAAAACAGTTTTAGTTAACTGTTTTTAGATGCCATCATGATTTGGAACTCAAAAAATACTCTTTTGCGTTTATAAATAATTTTGTGAATTTATTTTATTGCCCTGTCTACCAGTGGGTTGCTTCTTAGCCTCAAAGTATATTATGTGGAAAAACTCAGAGAATGTCCACAGATTTTACACTAGTTACCCACTTAACAAGGAGATTTCTCTGAGGTAAGTGCAAACAGGTAGCAAAATCTAGATTTTGACATTAGGACTTAGCTATCATTATATAGTAGTATCATATTTCTTAATTTGTAAATTAATGATTCCATAGACAAAGGAATGGTAAAGCGTTATATGTATGTACAGTGGTACCTCGACATACAAAATTAATCCGTTCCGAGGCAGCCTTGGTATCATGAGCTTTTCGTATCTTGAACCGCATTTTACATGTAAAATGCCTAATCCGTTCCAAGCCCTATAAAAACACCCCAGTAAATTATATTTCCAGGCTTACAACACATGTTTTAGGGTTACGATGCCAATCCGACGGAAGAAATATGACTCCAAAAAGGCAAAATACTGTACATACTTGAGTAATATTCAACTGCATGTAATGTTCAACCCAATTTTTACTGCATATATTAGGACTTTAGCATATGTCCCTTAGCAATAAGCCTAGCCTATGTTAGCAGTTGCTACTGTAGCCTAGTCTATGATTCTGACATCTAAACCTAAGAAGCTAAAAGCTTAGAATATGCCAATAAAATGTACAAATAATCAGTATGTACTCATTTCAAAATAATTATTAATTAATCATTAACTATAATACACAAACAAACAAACAAAAAACTTTCCCACCTTTTGTTTACATTCAGTACTTATGAGTACCGAACGATCGCCAAGTAATCACTTTCCCTAGCACACAGTAAGCCATAAATTTTCATTATCTCTCTTCAACTAATGAAACTACCAAACAGTATAATAACCATTCATTTCTATTCTTTATTCTATCTTTACCTAATGGAGATACCGAGTTACATACTGACAGCTATAATGAAACATACATAATATTAAAACAGAAAAAGAATTCTAGAAAATACGTATTTGTTGGCTTCGATGATAGCAGTCTGATTTATTTTATATTTTATAATATCTAATTCACAATTTTTTTATCAAATTTATTGCATGTACTAATTTCAAATAATTATTAAGTAACCATTACCTATAATAAACAATAAAAAAAAAAGCTTCCAAACTTCTGTTTACGTTCAGCACTTACGAGTAAAGAACGATCGCCAAGCACACAGTACGTACAGTAATCAAATTTTCATTATCTCTCTTCAACTACTGAAACTACCAAACAGTATAATAACCATTCATTTCTTTTCTTTATTCTATCTACTTAATTGTTTTTTTTAATTAAATGTATTGCATGAATAAGTTTTTCAATTTACAGTATCCTTTTACCAATAGAATACATAAAGCACAAGGGGTAGATGCTGACCAATAGGAGAGCAGGATCTTACGGCGATGACTAGCATGAAGAACCAATGGGAGAGCGGGAGGATGGTGGCAATTTTACTCGTTGGCGGTGCGCGAGTTTTAAAATTGTTCTCGGTGGTCCGGGCGAATCTCGGGACTTTACAGCAACAACCTTTTGTAAATTGAACTATTTTTGTATGTAGAGCCAAAAAAATCTTCGTATTTGCTTTCGTATCTCGAGTTTTTCGTAAGTTGAGCCTTTCGTATGTCGAGGTACCGCTGTATATAATTACATGACTTGTACATACATTACAATACTCATTGTATTTAAATCTGTAAATATATATACATACCCATGGGAAATGGGAAAATAGCCTTTTTCATATGATATCCATTTTTTTTTTTCAAAATGAGGAGGCATATTAACCCTTAAGAGCTGGGCTAAAAAAAAGCAAATGCGGCACCCCAGGCGGGGGAAATTTTTAGGTTAGCCAGTTTAAGCAAAAAACACATCAGTGGAAAGAGTAGGATATACAAATGCACAGGATGTAAGAAAATAACTCTAAAAGATTCTCCCTCCCTTCCATGAGAAGTTGAAAAAAGACTACTATTTACAACCCCTTGTGGGGCTTCTTTTACTAGACAGTCATTAATTATACAAATTATGTTTTTTCTATCAATAATTTTATTTTATTTTGTAAAATTATGATTACAGCTCATACAATATCAAAACAGATAAGAACTAAAATCAATGACAAATTCTGAGTACATATTTTTTTTATAACCATTTACATAAATTTACTGAGATTGAAGATGCAGAAACGTTTTTGGATTATGCATGTTTTATAATATTTCTTTGTAAAATTACAATTATAACTGTCATACTATCAAAAAAGATAAGAACTAAAACCAACTGCAACCTTTTGGTATATTTATGATCAAATAAATAAAAAAGACGTCTTGGGAGGAATAGAAACACATGCCCCCTTGAAGTCAACATCACAACTAACTCATGAGCTGCCTACTTTGTTGATCTGAACCAGTCTAAAAGTTGCCATTAGTGAATTTATGGGCTATGGGAGTATTGGAACCTATTTCCTGCTTGATTTCCCCAAATTGATGCCCCGTAGTATCGATGCTCACCATGAGTGAATCCATCCTTCACCTAAAACCTGATATAGCTACTCATATGAGGGTATCCATCCATTTAGGGTTAATTAATTTGATTGTTACAATATACTATTGAGAACCATAGCCTAATGGGAATAAAATAGTTGTTTCTCTTCATATTACTCCATAAAAAAATATTAAATGATGTATTTGAGTAAAAAAAAAACATGCAGTTCTATGATTTCAAAATTAAAATCTCCTCTCTTAGACAGGCAGTACTGAACTTCTTCCCTTTGTTTTCTAGCATGTTGTCTGCTAAGTTTAGTAGATTTTTATGCCAATGTAGCATCTTTGCAGACAAGTGCAAACTTAGTAATTCAAGTTAAATATATCTTAGTTTTACCAGACCACTGAGCTGATTAACAGCTCTCCTAGGGCTGGCGCGAAGGATTAGATATTTTTATGTGGCTAGGAACCAATTGGTCACCTAGCTATGGGACCAGACCTATAGCTTATTGTGGGATCCAAACCACATTATATCGAGAAACAAATTTCTTTTCTATCATCAGAAATAAATTCCTCTGATTCCATGTTGGCTGAGCCCAGAATCAAACTTCAGACCACTGGATTGGTAGCCCAGTGCAAAAACCACTCGTCCAATGAGGAACTGCAAGCTTAGTAATATAATGCCTGTTCCAAAGAGTGGCATATTGCAGACTGCAGTAACTACAGACCAACCTCTATTCTCCATGTGCTCTCTAAAGTTGCTTAAAAACTTACTTTTAAGCCACTATATAAATTCTATGTTGAATATAAAGGAGTGTTAGTTGATAGTCAGTATACATGTAGGAAGCAGCTAGGTACCTGTTATGCTCTTTTAAAAAACTTGACATGCCATTTGGAAGGGACCTTGTTAAGGGTTTTGAGTGTGGAGTAATTCAGATAGATTTTAGTGCTGCTTTATTTTAGTAAATCACAAGGCACTTACTTATAAACTTCACAATCTTGGAGTAGGTGAATATATTTTAGGGTTAGTACTTGATGACTTCTTTACAGGTAGGCAGCAACTCAGGCAGCAACAAGTCTGGAGTTACACGGGGCAGTGTTCTTGGTCAACTGTTATTTTTAGTGTATACAAGTGACATGGTTGTTGGCTTGGAAAACAAAATTGTTCAGTATGGTGATGATGTAACACTTGTGGGTGTGGTAAAGTCTCCACTCTTGAGAATTGAAGCTGCCCTCAGCCTCATTTGGGACAAGGACTGGATCAGGGAATGGTGTAGTCGGTGGGGTATTAGGCTGAACTCCTTTAACTATTCTCACATCCATCTTTTGAGAAACTTCTAATAAAAGTTCCAGCAAATGCTGTGTGAAAGTTAGGTATTGTTTATAAGGCCTCTTGTATTAATAACCGTAATAAAATCACTGCAACCTGTTTTAGGTCATTTATACTCCCTTTACTAGAATACTGTTCTTTATTGTGGATGTCTGCTTCTGCCAGAGATTTATCTCTTTTAGATAGAGTGTTTTGTGACAGTAGTAGTAGTTATGACTTGGACCATCGATGGAAGGTCTCTTGTTTGTCTCTTTTTCATAAGTTGTATTTCAACAGATATCTTTCATATTCACAATTGATCCCTGATCTGCTTTATGTGCTGAGAGCAACCAGATTTGCTGAACAGCAGTACCAGTATGC
>NC_087200.1:173418378-173423378 GCF_015104395.2 Macrobrachium nipponense | reverse complement strand
ATGGGTGGTTCGAGAAATTCCGTTAACGGACTGGCATCCATTCGGTGGTGCGGCATGTGGAGGTGGCCAGCTCGGACACAAAAGTGGCCGAAGCTTTAAAAAGATGTTCAAGGAGATGATGATCAAGGAAGACTACAGTTCAACTGTGATGAGACTGGCCTTTTTTTGGAAAAAAATGCCTTGTCGGACGTACATCACGGAGGAAGAGAAGCTACCCGGGCATAAGCCTAATGAAAGACAGCTTACTTGCACTTTGTTCGAACACCAGTGGGGATTGCAAGGTGAAGCCCCTACTTGTCTATCATTCGGAGACTCCTCGACCCTTCAAGGCCCACAAAAATGCTTAAGGAGAAGCTTCCGGTGATGTAGAGGGCTAATGCGAAAGCCTGGGTAATGAGGCTTTTGTTCACCGAGTGGGTAAATCTGTGTTTTTGCCCCAACAGTGAAGAAAGTCTTGAAAGAGAAGCACCTCCCTCTGAAATGCCTGCTGGTGTTGGACAATGCCCCTGCTCACCCTCCTGGCCTCGAGGAAGATATCCTAGCGGAGTATTCCTTCATCAAGGTTCTTTGTCTTCCGACTAACACCACCCCTCTCTTCCAGCCCATCGACCAGCAAGTGATATCGAACTTCAAAAAGCTGTATACGAAACCATCTTTCAAGAGATGTTTCGACATCACCGATGCAACAAACATCACCTTGCGTAAATTTGGAAGGAAGCATTTCGATATCGTAATATGCATCTGACTCATCGACCAAGCTTGCAGGAGGTTTCGAGGCGAACCTTGAATTCCTCGTGGAGGAAACTCTGGCCTGATGCCATATCCGCCTGAGACTTCGAGGGATTCGACATGGACGAAGCTGGTGCTGCAGATTCAGAAACAGTTGACGATCCTAAAACTGTTTCGCAACCAGATCTTGACGAGATCGTTGCACTCAGCAAGTCCATGGGGGCTGGTCGTCGACGAGGACGACATCAATGACCTTCTCGAGGAGCACCAAGAGGAGCTTACAACGGATGACCTGAAGGAGTTTGGAGGCCATGCGAGGAGGAGGACGACGACTCTATGACAACAGTAAAAATTAAGGATGCTCTAGCTGCTTTTCATAAGGTGCAATCATTTGTAGTAAAAAGAGACACCCCGAAAAGGCTTACACAGGTCGTATGCTTGCACAGTTCGATGACGTTTGCCGGAGTCATTTCAGGAACATTGTGAAAAGTAGGCAGAAGCAATCTTCCTTGGATAGTTATTTTTTAAAGAGGCCTATAGTAGGAGTAGTTAGCAAAAAGGAAGAACCAAGTGATACTAAAAAACAGAAAGTTGAAAGTGGTGAAGAAGTTGAAATTTTGTATAAAAAAAAGACGTAACATATAAAAAAAAGTAAAAAAAAATGTAAAAATAAAAAAAAAAAAAACAATTTTTTTTTATTTTTTTTTTATTTTAAGTTTTTTGTAAAGTTAAGAGTTACAAGTTTTGTTAATGTGTTTCGTAAAGTTTAGTTTATGTTTTCCTTACTTTTTTTATGTTTCGTAAAGTTAGGTGGTACGTACATATCTGCCGTTTGTCCTCCTCCTCTGTCGCCACTTTCGGAGATAGCCTCACTCGAAAGGTAAGCTTCTACATTTTACTACATACGTATGTATGTAACGTACAGTATTTCTTGTATACCATGTACACTAATACACTTTACTTACAGGTATATTAGCAGTACGTATTAAGTTAGGTATTGAATGGTCCAAATTGTTGTAGTATTTCATTGTTTATAGGTCAATTTAGCTTTATTATGAAATTTAATGGGGTGTTTTTGGGGGGCTTGAATGGATTAGCCATTTTTACATGTAAAATGCGGTCCAAGATTTGAAAAGCTCATGATACGAAGGCCGCCTCGTAACGGATTATTTCGTATCTCGAGGTACCACTATTATATATATATACTATATACGTATATATATAGTATATATATATATATATAGATATATATATATAATATATATATATAATATATATATATATATATATATATATATATATATATATATATATATATATCCAGGCAGTCCCCCCCCGCCGGGGTTACGACGGTGTCGGCTTACGACGTTCCTAGGTTACGACGCTTGTCAATAGACGTTATTTTCCAGGGTTACGACGATGTTCCAGGTTACGACACCTACAACGCTCATCTGGGAGATGAAATATGACACCAAAAATGCAAAATAATCAATATTTGAAGGTTTTGATGAAAAATGCATAAGAATGCAGTTTTACATAGTTTTCAATGCACCCAAAGCATTAAAAGTAAGGTTTTCTTAGGATTTTTGACGATGTTTTGGCTTACGACGATTTTCGGCTTACGGCGCGTCTCAAGAACGGAACCCCAACCCCCGTCGTAACCCGGACCGCCTGTATATACATACATACATACATACACACACACATACACATACACATGTAGTTCCCAGTTATTGGCAGGGGTTCCAATGGGGTGCTGATAAGTGAAAACCACTATTAACCAATACTTGGTGATTTATGGCGCCAAGTTTCAGGTAAGGGTGCTTCTGTTGGGTATGTTATGGCGCCGTAACTATTATTGGCACCTTATGGTGCAGATAACCCAAACTTGGCCTGTTATGGCACCATAAACTACGTCATAAAGCTGGATCCCCATTAACCCTCTTACGCCGACTGGACGTATTTACGTCAACATTTTTTTGTCTCCGTGTGCCGACTGGACGTATTTTACGTTCGACTTACAAAAGTTTTTTTTAAAATTCACGGAAAAATACTTATATAGGCCTACCAGCCTAAACCTTTTTGAATCACGCCCCTTGGGGATGCTTTGTGAGTTCACGGATCAAGGTGTTGTTTTGTTTACAATCGTTACGCAGCGGCGCCAAGCGCGAATTTCTTCTTGCCGCACTAAAAAGTATCTGTGACACATCTCGGAAATTATTTCGTCCACTTTTGACATAATTTTTGTACCATTGTAAATTAGCCGTTACATGAAGTATTATATAATGAATAAAGAATGCGCATTTTTATGTAGAATACAACAATAAAATACTCATGATTGGTAGCTTTATCAGTTTTGAGATATTTTCATATAAAATAACGATAATTGCCAAACTTTCACCCTTCGGTCAACTTTGATTTCTACCGAAATGGTCGAAAAACGCAATTGTAAGCTAAAACTCTTATAGTAAGTAATATTCAATCATTTTACCTTAATTTTGCAACTGATTGGAAGTCTCTAGCACAATATTTCGATTAATGGTGAATTTATGAAAAAACTTTCCTTACGTACCGCGCAGTAACTCTTTCCGAAAAAAATCATACATCGATTGTGGTAATGTTTGCACCATTTTATTTTAAAATTAGCCGTTATATAAAGTTTTATATATGGAAATGTGCGCAATTTTCATGCGCAATACAACTAAAAACAACCCATGGTTGTAGCTTTTATCAGTTTTGAGATATTTTCATATAAATAACGATAATTGCCAAAATTTCAACCTTCGGTCAACTTTGACTCTACCGAAATGGTCAAAAACGCAATTTTAAGCTAAAACGCTTATATTCTAGTAATATTCAAGCATTACCTTCATTTTGCAACAAATTGGAAGTCTCTAGCACAATATTTTGATTTATGGTGAATTTATGAAAAAAATTAAAATTTTCTTTATGTCCGCGCGGTAACTCTTCCGAAAAAATCATACGTGCGATTGTGGTAATGTTTGCACCATTTTAAATTAGCCGTTACATAAAAGTTTTTATATATGAAAATGTGCGCAATTTTATGTATAATACAACTAAAAATAATTGAAGGTTGTAGCTTTTCTCATTTTTTGAAATATTTGAAAAACGCAATTGTAAGCTAAAACTCTTACAGTCTAGTAATATTCAGTCATTTATCTTCATCTTGAAACAAATTCGAAGTCTCTAGCAAAAATATTTTAGATTTATAGTGAATTTTTAAAAAAATCTTTCCTTCCCTCCGCGCGTGGATTCTCCGCCACAAATCTCCGAATGCGTACGTCCCATTCTCGGAATATTAGCTCCATTTCATATTAGGCATTTCATAGAGTTTTATATATGAAAATGTGTGCAATTTCATGTAGAATAAAACGAAAAATATTTTAAGGTTGTAGCTTTTCTTATTTCCGAAATATTGCATATAAAAAATATATATATATAAAAAAATTCGAAATTCGGTCAACTTTAACTCGTCAGATATGGTCGAAAACTACAATTGTAAGCTAATACTCTTACAGTATAGTAATATTCAATCATTTGTCCTTCATTTTGAAAGAAATTGGAAGTCTCTAGGACAATATTTAGATTTATGGTGAATTTTTGAAAAAAAATATTTGTTTACGTACCGCAGCGTTACGAATTCATGCATTATTTTGTGATAATATTTCTCTGTGTTGCTTTTATCGTTTTACAATGTGTTATATACCAAAAATGATCGCAATTTAGTGTACATTACAATGAAAAAAAGTAACTTGTTACCTTTAACCTAACCGTTTTACGTACAGCGCGATTTGAATACAATTATATATGAAATTTCGTTTTTGCGCTATCATATATCGCATTATTTATATATGATAATGATAATTTTTTTTCATTTCTGATGGTTGCATACTAGACTTCAGGCAATGACAAAAAAAGGAGCCAAAAATGAACTCTTAATCTTGAAAACTAAGCGTGCTGGTGATTTTTGAAAAAAAATCTTTTTTTCCGCTTCTGCGCTCACTCCAAAACCCCTCCGGCATACAGGAGACAATTTTTTCTTTACCGCTCTGGCGTAAGAGGGTTAACTGAGTCTGCCGATAACCGGTGACTGCCTGTATATGTTATTGAAATTTTGCTGTGCTTATATTAACGTATTACAGAACTGCAATATGTATTTGAAAATTAGCAAATTTTTGTTCATCATAAAAAATGTATTTAACTAGTCGTGAAAATAGAATTGGTACGTATGCATGAAAATATGTACCGTA
>NC_087200.1:173380878-173413378 GCF_015104395.2 Macrobrachium nipponense | reverse complement strand
CTTTTGATTAATTTATTTGTAAGATTAACATTTTTATCTGTCTGTTTATTATTCAAGAAATCTCCGCACATGGTCAGTTTTATGATTTTTATTGTAGTTTTAGTCATAGATGTGCATGGTTAGAGATTGTCCATTTGTCCCTCTATCATTATAACTCCCATATAGTTGAAGGAATTTGTGGTGCAAAGGTAGACCATCATGCATAAATGTGCATGAAGAGAGATTATCTTTCTGTCCTTCTGTATGTCAGTCAGTGTGTCTTTCATGCTTGCTTTTTCATCAAATATTTGTACGTTTAAATGAGATTTTATTCAATCTTTTTACAAAAGAGACCATCACTCAGATTGGTTTGAAGGGGGATCATCTCTCTGTTTAAATGTTCTTTTGTCTGTCAGTGTTTTTCACTTTGTCTTGCATCTTAACTCCTCCTACACAATTAAAAGGGGTTTCAGTCTAATATGGTACCAGTGTGACAGCCAAGTCCACATTCTGAGGTGAAGGCCAAATCTGAATCCACATCGTCTAAGGCAAAGATTGAATCCAAGCCCACATTACCTAAGGCAAAGATCAAATCTGTGCCCTAGTCCAAACATAGGATTCAAAGTCAGGAGTATAGTTTTTAGATTTCAGTTACAGTCAATCAATCACAATCAAGGGAAACAGTAGATGGGAGAAATAGTATTGGATTTAAATATAGCATGTAAAAAAACTTACCAGCATTTATGCCTATGTAAATTTTTATTTTGGTCAAAGCAAGATTAAATAAAACAGTAATTATAGTCAAACCAAAATGGCGTGGCAGGTGACAGGAGTGCCATCAGAATGCTTTGTATTCGAATCCAGCAGTTTAGGACCTTTTCCCTTGTATACAAAAAGAAAAATCTCATCGGTTTATTAGTAAACCCAGATTAAGTTCTGTACTGGATGGTGCGAGACCAATCCCTCCACCCACACTTCCATTTCTTACTTTTTTTTCTTTTTCCTTATTATGAATTATTATAAATAGTTTACTTCTGGAATATTGGTAGCTTCACATGCCCAGTCATAAACTCTCGTCACATCGGTCAAGGGCCCATTGTTTATCTTTTCTCTCGCAAAGTAATTGTGAATGTTGTATGCTAGTGACCTGGCTGAAAATATAGAGAACATGTCTCAGTTTCTTCAAATGATTATCTATACAAAACACATTTATATATAGACAAAGATGAAAGACCAAACAAATTTTATGGCTTTATAAAAGACATGACCCCAGTACCTGATAAAATCTTTCAGTAAGATCAACTTGACTTATAGGGATAGGAAGTGCAATTAAGGATTTTGACGTATGAAAAATCTATTTCTGGGCGAAGGGCCCGGTCTCCCAGTGAAATAGATTCCTTTAGCACTATTTCTAAGGTAAAATATTGTTATAATACCAGAGAACCGCTAAATTGGGAAATGCCAAGAATATTCTGGCTCGCTCACCTTTATTAAAAGGTGTCGGTATGGTTTTTTCTGGGGCGAGTGAAACCACTACCACGGGTCCTTCTCCAATTAGCCTCTCCTACATCAAAAAATCTCAGCATCTGTATGCAGTAAAGGGTCAACCATACCTTGCCTTTGTTTCTTTGATAGGCTGTATTGTTTTAGATGTTAAATTATTGGATGTTCAAGTATAAAAAATGTCTTTTCAAGATTCTAAGATCACTAGGATGGGGCCAGGAAAAGAATACAGCTCTGCCAGGTCTATTTAGCCTTTTTAATTTCAGTCTTGAGGTTATGACTTTACCAGAGATTTGTCATTTTCTGTACTTCGTTTAATAAAGAAACAGAGTAAGTTTGGTTGTTTTTAATGATTTTCCATTCTGTTTTTTTTTAAATAACAATCACAGATCTTGTAATAATGCCATAATTTCAAGCCAGGTGTGTGTATTAATAATTCCTTTTCAGTATATATGCACACACTTTATCACTGAGGTTTTAGGTTTTAAGTAGGTGGATTTCCACATGGGTAAAATGAAGAAAATGACCCTTAACCCCGAACGATATAGTCCGGGAGAAACCTCCATCACCTGCCACTACATTTTGGTTTGACTATACTAGTAATAATTTCAGGATATTGCACGTCTGCTTTAAATTTTTGAATAGTACTACTATATACAGTGGTACCTCGAGATACGAAAGGCTCAACTTACGAAAAATTCGAGATACGAAAGCAAATACGAACAATTTTACGCTTCTACATACGAAAATTGTTCAAGATACGAAAGGTTGTTGGTGTAAAGTCCAAGATTCGCCCGGACCACCGAAAGCAATTTTGAAACTCGCGTGCCGCCAACTGAGTAGACTCGCCACCATCCTCCCGCTCTCCCATTGGTTCCTGATGCTTGTCACCGCCATGAGATCCTTCTCTCCTATTGGTCAGCATCCCTCCCATGATGCATCAACGTAGCGGTGTGCTTTTTCGGCCACTGCACGGCATCATCTGTATCGTACGCACGCTGTATTTGTTCGTTCTAACGATTTAGTTTGTTAACGTAAATTCGTTAGTGATTTTCGTTGTTGTTTATACTTTATCATGTTGTGTGAGAACTTTACTACATACGTATACGACTACATAACATAATTGCGTACAGCATATACGTAGTCATGGGTCCCAAGAAAGTTGAAATTCACGGAAAAGAAGAGGATGCTTTCTTTGCACGATGAAATGGAAAGGCTTCTTCTTGTCTGGATAAAAGACAAAGAAATTGCTAGCGATAGGATAACGGAGACAGCAATCTGCCAAAAGGACAGCGCTATTTTCGGCGATTTGATTGCCCAGGCCCGAAGACTACGGAGGAGAAGGGACATCAACGCCAACCCCCAGACTTCAAGGCTTTGCATGGGTGGTTCGAGAAATTCCGTAAACGGATTGGCATTCCATTCGGTGGTGCGGCATGGTGGGGAGGCGGCCCCAGATCAGACACGAAAAGCGGCTGAAGCCTTTAAAAAGAAAACGTTCGACGAGATGATGATCAAGGGACGGCTACAGTTCTCAGCAAGTCTTCAAACTGTGATGAGACTGGGCCTTTTTTGGAAAAAAATCCCTCGTCGGATGTACATCATGCAGGAGGAGAAGAAGCTATCTGGGCATAAGCCTATGAAAGACAGGCTTACGTTCGCACTTTGTTCAAACTCCAGTGGGGATTGCAAGGTGAAGCCCCTACTAGTCTATCATTCGGAGACTCCTCGAGCCTTCAAGGCCCACAAAATGCTTAAGGAGAAAGCTTCCAGTGATGTATGGAGGGCTAATGCGAAAGCCTGGGTAACAAGGCTTTTGATCACCGAGTGGGTAAATCAGTGTTTCGGCCCGACAATGAAGAAATTCTTGAAGAGAAGCGCCTCCCTCTGAAATGCCTGCTGGTGTTGGACAATGCCCCTGCTCACCCTCCTGGCCTCGAGAAGATATCCTAGCGGAGTACAGTGGGCCCCCGCATTCGCGTTCTCTGAATTCGGGGGCGCACACATTCGCGGATTTCTCTCGGGAACGTTTCCCCACATTATTCGAGGAAAATTCACGCATTCACGGTATTTTTCTATGAGAAATATCCACAAATTCTTTTTTTGTGATAAAACCAAGTATGAAAATTTGTAGTGTTTTTTCTTGATTTTTAACAAACAAAATAGGCTGTTTTTAACATTTTTATAGGGGTTCCAAACATTCGGAGTTCTAACCATTCATGGGGGGGTCTGGTACGCATCCCCTGCGAATACGGGGGACTACTGTATTCCATCATCAAGGTTCTTTATCTTCCGCCTAACACCACCCCTCTCCTCCAGCCCATGGACCAGCAAGTGGTATCAAACTTCAATAAACTGCATACGAAACATCTTTTCAAGAGATGTTTCGACATCACCGATACCACAAACCTCACCTTGCGTGAAATTTTGGAAGGAGCATTTCGATATCGTAATATGCATCCGACTCATCGACCAAGCTTGGCGGGAGGTTTCGAGGCGAACCTTGATTCTTTGTGGAGGAAACTCTGGCCTGATGCCGTATCCTCCGCCCGAGACTTCGAGGGATTCGACGTGGGCGACAAGCTGGTGCTGCAGATTCAGAAAACAGTTGACGATCCTGAAACTGTTTCGCAACCAGATCTTGACGAGATCGTTGCACTCACGGCAAGTCCATGGGGCTGGTCGTCGACGAGGACGACATCAATGACCTTCTCAAGGAGCGCCAAGAGGAGCTTAAGATGGATGACCTGAAGAAGTTGGAGGCCATGCAACATAACTTTGTTCAAGAGGAGTTCTCTACAGCGGCGAGGAGGAGGACGACAACTCTATGACAACGGCAGAAATTAAGGATGCTCTAGCTGCTTTTCATAAGGGGCAATCATTCGTAGAAAAGAGACACCCCCGAAAAGGCTTACACAGGTCGTATGCTTGCACAGTTCGATGACGTTTGCCTGAGTCGTTTCAGGGACATGTGAAAAGTAGCCAGAAGCAATCTTCCTTGATAGTTATTTTTAAAGAGGCTTTAGTAGGAGTAGTAAGCAAAAAGGAAGAACCAAGTGATACTAAAAAAACAAAGTTGAAAGTGGTGAAGAAGTTGAAATTTTGTAAAAAAAAAAAAAAAAAAATCATTTTAAGTTTTTTGTAAAGTTAAGTGTTACAGTTTTGTTAATGTGTTTCGTAAAGTTTAGTTTATGTTTTTCCTTACATTTTTTTATATGTTTCGTAAAGTTAAGTGTACGTACATCTGCCATTTGTCCTCTTCTGTCGCCACTCGAAAGGTAAGGTTCCACATTTTACTACTTACGTACATATGTACGTACAGTATTTCTTGTATACCATGTACACTAATACACTTTATTTACAGGTATATTAGCAGTACGTGCCTACCCATTTTTCAGTACTTTCTATGTACTATACTAATTTTTTATAATATGAAATTGTTCTTATTGATAAATAAAACATTAAAAAGGTTTTAATAACTTGAAAAAGTTTGAAATTACACACAGGACGGTGAAAACTCCCACTCATAAACAATGCCACCTTTGGGTGCCAGTGCACTGTACGATACAGTCATTTACTTTAAAAAACCTATTGGATGGAATTTCCTCTACCTATCCTCTACCAAAAAAACTTCAGACTCCTCTATCTCATCCTCTGTGAAGAGTTCTTTAGCTGAAGGAAGGCTTTGTGAACCATTTCGGGTACTGGCGGATCATGCGTGTCTTCACTCTCGTTAGGCCTAACAATTTGGTTACGAGCGCCTGTCCCAGTTTCTTTGTCCGGCACATTCACTATGCAATTGTTTTCATATAAATTTATTCACGATAAAAAAAGAACTGATGAAAATTCAAATTTGATATGAAATTATAATTTCTTAAAAAGAAATTATAAAATTCAAAATTTAACATGAAATGACAGTTTCTTGAAAAGTTTAGATCGAACAATTCTCTCTCTCTCTCTCTCTCTCTCTCTCTCTCTCTCTCTCTCTCTCTCTCTCTCTCTCTCTACTGCCTTTTTTTGTGCTTGATGTATTTCAATACAAGTTATAGTATAGCACTGTACATATCCTTTAATAAAATGTGAAAAAGTATACAGTGGTCCCCCCGTATTCGCAGGGGATGCGTACCTGACCCCCCCTCCCCCGTGAATCATTAGAACCCGCAAATAGTTGGAACCCCTATAAAAACGCTGAAAACAGCCTATTTTATTAGTTACAATTCAAGAAAACCCCACTAAACATTTTTATACTTGGTGTTTTTAATAGTTTATCACAAAAAGTGCATTTTATGATGAAATGATAAAAAAACCAGGAATTTGAGGATATTTCTCATAGAAAAATACTGCGAGTATGCGAATTTTCCGCGAATAATGCGGGGAAACGTTCCCGAGAGAAATCTGCGAATGTTTGAGTCCGCGAATCCGGAGAACACAAATACGGGGGCCCCACTGTAAATGTAAAAAAACAAAATAAGCTCTAATTGCACATCCACCCTTTCACAGCCAATGAGACACCTTTCCTGCTCCACTTACCTTCCAAAACAATTTTTTCTCTTATGAGATCTTGTAAACAGCCTTACTGCTGCTCCCCTCCCATGGCTCCCACCCACCTTAGGAACTTCTCCAGGCTTCCCACACCCCCCAGACCCGTTTCTCAGCTTCTTCTTGGGTGTAATAAGTGTTATCAATATTCCTTGGACCATGTAGCATTGCCAATCATTGGAGAGTGGTTTTCTCAAATTTTTAAAATTGATGTAGTGTATATGTTTTATATCTTTGGTGTTATGTCCGGTGCTGACAGATAATGAAGATCCAGGTAATCATGGGATCACTTGTGCGTGTGTGTATATAATATATATATATATATATATATATATATATATATATATATATATATATATATATATATATATATATATATATATATATATATATATATATATATATGTGTATGTATATATATATATATTATATAATAATTAATATATATTATATATATTATATATATATATTTAGATATATAAAATATTTATATTTATTATATATATATATATATATATAATATATTATATATATCTATATTATATATATACATCGTCTCCCTCAGCTCCTTGTTGTATGTTGGTTGATAGCCATGCTTCCCATATCCATCCTATATATATATATATATATATATATATATATATATATATATATATATATATATATATATACACGCACACACACACTTTTGCACACACTATATGGTTTATATGTTTATATACAGTATACTATAAATTTATACACACACATATATACTACATGTATTGTATGTGTGCAAACAGACATATGTTGGTCCATTGTTAATTTTCTTCCTATATGGCAGCCCTTTTTGTTTCTTTACTGCTTGAGGCTATGCCCTTCTATTAAGAAAGTATCCTTTGACCAAGAGCTTTGAGAGGCTAGAGTGGAATTGGTTGGCTGTTAAACTATTTTGCAATGACAGTTACTTATGCAGCATATTTATATAATATTCAAGTGACCTAACCTTTTTTTCCGCTTCTGCGCTCACTCCAAAACCCTCCGGCATACAGGAGACAATTTTTTCTTTACCGCTCTGGCGTAAGAGGGTTAACTGAGTCCGCCGATAACCGGTGAACTGCCTGTGTATATGTTATTGAAATTTTGCTGTGCTTATATTAACGTATTACAGAACTGCAATACGTATTTGAAAATTAGCAAATTTTTGTTCATCATAAAAAATGTATTTAACTAGTCGTGAAAATAGAATTGGTACGTATGCATGAAAATATGTACCGTAAACAGAAACATATGTACGCTGCTATTCCTGTTGTCGTACGTATATTAGATATGCTCTTCGTACTTATAGTATCATCCTTAACCACTTTATGTATGTTCGTAATATTTTAAAAATCCTCTTAAAACAAAACATTTCACAAAATGTACAGTATGCGCAGAGTATCAATGTGCAGTTTTTACCCAATTGACCCAATAGAGTTCAATGTTCTCTTGTTAGTGCGTGTTTTGTGTGTACAGTATATGCCACTACGGACAAAGAATATTCTTTGAAATCGCCAACTAAATTGTCCTCCCTCTCTCTCACTTTAGGGGTAATGTAAGATGTATTTAAAATTATATTGCTGTAAAGATTTTGAATGATTGTGTAATATTTGAAATTTATCCACTACTTATTTTCATTTTATTTTCAAGTAAAAGCAGATTGGAAAATAAAATGCTTTATCATAAAAAAAACTTTATAGTAATAACATTTCAAATAAATCTTACATTACCCTTACAGAGAGAAAGTGGTAGAGAATCGTACACTTATTATGCTCAGTCCGGGGCCCAACCTGGAGTGAGCTTGATAGATGCATAACTACATTATAAGTACAGGCAGTTCCCGGTTAACGTCAGAATCAGTTAATGGCGATCCAGTTTTATGGCCTTTGTTGAGTGCCATAACATTGGCAATTTATGGCACCATAACTTGCTGAGTTTCTGTTATCGGCACCATAAGGTGCCAATAATTGAATTATAGTGCCATAACATACTTAACAACATACCTAACAGAGTGCCATTAACCAGGTATCAGCACCATTAACTGAAACTTGGTGCCATAAACACCATAAATTGCAGAGTTTTGGTTAATGGTGGTTTTCGCTTATCCGCACCCCACAGAGAACAGAACCCTTGCCAATAACCTGGGGACTGCCTATATGCTGTAAATCATTTTTATCATAAAAATCAGTATTCAGTAACACACACAATATGAAAAAATACAGTAATTAGTGAATAAAGTGTTGTTATACAAAAAAAGTGAATAGTGATAATTTTAAAAAGGATAACGTAATACTTCAGTGCAATTAGTGAAAAAGGCTTATGTATACAGTGCAGGGGTAACTTGATTAGTTGCCAGATGTTTTGTAAGACAGATTTATTTAATATGTATTAAAGATTTATTTAAATTGTATTAAAAATTTTATAGATATTTTGCTGTTTGCATTAATATTAATATTTTAAAATGAGTAAACCATTATTATAAGCATTTTAGGGGGGCATATGTACTTAAGAAATGTGGTTTAGGAAAAGAACGTTAAAAATATCATGGACAGAAAGGAAAACTAATAAGGAAGTAGTATTAGAGAGAGTACGCACTGAAAGAGATCTTTTGGCCTCAGTGAGAACACTGTATATGTACTATATATATATATATATATATATATATATAAGTATATATATATATATATATGTTATATATATATATGTATATATAATGTATATATATATGTATATAAGTCATATCACATTACCGTGATTCAGTATATATATCGAGCTACAAATGTCCTTTAATATCTAATTCGCTCTACCTCGGAATTAATATATGATTTCATATATGTTTAACCGAAGAGGAATTTATTCATCGATAATAGAATTACCGGCCGACGGGCACGAACCATCGACATCTTCAATTCCAGGACTGGCAGTGAAGCCTTAGCCAACCCCGCCACCGCAAGAGATATAAGTTTATGCCGCCTCCCATCTTAAATACCTGCTGCACTCGGGTATTTTTAGTTTTGGAGACTGCATCAAACCCATCTCGTCCTCGGTAGCGTGGTAGTGCTTTTGCCCGCACGTAGTCATTATATAAGTCATATCACATTACTGTGATTCATATACATATATCGAGCTACAAATGTCCTTTAATATCTAATTCGCTCTACTCGGAATTAATATATTTTTCAATATATGTTTAACCGAAGGGGTTTAATGATTCAGCGATAATAGAATTGCTGGCCGACGGGCACGAACCATCGACATCTTCAATTCTAGGACTGGCAGTGAAGCCTTAGCCAACCCCGCCACCGCAAGAGATATAAGTTTATGCCGGCATAAACTTAAAGTTTGCCCAGTCAGGGGGTGTGCTTAACAAATACTTAGCCTGTCCATTAAGATTAATGCTCTTAGGCAGTAGAAATGCATGCATGATATTTAGATAAGGTTTTTTTTTGTTTTATTTTTTTTCAAAAAAATATGGAATGCATCATGGATGCATAGTCAGCAACTGTCCTTGGCACTGCCAATAATGTTTATGGCAGTTATTAGGTCCTGCCTCATCAACATCTTATAGTTTTATTTATGCCTGCCTTCATGTTGCTCACTGAAGGAAGGCACCTTCGTGGACATGAAACCTTTTTTTGGAGAAATGCATAATGGTTATCCCAATATAATAGCCAGGGCATTCATGGACTGGGTATTGGAACTGTTAGACCATATTTTTCCTTACGAAGATTTTCAAAATTTTTGGATTTTTACAATAGATTATGAGTTGAGGTTAGCAGTTTTAATGTGTTTGTTGATGGTATTGAAGAGAAGAGACAAGAATTATTGATGCTGCTTCCTTTTTGACAGAACTTATCTGAAAGATGGCTTACTTCCTTCATGTATTATTATTGTTATGAAAATAATGATAGTAACCACCCATCATTTTACAGAGTAATGCCTACTGCATGTACTTCAGACTAAGCAGAGTAGCAATTGAAATAGGTTCTCCTGTTTTGGAACATCATGCTGTTACCTTTGGTTTTCTTCAGTTGGGAAAATCTCATAGCCAGGAATTAAGAGTTGAAATCTTATCAAAAAAAAGGAAAAACTTATTGTTTGTTTATCAGTACAGTCAACCCCCTGTATTCATAGGGGGGGACTTATGTAACAGTGGTCCCCCCCCTCCCCGTGAATAGTTAGAATCCGCAAATAACTGGAACCCCTATAAAAGTGCTGCTAAAAACAGCCTATTTTGTTAGTTAAAACTCAAGAAAAACCCACTACAAATTTTTATACTTGGTAATAATTTTATATAAAAAATGCATTTTTTTGTGAAATTTATATAAAAAAACAGGAATTTGTGGATATTTCTCATAGAAAAATACAGCAAATATACGAATTTTCCGCGAATAATGCGGGGAAACATTCCCGAGAGAAATCTACGAATGTGTGAGTTTGCGAATCCAGAGAACGCGAATATGGGGGGCCCACTATATTCATAGATTTCTGTCTGGAACATCAACCCCCATTATCCACGGGAAATTTGCTTGTTCGCAGTTTTTTTCTATGAGAAATATCACAAATTCCTGTTTTTATTTTTTAGTAATTTGATCATAAAATGCAATTTTTGTGATAAAACTATTAAAAAACCAGGTGTAAACATTTATAGTTAGTTCTTGAATTTTAACTATAAAATAGGCAGTTTTTAGTATTTTAGTATTTTTATAGGAGTTCCAACCTATCTCAGATTCTAGCTATTTACGCAGCGGTATCTGGTACCCAACCCCACGAATCAGGGGGGAACCCTGTAAATACAAGTTACCAGTATAGTTTGAAAACTATATCTATATGAGGACATAGGGTCCAGTGAGTCTCATTGTGTGGGTAGACGTATAGATTCATTTTCTGTACTTTTTAACAGATGTCATGGATGGAACTCATGATGTCTGATCCTCCTGTAGCTGAAACATACCTTCCTCTTGAGGCTCATATGTATTTCATCTCAACTTTTGATGGCAAAACTCAGGAAGTAAAGCACAAAGAAGTTAGTCGGCTTTAGGATCCAGAGATCTTTATTAAACAGTTTAAACACTTAACAATAAATATATTGGTAAGTTTGTAACAGTTACTCTACACAACATGCAACGGAAGTTATCAATTTTATATTTGAAAGTTTCACTTAATGCCAATATTACCAAGGTTTGACTACTATAAAGATATGCATAGGCAACATAATCCCACTTTTTATAACAGATTAGGAATCATTTAAGCATTTACACTGACATACTTTTGAGCTAATTGACTTTGTCCTTTTAATGGTTTCTGAAATGATGGATGAAGAAAATAGATATCGTATGATAGAAAAGAAAAAAGCTCAAGATGTATTGTAACATTTTCGGTTTAATGTAATCTCTAAGTTTTAAAGAAAAGAAAGTAACACAAATCTGGAATCAGAGCTAGTAAACTGTAGTCTTGAAGTAGTTTTGTGTCATCTATGTGAATTGCAGTTGCAATGCACTTTTGATTAATTTATTTGTAAGATTAACATTTTTATCTGTCTGTTTATTATTCAAGAAATCTCCGCACATGGTCAGTTTTATGATTTTTATTGTAGTTTTAGTCATAGATGTGCATGGTTAGAGATTGTCCATTTGTCCCTCTATCTTTGTAACTACCCATATAGTTGAAGGAATTTGTGGTGCAAAGGTAGACCATCATGCATAAATGTGCATGAAGAGAGATTATCTTTCTGTCCTTCTGTATGTCAGTCAGTGTGTCTTTCATGCTTGCTTTTTCATCAAATATTTGTACGTTTAAATGAGATTTTATTCAAACTTTACAAAAGTAGACCATCACTCAGATTGGTTTGAAGGGGGATCATCTCTCTGTTTAAATGTTCTTTTGTCTGTCAGTGTTTTTCACTTTGTCTTGCATCTTAACTCCTCATACACAAAAGGGGTTAGGGGGTTTCAGTCTAATACGGTACCAGTGTGGCAGCCAAGTCCACATTCTGAGGTGAAGGCCAAATCTGAATCCACATCGTCTAAGGCAAAGATTGAATCCAAGCCCACATTACCTAAGGCAAAGACCAAATCTGTGCCCTAGTCCAAACATAGGATTCAAAGTCAGGAGTATAGTTTTTAGATTTCAGTTACAGTCAATCAATCACAATCAAGGGAAACAGTAGATGGGAGAATAGTATTGGATTTAAATATAGCATGTAAGAAAACTTACTAGCATTTATGCCTATGTAAATTTTTATTTTGGTCAAAGCAAGATTAAGTAAAACAGTAATTATAGGCAAACCAAAATGGCATGACAGGAGTGCCATCAGAAGTGCTTTGTATTCGAGTCCAGCAGTTTAGGATCTTTTCCCTTGTATACAAAAAGAAAAATCTCATCGGTTTATTAGTAAACCCAGATTAAGTTCTGTACTGGATGGTGCGAGACCAATTCCTCCACCCACACTTCCATTTCTTACTTTTTTTTCTTTTTCCTTATTATGAATTATTATAAATAGTTTACTTCTGGAATATTGGTAGCTTCACATGCCCAGTCATAAACTCTCGTCACATCGGTCAAGGGCCCATTGTTTATCTTTTCTCTCGCAAAGTAATTGTGAATGTTGTATGCTAGTGACCTGGCTGAAAATACAGAGAACATGTCTCAGTTTCTTCAAATGATTATCTATACAAAACGCATTTATATATAGACAAAGATGAAAGACCAAACAAATTTTATGGCTTTATAAAAGACGTGACCCCAGTACCTGATAAAATCTTTCAGTAAGATCAACTTGACTTATAGGGATAGGAAGTGCAATTAAATGATTATCAAATCTCAGCATCTGTATGCAGTAAAGGGTCAACCATACCTTGCCTTTGTTTCTTTGATAGGCTGTATTGTTTTAGATGTTAAATTATTGGATGTTCAAGTATAAAAAATGTCTTTTCAAGATTCTAAGATCACTAGGATGGGGCCAGGAAAAGAATACAGCTCTGCCAGGTCTATTTAGCCTTTTTAATTTCAGTCTTGAGGTTATGACTTTACCAGAGATTTGTCATTTTCTGTACTTCGTTTAATAAAGAAACAGAGTAAGTTTGGTTGTTTTTAATGATTTTCCATTCTGTTTTTTTTTAAATAACAATCACAGATCTTGTAATAATGCCATAATTTCAAGCCAGGTGTGTGTATTAATAATTCCTTTTCAGTATATATGCACACACACACAAATACGCACACATCTGCATGCTTAATCCACCTTTATCACTGAGGTTTTAGGTTTTAAGTAGGTGGGTTTCCATATGGGTAAAATGAAGAAAATGGCCTTAACTCCAAACGATATAGTCTGGGAGAAACCTCCATTCACCTGCCACTACATTTTGGTTTGACTATACTAGTAATAATTTCAAGGATATTGCACGTCTGCTTTAAAATTTAGGAATAGTACTATATACAGTGGTACCTCGAGATACGAAAGGCTCAACTTACGAAAAATTCGAGATACGAAAGCAAATACGAACAATTTTACGCTTCTACATACGAAAATTGTTCAAGATACGAAAGGTTGTTGCTGTAAAGTTCGAGATTTGCCCGGACCACCGAAAACAATTTTGAAACTCGCGCGCCGCCAACTGAGTAGACTCACCACCATCCTCCCGCTCTCCCATTGGTTCCTGATGCTAGTCACCGCCATGAGATCCTTCTCTCCTATTGGTCAGCATCCCTCCCATGATGCATTACGTAGCGGTGTGCTTCTTCGGCCACTGCACAGCATCATCTGTATCTTATGCACGTAGTATTCGTTCGTTCTAAAGATTTCGTTTATTAACGTAAATTCATTAGTGATTTCGTTGTAGTTTACTTTATCATGTTGTGTGAGAACTTTACTACATACGTATACGTACTACATAACATAATTGCGTACAGCATATATGTAGTCATGGGTCCCAAGAAAGTTGAAATTCACAGAAAGAAGAGGATGCTTTCTTTGGAGATGAAGATGGAGATTATCAAGAAGTATGAAGCTGGTATGCGATTGAATGTGATCGCCAAAGAATATGGCCAAAATCCGTCGACAATAGGCACCATCCTTAAGCAGAAGGATGTCATCAAAGCAGCTACACCTTCCAAAGGCGTCACTATTTTGTCCAGCAAGAGGAGCCACGTGCACGATGAAATGGAAAGGCTTCTTCTTGTCTGGATAAAAGACAAAGAAATCACTGGCGATACAATAACCGAGACTGCAATCTGCCACAAGGCCAGCGCTATTTTCGGCGATTTGATTGCCCAGGATAAAGACGACAGAGGAGAAGGGACATCAACGCCAACCCCAGACTTCAAGGCTTCGCATGGGTAGTTCGAGAAATTCCGTTAAAGGATTGGCATTCCATTCGGTGGTGCGGCATGGGGAGGCGGCCAGCTCGGACACGAAAGCGGCCGAGGCCTTTAAAAAGATGTTCGACGAGATGATGATCAAGGAAGGCTACAGTTCTCAGCAAGTCTTCAACTGTGATAAGACTGGCCTTTTTTGGAAAAAAATGCCACGTTGGATGTACATCATGCAGGAAGAGAAGAAGCTACTTGGGCATAAGCCTATGAAAGACAGGCTTACGCCCGCACTTTGTTCGAACGCCAGTGGGGATTGCAAGGTGAAGCCCCTACTTGTCTATCATTTGGAGACTCCTCGAGCCTTCAAGGCCCACAAAATACTTAAGGAGAAGCTTCCAGTGATGTGGAGGGCTAATGCGAAAGCCTGGGTAACGAGGCTTTTGTTCACCGAGTGGGTAAATCAGTGTTTCAGCCTGACAATGAAGAAATTCTTGGAAGAGAAGCGCCTCCCTTTGAAATGCCTGCTGGTGTTGGACAATGCCCCTGCTCACCCTCCTGGCCTCGAGGAAGATATCCTAGCGGAGTACAGTGGGCCCCCCATAATTGCGTTCTCCGGATTCACGGACTCACACATTCGCGGATTTTTCTCGGGAACGTTTCCCCACATTATTCGAGGAAAATTTGCGCATTCGCGGTATTTTTCTATGAGAAATATCCACAAATTCCTGTTTTTTTTTTTTTTTATCAATTTCATCATAAAATGCACTTTTTGTGATAAAACTATTAAAAAAACCAAGTATGAAAATTTGTAGTGGTTTTTCTTGAGTTTTAACTAACAAAATAGACTTTTTAGCATTTTTATAGGGGTTCCAAACATTCGAGGGTTCTAACTATTCACGGGGGGGTCTGGTACGCATCCCCCGCGAATACGGGGGGGACTACTGTATTCCTTCATCAAGGTTCTTTATCATCCGCCTAACACCACCCCTCTCCTCCAGCCCATGGACCAGCAAGTGGTATTGAACTTCAAGAAGCTGTATATGAAACATCTTTTCAAGAGATTATTCGACATCGGTGCGTGAATTTTGGAAAGACCATTTCAATAACGTCATATGCATCCGACTCATCGATCAAGCTTGGCAGGAGGTTTCGAGGCGAACCTTGAATTCTTCGTGGAGGAAACTCTGGCCTGATGCCGTATCCGCCCGAGACTTTGAGGGATTCGACGTGGGCGAAGCTGGTGCTGCAGATTCAGAAACGGTTGACGATCCTGAAACTGTTTCGCAACCAGATCTTGACGAGATCATTGCACTCGGCAAGTCCATGGGCTGGCGACGAGGACAACATCAACGACCTTCTCGAGGAGCACCAAGAGGAGCTTATGACGGATGACCTGAAGGAGTTGGAGGCCATGCAACATAACTTTGTTCAAGAGGAGTTCTCTAGCAGCGGCGAGGAGGAGGAGGACGACTCTATGACAATGGCAGAAATTAAGGATGCTCTAGCTGCTTTTCATAAGGTGCAATCATTCGTAGAAAAGAGACACCCCGAAAAGGCTTACACAGGTCGTATGCTTGCACAGTTCGATGACGTTTGCCTGAGTCGTTTCAGGGACATTGTCAAAAGTAGGCAGAAGCAATCTTCCTTGGATAGTTATTTTTTAAAAAGGCCTTTAGTAGGAGTAGTAAGCAAAAAGGAAGAACCAAGTGATACTAAAAAACAAAGTTGAAAGTGGTGAAGAAGTTGAAATTTTGTAGAAAAAAAAAATTATTTTTAAGTTTTTTGTAAAGTTAAGTGTTACAGTTTTGTTAATGTGTTTCGTAAAGTTTAGTTTATGTTTTCCTTACATTTTTTTATGTGTTTCGTAAAGTTAAGTGTACGTACATATCTGCCATTTGTCCTCCTCTGTCGCCACTCGAAAGGTAAGGTTCCACATTTTACTACATACGTACATATGTACGTACAGTATTCTTGTATACCAATGTACACTAATACTTTTATATTTACAGTATATTAGCAGTACTTGCTACCCATTTTTCAGTACTTTCTATGTACTATACTATACTGTAATTTTTTATAATATGCAAAATTGTTCTTATTGATAAATAAAACATTAAAAAGGTTTTAATAACTTGAAAAAGTTTGAAATTACACACAGGACGGTGAAAACTCCCACACATAAACAATGCCACTTTTGGGTGCCAGTGCACTGTACGATACAGTCATTTACTTTAAAAAACCTATTGGATGGAATTTCCTCTACCTATCCTCTGCCAAAAAAACTTCAAACTCCTCTATCTCATCCTCTGTGAAGAGTTCTTCAGCTGAAGCTTTGTGAACCGTTTCGGGTACTGGCGGATCATGCGTGTCTTCACTCCCGTTAGGCCTAACAAATTTGGTTATGAGCGCCTGTCCCAGTTTCTTTGTCCGGCACATTCACTATGTAATTGTTTTCATATAAATTTATTCTACGATAAAAAAAGAACTGATGAAAATTCAAAATTTGATATGAAATTATAATTTCTTGAAAAGAAATGATAATAAAATTCAAAATTTAACATGAAATGACAGTTTCTTGAAAAGTTTAGATCAAACAATTCTCTCTCTCTCTCTCTCTCTCTCTCTCTTCTCTCTCTCTCGTCTCTCTCTCTCTCTCTCTCTCTCTCTCTCTCTCTCCTCTCTCTCTCTCTCTACTGCCGTTTTTTTGTGCTTGATGTATTTCAATACAAGATTATAGGGTATAAGGCACTGTACATATCCTTTAATAAAATGTGAAAAAGTATACAGTGGTCCCCCCGTATTCGCAGGGGATGCGTACCTGACCCCCCCTCCCCCGTGAATCATTAGAACCCGCAAATAGTTGGAACCCCCTATAAAAACGCTGAAAAACAGCCTATTTTTTATTGTTTACAATTCCCAAGAAAACCCCACTTAAAACAAATTTTTTTTTTTTTTTATACTTGGGTGTTTTTTAAATAGTTTATCACAAAAAAGTGCATTTTATGAAAAATGAAATTGATATAAAAAACCAGGAATTTGAGGATATTTCTCATAGAAAAATACTGCGAGTATGCGAATTATTTTTTCCGCGAGAATTAATGGCGGGGAAACGTTCCCAAAGAGAAATCTGCGAATGGTGTTGAGTCCGCGAATCCGGAGAACGCAAATACTGGGGGCCCCACTGTAATGTAAAAAAACAACAAAATAAGCTCTAATTGTATTTCCACCCTTTCACAGCCAATGAGACACCTTTCCTGCTCCACTTACCTTCCAAAACAATTTTTCTCTTATGAGATCTTGTAAACAGCCTTACTGCTGCTCCCCTCCCATGGCTCCCACCCACCTTAGGAACTTCTCCAGGCTTCCCACACCCCCTCAGACCCTTTCTCAGCTTCTTTTTGGGTGTAATAAGTGTTATCAACATTTCCTTAGACCATGTAGCATTGCCAATCATTGGAGAGTGGTTTTCTCAAATTTTTAAAATTGATGTAGTGTATATGTTTTATATCTTGGTGTTATGTCCGGTGCTGACAGATAATGAAGATCCAGGTAATCATGGATCACTTGTGCGTGTGTGTATATTAATTAATTATATAGATATATTATTATATATATTATATATTATAATATAAAATAATATAAATATATAATATATATATAATTATTATCAATCCCCACACACGTATATACATGACGTCTCCCTCAGCTCCTTGTTGTATGTTGGTTGATAGCAACACTTCCCATATCCAATATCATATATATATATATATATATATATACTTTTTTTATATATATATATATATATATATATATATATATATATATATATATATATATATATATATATATATATATATATATACACACACACACACACACCCTTTTGCACTATATGGTTTATATGTTTATGTACAGTATACTATAAATTTATACACACACACATATATATATATACTATATGTATTGTGTGTGTGCAAACAGACATATGTTGGTCCATTGTTAATTTTTTTTTCTGCCTATATGGCAGTCCTTTTTGTTTTTTTACTGCTTGAGGCTATGCCCTTCTATTAAGAAAGTATCCATTGACCAAGAGCTTTGAGAGGCTAGAGTGGAGTTAGTTGGCTGTTAAACTATTTTGCAATAATGACAGTTACTTATGCAGCACATTTATATAATATTCAAGTGACCTAACCTTTGGGCTTGATTTGTTATTGACATAAGATGGTATGTACGCAATTCTTATGTGGATGACCATTTTCAGTAGTAGTCAGTTTAATTATGCCTCTCTCTTATTAGCTAAACACTTTTACTAAAGAATTTGAAGGCAAAATTTACTTTTCTTGGTGGTAATTGTACCCTTTTCCATGCTTTTAATTTGTTATACAGAATTTTATTTTGTAAAGGCTTCAGTGTGATAAAATGATTATATAACAAATTTTGAATACTTTTGTTAGGTTTAAGAATGTTAGAATATTGTGCAAGAAACAAATGCAGTTCTTGTTAGCAGTCTTAATATTCTGAGGTTCTTAATTAGAAAAATATGAACTTAACCTTGTCATTAAAAGATGATGTTTATTGCTCTTACAGATTTCATGGACTTCAAGTATGTGTGAAGATCCTGTCACCAAGGCCTTGCTCATCCCTTCTGAAGTATATAAACATTACTGGAAGACTTTTGAGTATGATTTTTAGAAATTTACTTTAGTACCTCCAGTCTGTAGTGATTTTTAGAATTTTGCAATACTTGCAGACTGTTGAGTATGACTTTTTAGAAATTTACATTACCTGCAGACTGTTGATTCTTTATAGAAATTGTTATAGATGATATTGGTAGATTTACAAGTGAGTAGTATATGAAAGAGCCAATGAGTATTTTAATTTGTTTAAAGTATTTTAGTACTGTATTCCATTAGAATTATGAAAGGATGTTAGTATTTAAAAGATATCGTTATTGTTTATCTTTTAAAAGACCAAATATAGCACCTGTTGTAAGGCCAACTACTCACTCATATTGGTGCTAAGATGGGACAGTGCCATTAGTAATTCAGAGACTGCCAGATCCTTTGAAGATGCGCTTTTGGTTCCATTGAGAACTTTTTTACCTAATCCCATTTAAGCTGGCTTGCAATAAAGATAAATAAACTTAATCTGGGAACTTCGAATATTATAGGTTAACTGTTGTGCTGAGATCATAATTACTTCAGATTCATTTGTTTTGTTGGCTAATCAGATTTAAGGCCGTATCATATTGACTTGGGAAGAGGCATGTCATGGGAGTTTACACCTGTTTGTAAGAATTAGCAACTTCAAGATGGGAACCCTACTGATTTTTGGCAAAATTGTACTGTTAAGTCTGCAATGAAAATTACTTTCAAGGCAGAACACTAATATATTTTAGTTTAATTTGAAAATGTATTGCCCAATGACACTGGATCTTGTTTGGAAATTTTCCAACCCTAGGACTTACTTCAAATTTATGGACATGAGCAGGGCTTGCTTGCAAAACAGGAAAGCATACTTTAGTATGGATATCTTTATAAGAAATAGTGAAGCATTTTTCTGTGAAGTGTACAGTTCTTATATGCGTAACTCTCATGCATTTCTCGTGTATATGTAGTCTGTCATGAATTTAGAATTTTTGAAACTTTGTACTTATTGTCTGAGACTTCTATTTCTGTAGTTACTTGAATTCCTTACAAACTATAGATTCATGCTCTGTTACTGGTTTTGTATTGACAGTTTAATTGAAGTGTATGTGGAAAGAAAAGTTGTATGGAAATAATTGCCATGTTTATGTGTAGTTTTATATTGTGTATAAAAAGAATATTTTTGTAGGGGAATTTATATTGTTTTACTAGTGTTGATAATTTTAAATTGTAAGACCTTTGTAACATTTGTTATATTAAAGTTTTGTAGAGTTCTCATTATCTGTATACTTTAGATTTTCCTTTAGGTTATAAAGAAATTGAGAAGGTAAGAGAAAACTGCACAAATGTGGATGAGTAACAACAGTAGTCCTGTTTTTAAGAGATTACTTAATTGAACTGAAGTACAAACAGAGAAACACTTTTAAAAATAATAAGTTAGTTAAGAATTAGGGAGTGTCCATATTACTTTGTGCCAGCAAGCCATTTTTTTTCATATTAATTGGCCTTTCACTGTCAATGTTATCCTTCTCCCTCTACCCTAACATCTGTACTAAGACTTTATCAATAATAAAATCCCTTACTTTAGGACATTCCCAGGGGAATTGTGCTTTCTTATAAGTAATTTCCTCATTGCTTACATTTTAAATCTGTAGTTAATTTTGAATTGGAGAGTGAGGACAAAGCAAAACATTTCAAACATAACTTTCAAAATTGCATTTAAATATATAAAATCTGAAGTAGATAACATTATTATTAGAGACCTCATGGCAGTGGTCCCTCATGGTTAATGACAAGGTTGTTTTATGACTGTCTTCAATATCTACTCCATCCTACTGAAGATAAGTACAGTTTTAGTAGAGGATCCAATAGCCCATGGGTGGCTTGGATGTTTTGGTCTTGGCCTGCCACCTCGATGGCCACAAGTCCAATTCTCTGGCATTCCATCGAGGGGTCAGAGATGTGTATTTCTTGTGATAGAAGTTAACTCTCAACGTGGTTCAGAAGTCACGTAAAGCCGTTGGTCCCGTTTCTGAATAACCACTGGTTCCATGCAATGTAAAAAAACCATACAAACAAATCAATATACTAGCCCCAAGGGAGGTAATGTCATCAGTGCCCTTCACAGGGTGCACTACAGACATTACAAAAGGTTCTTTGCAGCATCCCTTGTGCCCCTGGCTGCAACCCCTTTTGTTGCTTTGACTGTACCTCCATTCATAACTTTCTTCAATTTTGCCATCATCCCTCTCCTAACAATTATTTCATAGTGCAACTGCTTTGAGGTTTTCCTTCTGCTATACCCATCAAACCTACCTACCTCTTAATTTCCTTTCCAACACTGAATGACCTCATAGGTCTCAGTGCTTGCCCTTTGGCCTAAACTATATTCCATTCCATCCAACATATACTAAATGGTACTATGGACGTTCATATTTGTATGCAAGTTCAGACCCATAATAAGCCAGGTAACAGTTTTTCCTTATCACATACAAAAGTTTTTGAGTTTGTGACTGAAGAATTCCTGAAAGGGAGGTTTCTGTGAAATGGCCATTGAAAAGTGAATACAATATGTGTATGTGCTAGTTTTGGAAGTGGACCATGTATATTTTTTACAAATTTTATTTAAGAAGTTTAGTCAAATATAATACTTGAAAACTGAATTATTTTGTACAAACATACTACTTAAAGTTATACAGTTCCTTGCAGGAAAATGAAATCCCAGCCACCTTAATCTTCTTTAAAAGATAAGTTAGTCAACCAGTAGTACACATACGCTAGAGTGGTAGCAGCCAGCCAGTTCGAGTCATTTTTCATGTGTGTGATCTCCTGTAGGTGCAAGAAGATGGGACTATGAGGTTTGTTTAAGAGAAAAGTTTTGTTTTTTAAAAACTTTGTTTTCTCATAAGCACATCACTTGAAATTAGATGGGAAAGAATGAACTTGGTATTAGGCCTCTGGCTGGTAAATGAAACCTAAAGGATTCTTTGGAGACCACCATAGATATGAAATGAGTGTGAGAACTCTTGCTTCTGAGACATGTAGAATAATGTTTCAAGAGAGAATCTTTGAATTTGTTTAATTTTACATCTTAATCTTGTAGTCAGGAACTCTGGAACACACTACTATATCAAAAGGTATCTCTGAGCTATGCCTTTGTTAAGGAATAGTGGTAGATAAGTCATTCCCATTGAACAACATTATGCTGCCTATGCTTCCAGAATTTGTGAATGTTAATCTCTTATTTCCCATTTCCTATTTCATTCTTTTCTTTGGGGTTTCAGTAATTATCTTCCGTTAAAGGTTTTTGAATAACTCTCCCAAGTTCCCTAAGTATTGTTGTGTCTTGTCTTTATTCACTGAAAGGACTGTAAGAGCCTTTTTTCAGTCAATCTGGCCTTTATGAGTACAGAGAGCATTTCTTTTCAGTGAATTAACTGCTGTTCATTAATACCAACTTTGTCTCTCAGAGTAAACATTTCCAAGTTATTTGGTAAATTATGTTTTCATTTTATTATGTGGTGTTTAAATATATATCCCTGTTTTATTCTGTTGACTGGTTCTTTCCTCATCTTTTTACTTCTCAGTATTAGATCATCTTTCAGTAATCCATGCTGTGTTATGAAAGCCTTGCCCTGTATAACAGTGCAACCTTTTTCTTTTGATGTTGTCTGAACTTTTCATTGTAATAAAGTCAGTACTATGTACTTGAGCTTCTCCACTTTTGTATCTTACCCTTTGCTTCCCAAACATTGTGTTCAGCAATATCAATCCCTGGTCTTAGCAAAATTCCAATACTGTTTCTCACACTTAGATTTCTTTCTGCTAAGCCATACTACTTAAAACTTCCTCAATGCCAATGCAGTCTGTTACTGTGTGGCTGTTTAGATCTCCTCTCAGTACACAATCTAACTATGGGCACCTGTGTCAATTCATGTGATTGCCTTTCCCAAAATTCTTAATTTCTTAGTAAATTTGCTAAGACAATTTTAACCTTTATTAATTTATTTATTTGTCCCATTTTTTTTCCGTGTCTGCCTTTTCATCTTTGACAAGTGTGACTGATTTGTATTGCCTTGTTTCACTGCTGTTCCACCAGAATTCATGATTCTCCACATCATCACTGATGGATTTTGTACCAGCTGCTTCACACCTTACCTGTAGAAGACAACAGATGTCCATGTTTCTTCTTGTTGGAGTTTCTACCAGCTCTGCGCTTTTTATGTGCCATTGTTCTCTTACTTAGACTTATCATTGTTAGTCAGCCTGCCTTGTTTCTATCTTCTGAAATTCTTCATATCCCCCATCCTACTTTTAACTATCAGGTACAGTGGGCTTATTTAGTTTTGAAAGCTAACTTTTAATTATGAAACTGTAATCATTTTTCCAGGTCCTGTATGTCCTTACTATTGATCAGCACTTATCCACATTTCTTAAGGTATAGGACTGTGTTGACTGGTCATTAACTCAATTTAAATAATACATAGGCTGGAAGGTTTGGGAAAGATGAAAAAAGAAAAAAAAAATAGAACTGTACAGTTTGGTCTGATGTGCAGAGAAGGAAAGTGTGTGTGCAGAGAATATGTTAGGCCATTCAATAGGTAAAAGATAAGTGCTTTTTCTAGAGTATTGGTAAACTACTTAATAATATATAATAATATAATTTTTTTTTTTGGGGGGGGGAGTTGCCTATCACAGCCATCCAATTCGATTGCCGAGATTACAAGACCAGCGAGTGTTGGGGTTCCTGAGTTGCATCCTGCCTCCTTAAGAGTCCATCACTTTTCTTACTATGTGCACTTTTTCTAGTAGCACACACTTCTGCAAGAATCCTAGTGCTACTTTGGTACTCAGCCAGAATTCAACTATCTTGCATGTTTTGTGATGTCTTCAGCCCCACTTGAACATGAACCTCCTGTAATATGGTAGCCTTCAGCAGTATGTGGTTGGGTGTGGATATTTACTTAGTGTCAACTGAGCTCAGCACCGTGGCTCACTGTGGGCTATGCAATCCCATAGTTACCTACCTCACATGCAATAGATGATGTATAGTATGTTCACTCCTTGGGTACTATGCATTTTGTATCCTGGTACACCTGCTTTACCTGCAATGGGTCCTAGGAACTGCTGCTCAATGCCACAGTCCACACTGGACCTACAGAAACCCACTTGTGTACCTGTCTTACTTATAATTAGTTTTGACCACCACTGCACAGCCCCATGCTTACCTGTGGCTCTGACTTTTTACTTATCAGTGATATGTACTATTGTCATGCTCCAGGCAAGGCTGTTATTATTACTACTGGCTGTGACTCCTCACATACCTCCGTCGTAGAAGTAGTGAGTGCTACACCAGCCCTCCTAAGTACTCGAAAGATTATTTTGTAAATGAAGTACTACTTGTTCTAGTAGTCACCCTTCATAGAATTCAAGATTCTATTCAGGAGTGATTTTGTTTTCTTTTTCAAGACGCTTAGTTGATATAACTTTTGCAAGACCTACATAAATGGCTACATTCTTTGGAAGGTACTAGTTTGGATTAATTGGTAGCATTAATTCTGGTGGCCTTGAACTGGATTTCGGAAGCTAGACATCCAATTTCTTCCATGAGGGAGATCTTGGGAACTATAAATGCTTATGTATGGTCATAGACATATGAGTTTTTTGTTTGCAATTGAGATTGCTTCTTAGTTCTCCAAATCCCCCAGATATAAATCATCTACATCAACTTGTAAATGCCAGGTTTCTCTCTTCTGATATTACTGGTGATTCTCTTTTTGGGCAGCTGAGGAAAGTTCATATTAAAGATCACTCCTGTCCCAAATAGTGCATCTTTAGAGGGGAGCCATCTCCAGATCTTGTAGCTCCATACGAAGCTGCCAGCTGCCATCTCTGGATGAAGACTTCCTCTTGCTTCTGATACAAAAATTGTTGAAGATGAGTAATATGGTGAAAGGTTTACATGTAATACTATTGCTAAACTGGCGCCTCAACTAATCAGATTTCATTACGTATTGGACGAGTTGTCAAGTCTGGAAAATAAAAAGATGTCTTGTACTATTGCGTTTTTAGTTTTGCAAGTAATGAATGTGTGGTTTTTTGTGTGTGCTAAATGTTCTAGTTGCAGTGTTCAATATAGTTACATAATATAATACACATGTACAGTGGACTCCCCGTATTCGCGTTCTCCAGATTCGCGGACTCACACATTCGCGGATTTCTCTCGGGAACGTTTCCCTGCATTATTCGCGGAAAATTCGCGCATTCGCGGTATTTTTCTATGAGAAATATCCACAAATTCCTGGTTTTTGTTATCAATTTCATCATAAAATGCACTTTTTGTGATAAAACTATTAAAAAAACCAAGTATGAACATTTTTAGTAGTTTTTCTTAAGTTTTAACTAACAAAATAGGCAGTTTTTAGCGTTTTTATAGGGGTTCCAAGCATTCGCGGATTCTAACTCTTCGCGGGGGGGTCTGGTACGCATCCCCCGCGAATACGGGGGGACCACTGTACCCTCTGTACATTGTTAAATTTATACTTAAAATGTAACTTTGTAAAACTGAAAGTGTCAGTCCTTTATCTGGCTGTCCCTTTCTCAGAATTTCCCAGATGTTTGGTTAAGTAAAGTGTAATTACATGCAAATATTTATTGTATGTGCGTTTCAGAATAGCCAGTCAAACTACAGAAAATAATTTTTTATCAAAAGTTTAAGAATGGTTTCTTACACATACAGTAGTGCCTCAGGATACGAAATTAATCCGTTCCGAAGCTGGCTTCGTAACATGATTTTTTTGTATCTTGAACCATATTTTACATGTAAATTGCCTAATTCATTCCAAGCCCTACAAAAACACCCCAGTAAATTTTATAATAAAGCTAAATTGACCAATGAACAATAAAATACAACAATTTGGACCATTCAATACCTAACATAAACTACATATGCTACTATATGTACCTGTAAATAAAGTGTATTAGTGTATGTACATGGTACAAGAAATACTGTACGTACATATGTGGTAAAATGTGGAACCTTACCTTTCGAGTGAGGCGATCTCCAAAAGTGGCGTCAGAGGAGGAGGGCAAATGGCAGAAAACATGAACACTTAACTTTACGAAACATTAAAAAATGGCAGAAAATATTACTACTAAACTTTATGAAACACATTAACAAATGGTAGAAAACATTAACACTTAGCTTTACAAAAAGTTAAAATTAAATTTCTTTTTTTTTCTTTGATTTTTACATTTTTTTTTTACTTTTTTATACTTTACGTTTTTTACAAAATTTCAATTTCTTCACCACTTTCAACTTATTGTTTTTTTTGTATCACTTGGATCTTCCTGTTTGCTTAATACTACTAAAGGCCTCTTTGAAAAATAACTATCAAAGGAAGATTGCTTCTGCCTGCTTTTCACAATGTTCCTGAAATGACTCGGGCAAATGTCATCGAACTACGCAAGCATACGACCTGTGTAAGCCTTTTTGGGGTGTCTTTTCTACAAATGATTGCACTTTATGAAAAGCAGCTAGAGCATCCTTAATTTCTGCCATTGTCATAGGGTCCTCCTCCTCCTCCTCGTCGCTGCTAGAGAACTCTTCTTGAACGATGTTATGTTGCATGGCTTCCAACTCCTTCAGGTCATCTGTCGTAAGCTCCTCTTGGTGTTCCTTGAGAAGGTCATTGACGTCGTCCTCACCGACGACCAGCCCCATGGACTTGCCGAGAGCAACAATCTTGTCAAGATCTGGTTGCGAAACAGTTTCAGGATCCTCAACTGTTTCTGAATCTGCATCAGCTTCACCCACGTCGAATCCCTTGAAGTCTCGGGAGGATACGGCATCAGGCCAGAGTTTCCTCCACAAAGAATTCAAGGTTCGCCTCGAAACCTCCTCCCAAGCTTGATCGATGAGTTGGATGCATATGACGATATTGAAATGCTCCTTCCAAAATTCACGCAAAGTGAGGTTTGTGGTATCGGTGATGTCGAAACATCTCTTGAAAAGATGTTTTGTATACAGCTTCTTGAAGTTCAATATCACTTGCTGGTCCATGGGCGGAAGATAAAGAATCTTGATGAAAGAATACTCCGCTAGGATATCTTCCTCGAGGCCAGGAGGGTGAGCAGGGCCATTGTCCAACAACAGCAGACATTTCAGAGGGAGGCACTTCTCTTCCAAGAATTTCTTCACTGTCGAGCCAAAACACAGATTTACCCACTCGGTGAACAAAAGTCTTGTTACCCAGGCTTTCGCATTAGCCCTCCACATCACTGGAAGCTTCTCCTTTATCACTTTGTGGGCCTTGAAGGCTTGAGGAGTCTCTGAATGATAGACAAGTAGGGGCTTGACTTTACAATCCCCACTAGCGTTGGAACATAGTGCGAGCGTAAGCCTGTCTTTCATAGGCTTATGCCCGGGTAGCTTCTACTCTTCCTCCGTGATGTACGTCTGATGAGGCATTTTTTCCAAAAAAGGTCAGTCTCGTCACAGTTGACGACTTGCTGAGAACTGTTGCCTTCGTTGATCGTCATCTCGTTGAACGTCTTAATAAATGCTTCGGCCGCTTTCGTGTTCGAGCTGGCAGCCTCCCCATGCTGCACCACCGAATGGATGCCAGTCCGTTTACGGAATTTATCAAACCACCCACAAGAAGCCTTGAAGTCTGGGTTTGGTGTCGATGTCCCTTCTCCGTCGTCTTCGGCCTGGGCAATCAGATCACCAAAAATAGCGCTGGCCTTGTGGCAGATTGCCGTCTCCATTATCATATCGGCAGTGATTTTTTTGTCTTTTGTCCATACAAGAAGCAGCCATTCCATCTCATCATGCATGTGGCTCCTCTTGTTGGACAAAATAGTCAATCCCTTGGAAGGTGTAGCTGCTTTGATGGCTTCCTTCTGCTTAAGGATGGTGCCTGTCGTCAACAGATTTCGGCCTTATTCCTTAGCGATCACACTCAACCGCATGCCAGCCTCATACTTCTTGATTATCTCCATCTTTGTCTCCATAGAAAGCATCCTCTTCTTTCCGTGAGCTTCAGCAACTTTCTTGGGACCCATGACTATAATTAAGTTAATTAAGTTCTCACACAACACGATAAAGTAGAAAGCGAAATCACTAACACGAATTTACGTTAACAAACAAAATCGTATATGTGAACGAATGAATTCCGCATGCATACGATAATGCTGGTGCGACGAAGTGGCCGAAGGACACCTTTATGTAGGGGCTTGATGGGATAGATGCTGACCAATAGGAGAGCAGGATTTTACGGCGGTGACTAGCATCAGGAACCAATGGGAGAGTGGGAGGATGGTGGCGAGTCTACAGAGTTAGAGGTGCGCGAGTTTTAAAATTGTTCTTGGTGATCTGGGCGAATCTTGGGACTTAACAGTAACACCGTTTTGTAACCTGAATTATTTTCGTATGCAGAAGCAAAAAAATCTTCGTCTTTGCTTTCGTAACTTGGATTTTTTGTAAGTTGGGACTTTCGTATGTCCAGGTTCCACTGCAGTTTGGTTAAAGATTTAGTTCATTGTGTGCATAGTTGCTCTAAAATTCTAAAATCTCTGATTAAAAGAAGTGTACTTGCACTATCTGTACTTCAAAATAGAAAATCAATGTAATTGAAGGTTTGAAAATAATTCTGAAAGTGTTTTATTTAAAGTGATTGTGTCATGCTCTGATTTATTGGCAAGCATTCACTCTGAAATTCTAAGATTTGTGGTTAAATGAAGTTGAGCTCCCTCAGCCTATCACTTCCTTACCCCATGAGTTTGAAACATTACAGTTTACTACATAACATCCCAATGGTATTTGGTGATTCTGACTTGGATTAATATGTCCCCAGTCACCACAACCCCAACGGGACCTCATTACCTATATGTATACAAGCATCATGTTACACACTACATGCATGGCTGTAAGCTTAATCGCCCCTTTCTCTCTCTCTCTCTCTGTGCAAGAGAGAGAACTCTCTTGCACAGTTTTGTTGTTGCCCTTCAGTGCAGTGCAGTGCAAGTATTGTCCTGAATTCTGTAAATTTATGTTATGAATACATATTTTTCTGGTCTGTGTGTGTATATGTCCGTGCTCACAATTCATTAAGGTAAACAACAAACTACATATATTGGTTGAAAATCCAGGAATTGTCTTGAGCTGAATGTCTTATGGAATAAGTTTATCCAAAAATGTATATTTTCAAGAGACAGGCCCTACAATTTGACCTTTTCTCCCTACTGCACAAATTTTTCCCAGAAGAGAGAACAGAACATTTGAAGAACAAAGTTTTTCTGGTAACAAGATCCCTGAACAGCACTCAGCATAATCCTCTTTTTCTGCATATCAGAAAGAACGTTCATGCAGCTGACTTCCTTTTTGTGTCAACAGTGTCTCATATAAAAGAATGATAATCCAGTGTACTTGATTGAAAATTAGATGATTTAATCAACAATAACACTTGGAATAATCAAATATACAAAGTCCTGAATTTATTCACTGTTTCGTTAACAGTAAATCAGCCCTTGGTTTTGTCTAGGTTTATCACTTGCCATAATGGCAGATAATAAAAGATAAACTTGATTTTATTGCATCTTTTGACAAATTTATCTCCAATAAAAATCATGATCAAGAGAATAATTATTTTAAAAAATATTACAGAATAGTGTTTCCACCTTAATTAGCAGAACGATGTCCATTATAGATTTATGATAACTATTGTGTCCTACAGAAATTGAATTTTGTCGTAACAAAGTTAGTCAAATATGGCAAAATTGTGATGTATAAATAATTATAACAAAATATGTGAACCCATTAGTGATAGTAAGAGATCTGAAGAATTTACAAGACAATTAAAGATAATGCTATATTGTGGAGAACAAATGTCTTACTCTTCAGGCAGAAAAGGAATGAGATTAGAATTACAGACCAGTGGTATTTGTACCAAGAGATCTAGAGGTCAGCCATTACATCACTCCAGTTGACAATTTCTTAATCTTCTTAATTGCTGGTTGGAAGAAGATTTTATCTGAGTCCCAGGCTCCTTTTGAGAGGTTCATCGTATTTCTTAGTTCAATCAAAGCTGATTCTACCATCTGGCTTTTGAACTGACAATTGCTGCTATAATTTATGTGTGACAAATTCCAGTTATTATGGTTATTTATTGGTTAAAAATCACTGAGCTCTGATGGCCATACTTGACTGAACTTTTATGCTGTATTAATCTCTTGATTTACCTGTCTACCATATGCAGGAGTGGTCTTAATCAAGGCAAGGGATTTCTTTTGGGAAGTGACTTTTGTTTGACATTATAATCATGGATTTGGCCAAGGTTTTGGGTAGGTAAGAACAAAAGGGTTAGAGTTCCCAATTGTGTCTGTATCAACGTCTTAATCATGTCTAGGTGTAGGATTTTTATATTATTGGACGTCTCTCTGGTCTTGTTTAGAGTGGGATGGTAGAAGATTACGTAAGCTTTATGCATTGCTTTCTCAATTATATGGAATGAAATGTCATTATAACTATAATAGTGAATGTATGAAAGTGAAAAGACTGGTTTTGTGTAAATGAAAAATGTGTATTATTTCGTGTCTCCAAAGATTAAAACGTCATGAAAATGAATTTTGTTGTCCATTTTCCATTTAACTTTAAATTTGATGCTGGACACTAATGCATTTAATATTGAAAGAAATTCGTTGAAATTTCCCCACCTATTATCCAAAAATATTAGGATATCATTTATATATCACAGCATGTTGTGAGGTTTTATTGCATTTATTATTATAATTTCAAAATATTTAATGTACAGATTGGCTAAAACAGGACTTACCGGGTTGCCCATGCTGAACCCGAATTTTTGTGTATAGATTGACTTCCCTAAAGAAAACCGTTATTGGATGTACATAATTCAACTAACTTCATTACTTTGTCTTTATTTCATCTAGGGCTAGTGGGAAATGATCTGAATAGAGGCCTAATTTCTCTCTCAGAAACTGTAGAGCTGGATGAACTGGTACTTTTGTGAATAGGGAATCTACATCTAAGCTTAAAGTTTTATGTTGTGAAGTGGTATATGTGCTTTTTTGACTTTGTGACAAATCTTCAGAAAGTTTAATGTGACGGGGAGAAAATATGCCCAAGGAGACAGGAGGCCAGCTATACTTAGAAACTTTATAATTGAAAGCTCTGGTACATGAGATAATAATTCTGAATGGGAGATTATCTTATGAGGTTTGGGAAGGCCATAAAAGTAAAGTTAATAACCCAAAGGTGCCTTGCTTTTATGGCCTTCCTTGATCTCATTCCTTATCTGCCTGAAGAGAGAGACAGTTGTTCTCTGAAGTATAGCACACACACACACACACACACACACAAATGTCATTGCATATATAAGCAGTATATACAAGATGAAATACTTGAAAATGTTATTTTAGTTATATTAAGAAGAAAAATTGGGTACCTATATATATGCGGTCTATGCCCTTCTACCTGATTAGGTGTTATTCAGAATTTTGCTTATAATGTTGAAAGTTTTGCACTGAAATTCAAGATTTTCTTCAGTGTTATTACTATTCATTTAAATTAGTTAACAATAACAGCATAACTTTTATTTGTTATTATATACTTGACTTAACAAAAAACAAAATTATTATTACTTGAATCAATCCAAAAAGGTTCCAGAAATTGGTTGGGAGCAGTTCGATTCCTCGACCCCACCCGTACGGCCGTAAATATATATATATAGAAGATAGTAAAGTACTATATATCATATAATATATATATAAATATTATATAATTATATATAATAAGTATATATATAGGATAGCGATAAATACGAGGATAAAAAGGAGAGAGATATATAATATTATATATGCACACCCACACACACACACACACACACACACACACACACACACACATATATATATATATATATATATATATATATTATATATATATATATATATAAAGGTATAAGCCACAAAGGAAAAAATAAACAGCGGGTATCTGCAAGATCTTTTGACTTCAACGTCCTTTACTCAGCAGTTTATCTGCTGAGTAAAGGACGTTGAAGTCGAATATCTTGCAGAAACTCGTTGCTTATTTTTTTCTTTGTGGCTTGTACCTTATGTATGGATTTATCACGTTCCAAACTTTCGTGATTCATTATACATACATTCATATATATAGATATATATATATATATATATATATATATATATATATATATATATATATATATATACGTATATGTGTGTGTGGAGGGGAGGGAGAGAGTAAACACCAGGACAGTTTGTGAACGGCAACGTTTATAAGAACGGTATTTTCATTTACATTAATTTACAACAATAATACTGATGCGGGAGTTAATTGTTATAGAAACCACGTAATAAACTGCGTTGTGATATTTTTGAAACGCACAAACTTTAAATACATTCAAGTGAGCACCATTACTGCAAATAATTCATTTCAAACTGAGAGGCAATACTTAGCAATT
>NC_087200.1:173328100-173380378 GCF_015104395.2 Macrobrachium nipponense | reverse complement strand
AATACTTAGCAATTGCGTTGTTATGAGCTGAGAGATGTGACATCGAGTTGCAATTGCAAACTCTCCAGGGTAGAATAGTATAGTTGTTGCCGGTCGTTTGTCATTACTCTCGTTACTCTCGGTAAATTGTTTCTTCGTGTTTTTCCATTTAATTTGAACCGCTACTTTTGAATGCTTACTGGATCGTTTGTGGAAAGAATGGCCGAACTATAGTATGTAGTAGGGTTGTGGAAGTTAGGTTTCATTCTGCCAAATTAAATAGTTAAGTCCAATGTATTAGGTCTATCTCCGAGATGATAAGCCTAGTAGCGTTCCCAGGCTAGTACCCTAGGCCTTCTCTACCCACCTTTGACCTCCCCGAAGTGTTTAGTTTACCCCAATGCCAAAACGGTGCCATGGGCGAGGTGTGTCGATGAATTAATTTCCGAGCTACTACTATCCCAAATTATCTAAGCCCACAGCTAGCTATACCTAGTACTACCTATACCTAAGTGTGACCGAAGACGAAAGGTTAGCTTCCCCACTGCACCGTCGTTTTTCTTTTCTTTTTTTATGTTTTTTTTTTTTATTTTGCTAGAAAACAGAAAGAATCGTCTGTTTTTTAAAACAATTTTAGTTTCAGCTGCTTAGGTAATAGCTACCTAGGCTACAAGGTCTATACTCCACTGAATGCTGTGATAAGTAGCAGCCCATTAGTAGTTAACCTATAGGCTAGGCCTAACTGACAAGCTTAATTTGCTATAGCTAGGCTAGATTTTTGTGTGCTTGTCCATTAAATTTTACTTTAAACCATTAGGCCTAGTATCACATCTGGGACTTAAAAATATATGTAGTAATTTTCGTATGGCTGGGTAGCCTAGGTATGGCCTTTTACGGTATTTCTACAGAAGCAATCCGCAGTAGCCTAGACTATGGCAGATTGACGTTTTTCCTATGTTTATTTTACTTACTGAACAAGAATTAAAGTAGGTAATATTTATTCGGACGACTGTAATTAACCCTCGAGGAGGGCCATTACTACACACGGCGAAATACATTGGACGCCCTAATCCCTAGTGGATGTTGTATCCGCAGTTAGGCTACATTCCTTGCAGTTTGTGCGGAACTACCTATATTCTTTAGACTTACCCTGGCAAGAAACGTAACCACGGATACGACATCCACCAGGGTTGTGGGGCATCCAATGTATTTGCCGTGTTTAGTACTGGCCCCTGAGGGTTAATTACAGCCGTCCTGAAATATATTACTTAGAATTCTTGTCAGTAGGTAAAAATGCTTAGAATAACAGCAACTGCCGTAGTCTAGGCTGCCGCGGATAAGTACCCTAGATCTACCCCTTTTACTTTTACTACTAGTAGTATAGACTATAAACTGAAAATAGGCTATAGTAGGCTAAAATGGTAGATTTAGCCTAGGTAATACCTAACTCCGCATTGGGTACTTCTTTGGAAATTACAGTTTCCTTTCCTTTAAATTTTGTTTGCTTAGTATTCAGAAATTTACCATTGTTTTTTGGGGGCTGTCTGTAATTACCTAACCCCTAGGGGCTAGTGCTAAATGCAGCGAAATACATTTGACACCCACTGGGGGTCCCCTTTACCGTAGGATAGTTTAAAGTTCAAAGGTAAATTACTGTCATCGAATAAATATTTCTATAAATTGTTGTTCAGGAAGTAAAACTGCACAGGAAAATGCAACTGCCATAGTGTAGATCCCCTGGAATAGTTATATAGATCTACCAGATGTTTCAATGTGTTTTGAGCATTTCTGACATTTGTTTCTGTTGCAAATTAGTAGCCTAGTACTATTTACCTAATAGTACTAGCTAGATAGGTAGTAGCCAATTTTTGGGACCATCGGGAAGGTTGAGTTTTTTGGCTGCGGGTGTAGTAAAACACAAAGCGAGTGCCATACAAAGACTTTAATCTCTTCGTAGCGTAGTTCTCATTCAGATTACCTAAGGTAAGTTTATAGAATGTTTTCAAACTCAAATTATGGCCCCAGCTAAGAAGTTGGTACCCCTAGGCTAGGTTGCATTAGGTGTGGTTGGTTAGGTCATTTGGTAATGAAAACATTCAAAGCACACATTAGGTAAAACATGGTAAGATTATATTTCAGGACCAAAATGCGATAGTAAATTTTTACCTGCCTAGCTATGCTTGAAACATTGGTAATGAAGCATTTTTTGACATTTGTCCTTAGAGATATCAACACCACTCCCAATATGTGCTGTGTTAAGTACCAACTCCATTGGAAAGATGGTAAGATGAATAAAAGAGACTAAATATCTTTGTAACCGGGGCTCTGCGGCTGCTTAGGGCACCAAATGACAGAGGGGGGGGCCACCAAAAAATTTCAGATAAGAAAAAATATAATTAAATCAACATTAAACCCTTAACCTTAGAAGCTAGGGTAAGAAATCAATATACAGCACCCCAGACTGGCAAAACTTTGAGGTCGGCTAATTTAAAAAAAAAAAAAAAAAAACACTTCATGGATACGGGAGATATAATAATGCACATATGTAAGAAAAATGTTCTAAACAAAAAGTTAAACATAAGTTTATTTAGAAATCCTTGTGGGGCCTCTTTTACAAGGCAATCATAAATTTTACGAAGTTTATACATGATTTTCCGAATAAATAAGATTATTTTATTTTTTGAAAATTATAATTATAGTTCGCAATATCAAACAGATAAGAAATAAAATTAGTAATAAATTCTGAGCATATTTATAAAATATTTCATTAATTTACCAAGAACAAAGATGCAATCACTTTTTGGATTTATTCATGGTTTTCTCTGATAATACTTTGCACTCTTCTTTGCAAAAATTACATTATAACTGATATACTATCATAAAGGATACGAAACTAAAACTAACAGCAACCTCCTGGTATAATTATGAGCAAATTTATAAAAAAAATATATGTGAGAGAGAGGCACTACATACATCCTCCCTTGAAGTCAAGATCCCAACTAACTCCTCTCTCATGAATCGTCCAGTTAATTTAGTCAGTCTAAAAGTTGTCATTAGTGAATTTATGGGTTTTAGAAGTAATGGCGCCAGATTCCCCCAAATCGATGACGCGTAATATTGTTACTCTCCATGAGTGACTCCGTCCACCACCCAAAACCTGTATTGCTACTCTAGTAAGCATGTCCGCCCACTAAGGGTTAAGAGCTGAGCTAAAAGAAACATATGTTGAGCCCCAGGTCAGAGCAGTGGCAGATTAGAGGGAGTCCACCTAGTCATGTGCCCCCCCCCCCCCCCCCCCCCCCCCCCCCCCCCGCCCCCCCCCTCCCCCCCCCCCCGGCCCCCCCCCCCCCCCCCCCCCCCCCCCCCCATGGATAGGTGAATAAGAGAAGCATTGTTTTCTTTCAATAAATCATCATTAGTATGGAAACATTTGCTTAGTTAATGATTTTGCAACAACTACTACTCTACTGTGTAAATATATATATGCATACGTACTTATAAACATTGATATTTTTGTACCGTAGAAGTTACACACTCACAAAACATTATATAATTATACATATATAATTATATTTATGGGATGTACTTACATAATTGAATATATTTTCTGTATCTTTCAGGTCAAAAGCCAACAATGCCTGAGCCAAAGCCATTTGAGCGTCTGCCAGAAAATGTCAAGCCAAAAAGTTATAACATCACACTTCAGCCTAATTTAGTTAAGTGTGTATTTCATGGCTCAGAAGAAGTTGAATTGGAAGTAAGTGAACTGTGCTTGTGGGGTTTATTGAATGGTTTATGTATGTGATATACTATTGAAACTTTTATTTTAATTATTTATTTAACTAATTATTTTGTTTAATTCATTTATTTAATTGTAATGATGCATGGCTGATGAATCAGGCAAGTTCTCCATAATGTGCAGCATAGACTGTGAACACTGATTAGGATGTTTATTGAAAATGTTTATCAACAGATCAAGGAAGCAACCCAAGCAGATTAAGATTCAACTCTGTGGGGATTTGACTCTACGAGATGTCAAAGTACACTGTCTTCAGGCGAGGTATTGATTCCAGAGTCCCACTGAAATTACTGCTGCTACAGAAATGGTTTGCCCTTTACTTTTCAAGAAACACTTCCGATTGGAACAGCTAAACTTAGTTTGGCATTTGATGGGAATGAATGACAAGATGAAAGGAATGTACCGTAGCAAGTACACCTCGTAAGTTTAGAATGAAACATTTTCATTCTATATTCATTTAAAACATGGCTTAGATTTTCTATTTATGTAATGTTTACTATTAATATAAAGTATTATTGCATGGGTAAGGTTCTTGTTATCTATTTAAAATTTTTTTTATTAATGATCTTGAAGCATTAAGAAAGAGTCCTGTTTCATGAAGATATGAATTTACCAGCTTAAAAAAGAATTCTTTCTTTAGGTCCTGGTGACCTTTGTTTCAGTATCTTGTCTAAAAGATATAGTTCAATTTGCATTTTAGTAGGCTTTCAGTTCATTTTAAAGTCTGCCATTTGTTCATATCCTCATCATTACATAATTCATATACTCAATAAAAATCAAGGTATATGTATTAGAAAAAAAATTTTCATTTACAAATTTTTAGTATTTTAATTAGTACATAACCATGAAATTTACAAACTTCTTATTTTACTGTTTTATTGGAACATAAGATAGTCATCATTAAATACCATCGTGGCCTTTGTATGTTAAGACCTCAGTTTGTTAGTTATGAAAAAGACCAGTTGATTGAAAATCTGTCATTTGTTCATATACAAAACAAAATCTGTCTTAATGTTGAGGATAGATTTACACTTGGTACTATTAACCAACTGAGGTTTGCCACTGTTGGTCAATTTCCCAAATGAGAGAATTCCAAGATAACTGACCTCTATTTCAGACCTAAGATATATATGATTATCTTAGATTCAGACTGGGGTTCTGTATAATGTCATAGTTCATTGCATCTACGGAAGATAAGAAGCTATCTGTTCTAAAAACAAAGCAACATAGCTATTTACGTAGGTTTGTTATCATTCCTTCCATGCCTTGCTGAAGAGAGGGAATGCCTTGCTATTGATAGGTATCTTACATTAATGATCACTCTCAACAACATGACTACTTCACTCACCTGTATCATGTCCGTTCCAGCTTATTATGGTACTCTCTTAACTGCCTGTAGGTAAAGGAGATAGAAAATAGAAAAGAAAAAAGACCAGTCATTTCACTCAATTTACTTTCTAATTCTCATCTAGACTAGATACAAAACTGATCTTCCAGGGATACTGGATGAGCTAGTAGGGTCCATGGGCAAACATCCTTCAAGTAAAAAGAAGTGAAAGTGGTTTGTCGTAACCATGAGCCAGCCGTCTGAAATCTATGAACAGACATATTATTCTTAAATGCCAAAGACAAGCTCAGACCTCTAATGTCATGGCTCATGCTCTGACAACATTGAATCTCTTGAATTGGTTGAAGAGATATTCCTGATTGTTTCCATAAAGGGAGCACTCACTCCATAAGGCCCCATAATAAATTAAGTGCTTATGATTGAAGGGATTTGCTTCAAATTTTTATCATTATTCTTAAAACTAATAATGAAAAATTTTTCAAAAAGAAAAGCTCAGAAATTTGACATCAAACGTTAATTTTTCTGCATTTAAGAAAAAAATCATAATGTCACTTCAAAAATGATATATAAAAAAAAAAAAGTTTTACTCAATCAGTTTGCTTTTTAAAATCAAGATAGTACATATATATAGTTCTAATTCATGGAATTTGTCCAGTCCTCTTGAAGTTATAAGGATTTTACTGTTGAAAAAAATCAAATTTTGAGAAAATGGCAAAAGAAAATTTTGCTTATTTTGTAATAACTGTGAAACTGATACAGTTAGAGGGCTGATTTTTGCACTAAAACTATTTTATCATATATAAGAAATATGACATGACATTTACAATTTAATTCAGTGAACAGAACTGTGCTCTCTCGTGATTTATGTAATGCCTAAAATTTATATTTATGGAGAGTGCCAACATCATAAGGCCCCTTTCTATAAAGTTAATGACTTATACATAATGACTAAAGGTTATTTCCCTCTAACTTTTACCACTGATTCTATTAAATAATACTGAATAAAAACAAGTCTTGTTTCAGTCTTCTTTGCGATTGAAGCATTTAGCTTGGAAAAAAAAAACTTCTCAGGAAACCATGAAAGAGCAATATTGCTGGACTCAAAAATGAGAAAATAAAAGAGATTAGATTCTGAAGGTTCATTTATCCCTGTAAGTGTTTCTCTACTAACAAAATTTACTATACAATCAAATGAATAGAAACTGTGCTCTCTGATTTTATATATTACCTAAAATTTGCATTTCTGGGTTTGACCTGTGTCTGCCGGTGAAAAGTCCTGTAGCTCACTTTTCTAAGTATAAATAGATTCTAGATATACCAGAGAAAAAAGCTAGCATGGTATGCTGAGGTTACTACCCTCGCGCGAGCACCCAGTGGGCGTCGGGTCTAAAGTACAAGGCGAGTGGAAGCCACTACTCACAGGTCTTCTGCCAATTAGAAGATTCCTTTTCAAAATCCCTCCCACGGCGAGAGTTGTTACGAAGATTACTCCCCCTACCTCGCTCTTGCTCTTGCTACTACCACGACCCGACGCGCGCCATCTACATCCTGTAACTAGCCTTTGTGATGGTCGCACGCGTCTTCAATTGCTCCCTTGGTGCCTTCAATTGCCGAAGCTACGTCTTCCGTGGAACTTTGCTTCATCAATCGAACTTTAGTATTCCAAATTGTATTTTCGTAATTCGTATGGTTACAATGCATTCCTTTTTAAGCCTTCGGTCCCTTAAAAAGCGTACTGGGTGTCGCTAGTTTATTCGCCATTTTGAGTGCATCATCAGACGCGTGCATCATTATTATTGGTGATTTCCTTTATTTTTATTCTTATTTTTATGTTAATTTTATATTTCATATCATATTTGTGCTTTTAGGGCTACTAGCTAGCCTATCGTATTTATCATTGTAGAGGAGGGAGTTTCTCTCTCTCTCTCTGCCGATACGAGACGTGCATATGTTATTGTTTTAATGTGAACCAGGTATTTGGTTTTTTGATTTACGCACGTTCATGATTTTATATCACTGAAGAGGATGGATGAGTTGCTTTCCTTCCCTAGCTTAAACCGACCACGCCTAGATTAGGTTTTGGAAGGTAGGCTAGGTGCCCTCCACCCCTATACCTGTACCTCTCCCCTTGTCCGCGCTACGGTGCTAATGGGTAGGATATCAAGAATAGAGAGTATCTCTCTTATCATACTGTTGGACCCATCCTCCCTACCCGTCCAGATAGAAAATTTTTGAGTATGGAGGGTTTGGTTGAGTGCCACCGTCCACGCTTTGATGTCCTTGGAGGTTTATCTGACCTACCTGATCGGATCCATAGTGATCTCGGAGAGTTAGGTTAGATCCATGCTGGTTATTTTCCTTACACCTTATGTTCCTCCTGCAACTCTTCCATGATACCTCATTATTGTATTGTATATTATATATTGTTTATTGTAGTATATTATTTTGTTTATGCACATTTATGATTATTTCATATCACAAGAGGTTGGAGGAGTTGCTTCCTTCCCTAGCTTAACCAACCAGGCCTAGATTAGGCTTTGGAAGGTAGGCTAGGTGCCCCTACCCCTATACCCTTACCTCTTCCCCCGTCCGCGCTACGGTGCTCACGGGGAGGATATCATACTGTTGGACCTATCCTCCCTACCTGACCAGATAGAAAATTTTATTTTCGAGTATGGAGGGTTGGTCGAGTGTCCACCGTCCACGCCAGGATGTCCTTGGAGGGTTTATCTGGCCTACCTGACCGGATCCATAGTGATCTCGGAGAGTTAGGCTAGACCTATGCTGGGTATTTTCCTTACACCTTATGTTCCTCTTGAAAACAACTCTTCCATGATACCTCATGTGGTATTGCATATTATATTTTTTATTGTATATATATGTTTATGTACATTTATGATTTTTTTGAGTATTCCATACAATCATCAGTGATGTATTTCATGTACGTGCTTAATTTTTAACCGACCAAGTTAGTATTGGTTTCGGGGGAAGGCCTAACGGGCTCATGATGTCCTCTGGGGTTTTTTGTTTTTTTTAAAGAAAGATTGATTAGTTTATATTCTAGCCTCTGCCCCCCCCCCACCCCCGCTTCTCAAGAGCGTGTTTCGTGCCGCCTCCTCTGCGTAATTTTAGCATATTGTACATGTACAATTGTTAGGCTACTAGTAGCCTATCGCATTTATCACGGGAGAGGAGAGAGTCGTCTCTCTCTCTCTCTCCCGGTGTGAGACATGCATGAGTTTATTGTTTATACGAACCAAATAGAGGTTGAATTATGCACGTTGATTTTCATATCACTGAGAGGTTGGTAGAGTTGCTTCCCTCCCTGGCTTAACCGACCAAGCCTAAGTTAGGCTTGGAAGTAGGGTAAGTGTCCCTACCCCTGTACCCTTTATGCCTCTCCCCCTGCCGGCGCTACGGTGCTAGAGGGGAGGATATCAAGGATAGAGAGCCTCTCTCTCTTATCACATTGTTGGACCTATCCTCCCTGCGATCTAGATCGAAAAATTTGAATTAGTAGGTTTGGTCGAGGGCCACTGTCCACATCATGATGTCTTGGAGGAGATGGCCTACCTGTCCGTTCTGTAATGATCTCGGAAGGTTAAGCTAGATCCATTCTGGATATTCTCCTTTGCCTTATATTCCTTTGCAACTCTTCCATGATGCCTCATTATTAATTGTATATATTATTCTTATATATTGTCTATTGTATTGCTGTACATTAAGTGGTCTGGTTTGTGTATCGTCTTGGCCTAGCCTCCTTTAGTACAACCTTTAGTAGTATGCCATGTCCTCCCAGTTGAGAGCGATCACCGATCGGTTTGCTACCAATCACGACGGGCCATAGGCCCAGTCGCCCTACTACCCCACACAGTAGTAGGCTACACAGCTTTCAATAGGTGACCATCTCTGATCGGGTTGGTGGCGACGATCACGACCGACCACCCACCCCATACCACCTACCCCCCCCCCACCCCCCCCCCCCCCCCTTTCCCCACTTCCTAGCTCGGCTTTGCCGCACGAATATAACTCGTGGTGCTAGTAGTCTTATCAATGAACGACCGCTTGAGTTTTCACTTAAGTGGGAAGAGAGAGTGGGAGTAGTGGGGTTACTGGTATTATACGTAATCCCTTATGTCTCCGAGTGGATAGCTCCGCCGGCCTTATAGCGGTCTGGTACCGCACCAGCCGGCGGACATCGCTCCGGATTGTGCATTTATACAGCTCTGCCGCTCGGTGGTCTCTCTCCCAGTTGTCCGCCCCAGCTACGGGTTCGGGCTAGGGGCTACGCTCCCCCAATAGAGGTGGGCAGGTTCAGATAGAGGAATTATCTTCCCCTGATCCACCGCTTCAGCCCGTTCCGCCGGCATTACTTATGACAATGAGAGATGAGACTTTGAGTAGGCTAAGCTTTGGGGAAAATCCCTTCCGAAGGGATCCAAAACCAGCACCATCAGCGGCGACTGAGTCATCTCCGGCCCCCTCGGCCGTCGACTTTCGTCTGCTAAGTCGCCTGCTGCCAAGGATTCTCTCCCCCCTAAGGGGGTCGAGAGCCAAGTCTGCCAGATCCAAGGGCGATGGAGTCTGGATTTGACCATGAGACCCTTGCTAACCTTTTAATGTCGAAGGTTAGGAAGCGGTTGATGAGAGGTTTAAGTCGTTACGACTCGCCTCGGGCTCTGACACCTCAGCCAGGCATAACATCTCTGGCCGAGAGGATCAGGCCCCTGGAGAATATGCTGACCGGATTTTCTCCACTCCGGATCCCCGGCGCTGGCTATGTCAGTGCTGGATGCATCAAAACTACCGCCATTTGATAAGAACAACCTGTGGCGGTTAGCTTTAAATGCCCCATTCTCGGATGGGAAGTTAACAATTGAAGGGTGCGGAACCCATCCGTTGGAGGACTTTGAGCTCTTCCCGGAGGGTCTCCAATTTCCTTTCCTGGATTTGCCAGACTAGCAGAACACGCGCTAGTCAGAATAGACAAGGTCCCGAGGAGACGTGATCTTCCCAAGGGACCAAGCCCAAGCTGTTTGGGTTCGCACCCTCTCCGACTAGGATTGTTCATTGTCCCAAAGAAGGACTCTGACAAAGAAGAGTGATTCTGAACTTGTTCCCGTCTCAACTCATACATTCATTTGCAACAAGTTCCTCATGTTGACAGTCTTGCAGGTGCGGACCTTACTTCCCCGTGGGAACGTCACCACCTCTATAGATCTTACAGACGCTTACTATCATGTTCCAATAGCAAGGAACTTCTCTCCGTACCTAGGCTTCAGGCTAGGAAACAAGGCTTACTCGTTCAGTCATGCCTTTCGGGCTCAACATCGCGCCCAGGATATTCACAAAACTAGGAGAGACAATAGTTCAAGAACTAAGAACTCAGTGGGTTATGTTAGTAGCCTACCTAGACGACTGGCTCATTTGGGCAGCCAGCGTCGAAGAGTGCCGCAAATCAACAGCCAGAATGATCAAATTCTTGAAATTTCTGGGCTTCCAGATAAACAAGGAAAAATCTTGGCTTGTTCCGGCTTCCCTCTTCCAAAGGCTGGGGATCCAATGGGACCCCTAATAAGACACAGCTATCTCTTCCACCCAAGAAGGCAAGAAGATAGCAGCGGCTACGAAACAATTCCCTCAAGAACAAGAAGTCGTCTCGGCGTACCCAAGAGAGAATCCTAGGTTCGCTGCAGTTCGCGTCAGTAACAGACGTCCTATTAAAAACCAGATTGAAGGACATCAATCGAGTCTGGAGAAAGGAGCCAATTTTCAATCTCAGGGACAAGATCTCAATAATTCCACCTATTCTAACAAAGAGGCTTCGTCCATGGACGAAACGCCAGAACCTGGCCAAGTCAGTACCACTGCAATTCCCTCCGCGTCTCTAACCATCCACACGGACGCATCACTGAGCGGCTGGTAGGATATTCACAATACTAGAAAATACAGGGAACATGGTCGGATATGTTCCACCAGTTCCATTTATCAATGTTCTAGAAGCTAGGGCAGTTTTCCTGACCTTAAAACGACTGGCTCCGGCCAGGAATAATGATGTAGAGTAGTCTCGGACAGTTTTCCTGACCTTAAAACGACTGGCTCCGGCCAGGAACAATGATGTGAGAGTAGTCTCGGACAGCCTATTGGTGGTACACTGCACCAACAGAGGCGGCTCCAGGTCAAGCAAACTAAAATCATGTATTGATTGCGATTTTCTCATTGGCGGCGAAAAATTCATTGGCCACCTGTCAACAACTCACCTGGCAGGAGTAAAGAATGTTATCGCAGACACACTTTCCAGGACAACTCCGCTGGAATCGGAGTGGTCCCTGGAAAGGAAGTCACTCCGGTGGATTTGCAATCAAATCCCAGACCTTCAAGTACGACCTATTCGCCGCAGAATCCAACCACAAACTATCATGTTCTGTAGCACCCAACCTGGACCCTCTAGCTTACGCCACAGATGCGATGTCCATAGATCGGGACAATTGGCAGAAGGTTTACCTATTTCCACCAATGAATCGTTCTGATGGAAGGTCCTGGCACAAGCTAATATCTTTCACAGGACAAGTAAGGCACTAGTGGCAACCCTCCCAATTAGCCAAAGGAGCAACGTGGTTTCTGCTTTCTTTCTAGAACTGAAGCTCCAGACCCAAATGATCCCTCGTCCCAGAACTGACAGACCCATTACCAAAAGACACAGGACCAGTACACACCAAGACTGTGTCAGCTTCCTCAAGAATTCTGAGTGCCCTAACTTTATGGACTTCATGAAGTTTGCAGCCCAAGGGACATAGTATTGATCCACATGAAGTTTGCAGCCCAAAAGGATGCTAGTATTGATCCACTAAACATCTTATCATGAATCAGATAAAGAGAATCAACGCTCAGGCAATATGATTCAGCAGTGAAGAAGTTGGCCAAATTTCTAAAAGACTCAGAGGCTCATTAAATGACCAAGAATCTGACAATTTCGTTCTTTAGAACTCTATTTGAGAAAGGCCTAGCTGCTAGTACCATTACGACAACCAAGTCAGCCTTAAGGAAGGTTTTTCAGGTTGGCTTTAATATTAACTTGTCAGATTCATACTTCTCGATTCCACAAGCATGTGCCCGTCTGAGACCAATAGACCGCCCTCATACGGTCTCCTTGGTTTGTTGAATGATGTACTTAAATTAACCTCAGACACTAATATTGAGTCATGCCTCTTATTTAACCCTGCTTAGGAAAACTTTATTCCTAATGGCCATGGCCTTAGGTGCCAGAATATCTGAACTCAGCTTTCTCTAGGAATAAAGACCATATGGAATTCCCCTCCTGTCGGGTGAAATATTACTATCCCCAGATCGGAGGTTCTTGGCTAAAAATGAGGACCCACAAAACAGATGGGCTCCATGGAAAATCATTCCTCTGACACAGGACACATCATTGTGTCCTGTCGTTACCCTTAAATCCTTCTTAGCCAGGATATCCGAAAGATCTTCAGGCCCCCTTTTCATTAGAGAGAAGGTGGTACGATTTCTCTGTAAAGGTATTAGACAACAAATACTGTACTTTATTGAACAGGCCAAACCCGGATTCAGTCCCACACGTCCATGATATCCGAGCAGTGGCTACCTCCATTAACTACTTTCACAACATGAATTTCGAAGACCTGAAAAAATATACGGGTTGGAATCTCCAGCAGTTTTTAAACGCCACTATTTTAAAAAACTTAGAGGCCCTTAAATTTGCAGCAGTTGCTGCAGGGAGCATAGTCTCCCCTGAATAATGAATCTTATCAAAACTCCTTTCCTTAGCCTTGGATCACTTCTTTTCCCTTAATACTCTCTCCTTCCTACCTGCCTCGCTCGTATTCCCTGCCAAACCTCTCCTCCGGGTCGGGATGGTTCATTTTCATCCCGCCACCGGAACATGTTATATAGTGTTGAGACCATATTGGTTTTACGGACCTGTCTGTACAAACCCTTGTATATTGCTTCAGATACCATGCTTAGATTGTCTGGTTATATATCTTGTTATTACTAGTTCTAAGACATAGTTTTAAGGCCTGGTGTAATTGTAAATAGTAAAAGTTTTAAAATTTTTCTGCCTCATTACAGTGCTTTTAAAAAAAATTTTATTCTTTAAATGAACCTTGGTTTCATTCCCCCCTTTTATATACTTGTTTGGTATCTGTTAAGCTTGGATGGGAATTCTCTGATACCTTTTCACCGGCAGACACAGGTTGAACCCAGAAAAGGGATTTTGACGAAGGAAAAATCTATTTCTGGGGAAGACCTGTGTCGCCCGGTGAACCCATCCCTTTTTTCTTCTTTCCCCACCCTTAACCAATCCAAGCTAGGGTGTCTATTCCAGGAATGTAGATGGTGCGCGGGTCAAGTAGTAGTAGCGAGAGCGAGGTAGGGAGAGTAACCTTTGTAACAGCTCCCGCTGTGGGAGGGATTTTGGAAAGGAATCCTTTAATTGGCAGAAGACCTGTGAGTAGTGGCTTCCACTCGCCTTGTACTACTTTATACCCGACGCCCTCTGGGTGCTCGCGCGAGGGTAGTAACCTCAGCATACCATGCTAGCTTTTTTCTCTGATATATTTAGGATCTATTTATACTTAGAAAATTGAGCTACAGAAACGTTTCACCGGGTGACACAGGTCTTCCCCCAGAAATAGATTTTTCCTTCGTCAAAATCCCTTTTTCGTTGATGTACCATACGTCCAATCAGCATACGACAGACAATTTTAGTCGACGATTAATACGTCCAATTGGCGTTAAAGAGTTAGGTTTCTCTCTGAGTATTTAATATTTTCATACAATCAACTTACCTGTAGATATATACATAGCTAAGACTCCGTCGTCCCCGACAGAAATTCAAATTTCGCGCCACTCGCTACAGGTAGGTCAGGTGATCTACGGCCTGCCTGCGGGCGGCAGGACTAGGAACCATCCCGTTTTCTATCATATTTTCTCTGTCGCCGGTGGTATCAACATTGTTGTTATTACCTCCTGACTTAGATTCATTTTTCATCCTTTGATCATCGTTTTTCGGCTTTTTGGTGACGTATTTGGATCGTGATTCGCTACAGTGGACTGTTTTTGGAATAACTCTTTTGGATTTTTCTCAGTATGTCTGATTCTAATGTGAGTGTGAGAATGTGTGTGAATGTAGGCTGCAGGGTGAGGATACCGAAAGCTTCGGTTGATCCTCACACTGTATGCCGTAAATGTAGGGGGTTTCAGTGTTCTGCTATTAATACTTGTAAGGAATGCGAGGGATTGAATGCAGAAGAGTGGAAGACTTTGACTTCTTATTTGAAGAAGTTAGAGAGGGATAGAATTAGACGATTGAAAGGTGTGAGTTCAAGGCCTATTGAGCCTTTCACTGATAATTCTAATCCTACTGATGTAGATTCTCCCTATGTATCTCATTCTCAGAGTGCTTTTTCGGATTCGGCATCGGAAATCGCCAATCTGAAAGCTACAATTAGAGACATGAAGTCCAAGATGGCTGACTTCAAAGGTAAGGCTAGTGAAAGTGAGCATTACAGTGAAGTGAGTTCTCCCAGTGTTGTGGAGGGGCGTTTGTTTATCGTCCCTGCGACGCTCCCAGGCCTAGACCTCTTCCAAGCTCACGAGCCCAGAGGAGAAGGAAAGTCGAAAGCCTTAAGGAGGTTGTGGGGAATCCCCAACGATCAGACGTCCCTTCAGCTAGCTCTGCTTCGTTGCAGGCGGCTCAAGGGCGCTATAGAAAAAGCGTCCTTCGCGAGTGTTTCTCGTCCTCTCCCTCTCCCTCACCTAAACGAGGGTGGAAGGAATCGAACTTGCTCGACGACCGCTGAAGCGTCATATGACGCCTGACATGGATTCTAGTCCAGAGCGTTTCGCGAGATGACGCTCGTCTTCTAGCAACGAAAGCGAAGGGGGCGTCAGCGTCACCTGAAGTGTACGCGGGGAAGTACCCTTTCCTTCTTCTCCACCGAGTGATGACGAAAGACGTCATGCACTGGACGTGGGAGAAGCGTCAAGAAAGATCATTATAGCAGTTCAAGAGCAACTGTCATCTCGAGTGGGAGTTTTAGCGCCACGTCGGAAGGACGTGACGCTTCCAATTAAGAAGTCTCGTCCTCTCTTAACCTGTTCAAGACAAGCGTCATTGAGACGGGGAAACGGCTTCTAAACGTCTTACAGAAGCGTCTAGTGCGAGAGAGAGAACAGGTGCTTACGAGAGTTTCGTAACGCCAGAGAGCCAGAGAGACGTAAGAGTCTTTTAGACGCGAAGCGTTCATTGGAAACGGAGCATAGACATGACGCTCCGTCCAATATTATGACGCCAAGTAGGACGCCTTTGGAGAGCGGAGCGTCTTCCAAGCGCGAAGCGTCATCGAGACGTCAGCAAAAGACGTCATCCATGACGCTTGGCGAACGGGAAGCGTCATGTAAGCATGAAGAGTCTTCTAAAATTCTAGAGAAGCCGAAGCTTATGACGCCTTCCAAGACTATTAGAGCGGGAAAGAGGAAGGATTATCATTCCCTTAGCCCCTCTCCTGTTAGGAGTTTGTCTCCGCAAGAAGAAGAATGTTCGGAAAGGAGAGCGGAGACGCTTTTAGATCCCGAGTTAGAGGAAAACTCGGATGACGAATATAGTGGAAGAGAAGGTCTGTCTAACTATAAGGTGTTGACTACCCTACTTCTTGAGGAGTACGGAGACAAGTTGACGCCTGCCGCTCTCCTTCCTCCTCGCTCGCTCTTTTCCAGTGCTAAGACGAAGAAGCCTTCGTCTTTTCTTAAAATGAAACCCACCATATCGATGAAGAGAGCATTACATTCCTTAGACTCATGGATGAAGTCTAAGAAAGACTTAGTGAGGACAGTCTTCTGCATGCTCCAGCAAGATTAGCTGGGAAAAGAGGCATTTGGTATCGGACGGGAGAAAATATGGGTATTGCTCTCCCTTCTACAACCGAAACAGTTTTTTTTTTCGACTTTGGTTGACGCTTCAAGGCGTCAAAGTCTCAATTCTGCACGGATTACGTGGGGAATTTCGGAACTGGATCATCTCCTCAAGGGACGCTTTCGTGTATTGGAAGTTAGTTTTTAACTTCTTAGATTGGTCCCTTGGGGTGATGTCCAAGCAAGCCCATGATTCGAAGGAATCGAACCTGGAGCCCTGTTATGCATATTGTCTTGTATTGACAAGGCGGCTACAGGATGGATCTTTGAAATCTCCTCTTTGTTTGGGGCAGGTCTTTTAAAGAAAAGGACTGTATATGGCGCCTTCTTAACAAAAGGCAGTCTCACATGCTCAGAGAGCAGCACTTCTATATGCGCCTCTATCTGATTTTTTTTGTTCCCTTCTCAGTTAGTAAAGGAACATGCGCATTCTTTAACTGAGAAGGCAACTCAGGATCTGCTGACGCAGTCAGCAAGAAAGAAACCTGTTGCTGCATCGGACAAGAGAAGCGTCATCTTTGGCGATCTTAAGGAGGGGATATCGTATCCCTTTCCTGAACACTCCTCCCCTAAACGTCAATACCAAGGGAACTATCAGCCAAATACAAGGATCCTGTGCTGAGGGATACTCTTCGATCGAGGTGGTGGAACAAATGTGGGACAAGAGAGCGATAGAATTGGTACGGGATCAACACTCCCCGGGGTTTTACAATCGCTTTTTCTGGTGGCGAAAGCCTCGGGAGGCTGGAGACCAGTACTGGACGTCAGCTCTCTGAACAAATTTGTTCAGAAGGAGAAGTTCTCCATGGAGACTTCTGCTTCAGTCATGGCGTCATTACGAGGGTCTTTAGATCTCCAGGACGCCTACTTTCACGTCCCGATCCACCCTTCATCGAAGAAGTACCTCCGTTTCATGACGGGGAAAGGATCTTTCAGTTCAGAGCCTTGTGTTTCGGGCCTGTCCACAGCTCCTCAGGTCTTCACAAGCCTGATGAAGAATGTGGCGAGGTTTCTTCACCTCAAAGGAGTGAATGTCTCTATGTATCTAGACGACTGGCTCATCAGGGCCAGATCGGAGAGACAGTGCTTGGAGGACCTAAAGTTAACTCTGGATTTGATCAAAGCGTTGGGATTGCTTGTGAACCTCGAGAAGTCTCAGCTGACCCCCAGACAAGACCTAGTCTATCTGGAGATTGCGGATGGATTCTCGGGGTTTTCGTCCGAGTTTTTTTCCTTCGCAAGAGAGAATCGCAAAAGGTTTGCGGATAGTCTCTCGTTTTCTTAGAGAAGCAACAAACGCGGCCGACGGGAATGGTTGAACCTTCTGGGGACGCTTTCCTCGCTAGAACAATTCTTCCCTCTAGGAAGACTTCATATACGTCCGCTTCAATTCTTCCTCAAGAGGTCTTGGAGCTGGAAAACCGGACAACTGTCGGACGTTTTTCCCATTCCAGTGGAGATAAAGTCACACCTACAGTGGTGGTTGCGCCCTCTGGAAGAGAACAAAGGGATCTCTCTAAGAACACAGAACCCAGACCTAGTGTTGTTCTCCGACGCGTCGGAGACAGGTTGGGGAGCGACAGTAGGCTCAGAGGAAGTGTCAGGCACCTGGGAACCAGCACAGGTGTCTTGGCACAGAAACGGCAAAGAGCTCTTCGCCGTACATCTGGCCTTAAAGAGCCTAGAACCTCTGGTGTCAAGCAAGGTAGTGCAAGTAAACGTGGACAACACCACCGCACTTGCCTACATTCGGAAACAGGGAGGGACGCACTCCTCGTTCCTTTACGAGCTCACGAGAGACCTATTTCTTTGGACGTCTCACAGGAACATCTCCCTGATGACAAGGTTCGTACAGGGAGTAAGGAATGTGAGGGCGGACAGGCTCAGCAGGAGGAACCAGGTCCTTCATACAGAATGGACTCTACACGAGGAAGTGTGTCTCGATCTCTGGTCTCTGTGGGGAACTCCTCATGTGGAGGTCTTCGCAACATTCATTTCAAAAAAGGCTCCCAGTGTTTTGCTCGGTCGTGGAAGATCCAAGAGCACTTATGGTAGACGCCTTCCTGCTAAATTGGTCTCGAGTAGACGTTTATGCTTTTCCCCCATTAAAACAAATCCTGGGGTTAGTAATGAAAAAGTTTGTGGCGTCAAAGAGACGAGGGATGACGTTAATAGCCCCCTTTTGGCCGGCCCAGGAATGGTTCAGGAGGTGGTAGAGTGGATCGTAGACTTTCCAAGATCCCTACCAGGAAGGAGCGGATCTTCTCAGACAACCGCACTTCAAGAGGTACCATCAAAACCTCCCCGCTCCGCTCTGACTGCTTTTCGACTATCGAAAGATTGTCAGAGCGAGAGGCTTTTCTCGCGAAGTGGCAAGCGCGATCGCGAGAGCACGCAGAACCTCCACTACGAAAGTATACCAATCGAAGTGGGAGGTATTTAGAAGGTGGTGTAGATCCAAGAAGTTGTCCTCCTCCACTACCTCTATAGCGGAAATTTGCTGATTTCCTGCTATTCCTGAGAGAAAAATCTCATCTAGCCGTATCCACAATAAAGGGATACAGAAGTATGCTCTCGGCTGTATTCAGGAACAGAGGATTAGATCTGGCAGATAATAAAGATCTCCACGATCTCATAAGGTCTTTTGAGACTTCAAAGTCTAAGGAACCAGTACCTCCGAACTGGAACCTAGACGTAGTTCTAAAGTATCTGTCATCGGAAAGATTCGAACCTCCTCATCGGGCATCGTTTAGAGACATTACCGAAAATGCCTATTCCTATTATCTTTAGCTACGGCAAAGAGAATTAGTGAATTGCATGCTCTGCAGGATAAAGTAGGATTCAAGGGAGACTCAGGCAGATTTGCTCGTTTAAGACCCTGTTTTTAGCGAAAAAAAACGAGAATCCTACGAATCCCTGGCCTAAGTCATTCGAAGTCAAAGGCATGTCGAGTCTAGTAGGCAGAGAAGCAGAGAGGTCTCTATGCCCTGTTAGAGCTCTGAAGTTCTACCTTCAGAGAAAGCATCAAATGGGAGGCTATTAGACAAGGTCTTTGGTGCGCGGTAAAAGACCCCACAAGACTGATGTCCAAGAATGCGCTGGCATTTCTTTGTAAGAAAACGTTCATTACCAGACCGATCATTAATGGACTGTCCTGACGAACAGTTACAACTGTTGAGAGTAAAAGCTCATGAAGTGAGAGCTATAGCGACGTCTCTCTCGTTTCATAAGAATATGTCTCTTAAAAATAAACATCTTAGATACGACATTTTGGAGATGCAACTCAGTATTTGCATCTCATTACTTGAAAGACGTGCGTGTGACATATGAGAAGTGTTTTTCTCTAGGTCCTTTCGTATCGGCGGCATACTACGATTCTGGGTACGGGTAGGGAGCCGACACCAATCCTTTAAATGTATATACTTTTCTTCTTTTTTGGATATGGTCGAGTCTCTTCGAACAATGGAGGACTTAGGCTAGCACGGGCGGCCGTCTATGTTGTTCAGTAAGAGAATGCTTTGTCATATCCAATTAGTTGAGTATAATTTTTTTTTTGAAATTATGTATGTGTGCGTAGTGGTTTTTGAGTTACGGTTGTTGTGACGAGTTCGGGGATAACTCTTAACAATCTTTACTTCTAACATATGGTTAGGATCAGTGGTCGGATGTTGTGTGCTCCTTCATAAGGTGTATTGTCATATAAGTGGATCAGCACCCATTGACAAAGTCCTTTTAGGCTCTGCCGAGTAAGTGGGTAAGACCCCATCGGCAGACCCACAAGAACTCTTGGCCATAGATCATATATCTCGCTAAAGTTTCTTGAGGTGATGCAGACTACGGGCAAACACCCACCCGAAGTCTACCACCTATCAGGTAGGAACCAAGGTTTTATTTATACCTACACCATATGTTGTTTACCTGTCTATTCCATATAGAAGCTGTCTCTTACCCTCCACCGAAGGTGCCAATCAGCTAGTTTATATATCTGACAGGTAAGTTGATTGTATGAAAATGATATTGTTATGTTACAATAAAGTTTCATACATACTTACCTGGCAGATATATACAATTAAAGGCCCACCCAGCCTCCCCGCAGGAGACAGGTGGAAGAGAGAAAATATGATAGAAAACGGGGGTATGGTTCCTAGTCCTGGCCGCCCAGGGCAGGCCGGTAGATCACCTGACCTACCGTAGCGAGTGGCGCGAAATTTGAATTTCTGTCGGGGACGACGGAGTCTTAGCTATGTATATATCTGCCAGGTAAGTATGTATGAAACTTTATTGTAAACATAACAATATCATTTTGTGTGGCCTCCATCTGGCTACACAGCCTGCATTCTTGAGGGTATGATTTCAGCAAATCTCAAAAAAGCTGAGACTCAAACTCCATTTCCCTGAGCACTTCAGTCACCTCTCTTTGCAGGTCATTGAGGCTTGGTATACCAATCATAGTTCACTGTTCACGTTCTACATGATCCTTTAAGACACTACAATGTTTTCACACACATTAGGTCAGGGGAGCTACCTGGAAATTCACTGACGAGAAGAAATCGATACAACTTTCGAGGCAGCTCCTGTCTGAAGAGTCTTGAAACATGGTGCCTTATCATGCAAAAATGTTGACTTCTTCAACAGATAACACATTTTCAGGATCTTTGAAGAAAGGAAATACTCCACCAGTAAGCACAGTTTCTCGGAAGTATTCGCCATTCCTTGACTGTGCTTTTTTCTTTGATGATCCACATTAACCATATGGGTGTGAAAACAGGAAAAAAACAAAAATTCCCGAACATTCAGGAAATTTTACAACTTGGTGATTGCGCACATCATCGCTGATATCATCCAACTTTGCAGCCCAAATTATGTAATTTTTATGATTTGGCTCCTGACTGTTTAAATGAATTCCTCTTATGCAGCTACATGGAGAAAGTCAAGCTTCAACCCAATCTTTAAGAATTGAACCCCACAAAACCATGCACGGTCTTCTCTCTGTTGCTGAGTGATGTTAGTCTTGCTGATAACATGAAATGGCTTGATACCGGACTTTTTTCAACTCACGATACACAGCACTATAACTTCTCTTCTTTTCCCTTTTTGTTTCTAGTTCAAGCACCAATTTTACGTAAAAGACTTTCTTGGTCTACCCACTGCCCTCAGCTATGGATGTCTTTTGACTCCTGAGAAAGGACTTAAGGCAAGATTCTCACTCTTTTCGTGATGACAGTCATGGATTTTTGTTCCAGTTTCTTTTAACAAGGATTTCATCTCTTTTAATGTATATAGCTTTCCAGGAACACAAAATGACGGATGCACCAGCATCCCTGGCCTCTCTGAAGGTTATAGCCCAGATTCGGTCAATCCATTGATTTCCTCCGAGTCGTTAGCCATGGCTGTATCTAACTCCGTCACTCAGTTTGAAAATACAAGGAATATAAAATGAAAAATAGCTTAATAGAAACTTCAAGATTATGTACTTTGAGATAGGCTATAGCAGAAAACTTCATAACTTTCCATTTGTCCCGTGGTTTGGGGGGGCCCTAATTTCGAAACACCCGGTACATTGCTTCTTTATATGAGGCTGTGAGTTGTTTGGTGAATTTGATAATTATCTTACTGCTATATTCTTGTTCCATTCATGGTTTCTTCTCAAGACTTATTCCAGTATAAAACTACTAAACTATACAGTAGTACGCAAATTTTTAAATTCTTACTTCATTCATAATCCTGTAGAATATTTTATAAGAAGAACTTAAATTTATACATCAAATATTTGCAGTTATTAAAATGTGGAAACTAATCAGTCGTTGTAAAAGAAACTAAGTTTTTAATTGTCATTTGGAATACTATATGTAATTGCTTTGCAGTGAGAGTGGTGGAAGATAGATATTCAGCAGTTACACAATTTGAACAACAGATGCCAGAAGATGTTTTCCTTGCTGGGATGAACCAGCACTTAAGGCCTGTTTTAATATGACACTTGTAGTTCCTCATGACAGAGTGCCTCTTTCCAATATGGTAAGCTAATTTATTTTGTCTCCTATTTACCTCTTGGGCATGAACACAGATTGTTTTGGAATATTGTTATGAAGTTTATAAAAAGAATTCTATTGTGTCTTGCCTCTATTTTACATGTGATTAATAGGTGGATGATTGTTCACTCAGTTATTTTGTTAAACCACTCATAGTAGTAAAGATAGGTCAGCAAGAAGATATTTCTTAATTTTACACCTAGCATTGTTTTAGGAAGTAAAAGCAGCTGTTAATATATTTTCAAATTTTTGTACAGCCAGAAATCTCTAGGAGCCCTTGCGAGTCTGATCCGAATTTGCAAGTTGTAAAGTTTGCTCCCTCTCCTCTTATGTCCACCTACTTGGTAGCAGTAGTTGTTGGGAGAGTATGATTAGTGGAAGATATGTCAGCAGATGGTATTAAGGTGAGTGAATAATGGTTGAGGTGTTTATTTTGGAACATGTAATATGATATGACTGTTTATCATTATTTTCATTGGCAGAACAAAGCAAAGTCATTGCTTAACCGGTACTCTAACCTAGCCATAGAAAACCTGTCTTGAAAAAATTTTATTTGAACTTTTGAAAATACAGTATATTGCAACTGCCATGAGATTCCTTTGTGATATATGTTTTTTTTTTTTTTTTTTTAAAGAGGATTGTCTTTGAAAAGGGCAAGTGAGGTCTAAAACCATATAAAATAAATGAACAAAGTGTTACTTACACTTAAATGTACAGTACAGTGACTCCTCTATACATACATAAGTTTTGGTTCTTGAACCCCTTATGGTATGGTGAAAACTGACATAGGTGAAAGAACCCATCAGAATCTTCAAATCTGTTCTCAGTACGTATTATAAAAATACAGTGGGCCCCCTGTATTCGCGTTCTCCGATTCGCGGAACTCGCACATTCGCAGGATTTCTCTCGGAACGTTTCCCCGCATTATTCGCGGAAAATTCGCGTGCATTCACAGTATTTTTCTATGAGAATTATCCACAAATTCCTGTTTTTTTTTTTTATCAATTTCATCATAAAATGCACTTTTTGTGATAAAACTGTAAAAAAATCCAAGCATGAAAATTTTTAGTGGTTTTTCTTTTCGAGTTTTAACTAACAAAATAGGCTGTTTTTAGCGTTTTTATAGGGGTTCCAAACATTTGCGGGTTCTAACTATTCACAGGGGCGTCTGGTACGCATCCCCCGCGGATACGGGAAGACCACTTTTTTTTGTAACACATAAGAGCCATATGTGGTAGTTGATGCTATATGTAAATTTCTTAGTGATTTATACATGCATTTTATTATACAATAAAAAGCAAACAATAACTCAATGGGTGTATTTTAAACTAATAGCCTGGAAGATTGTTCTGAATATAGTAGGTAATGGCAGTCTAGCTAAAATTGCAGCACTTTAAATTATGGATAAGAATCAGATCTGCGACACATCTGAATATTAATGTAACTATAACAATGCTGGTATGTACGTATTGGTAAATGTATTTGTTCTACCAACTGGTACTGTTAAAAGTTTATTAAAAATATTTCAAGATTAAATATTTTTATGACAGATCTATAATGTAAAACAAAATTGTCTAAAACCTGCTAAAGCTTTTGTGTGTGTGTGCCCTTTTTTTTTTCAAGTAAGTTACTGCAAACCACCAATTTTTTTATTTTAAAACACACGCCGTCATGCATATTAATAGTGAATAGGTGCAGTATAAGTCAAAATAGTCTTACAAAATTCTATTCCATTTACACAGAAAACATAACGAAAAAGAAAGAAAAAAACAAAATGAGAACGAGGGGCATAATGCAGGCAGGAAGTGCGAAATAACTGCTTCTTGGGAAAAAGATGGCCATTGAACTGTCTTGCCATGAAGGCAGTTAGAGAGAAATGTGTATGATGATGTGTAGTGCGGTAAAGCAGGTTGCGTAGCTTCCTCGTTCTCCCCTATTGGCTGACACTCATTGCCACCAATTCCTTGTGTTTTTAACTGGACTTCAGTTAGTGCCAGGGAATTTACCTTTATCCTTGTGTTAAGACCAAATGTTTGTTAGTTGTGAAGATACAAATTGATTTAAAATTTGTCATTTTAGAATGAAGTAGAAAAAATTTATATTTATTTCTGACACTGGCATGAAACAGTTTTTTCCTAAGCCTTCAGCTTTTCCACGATTATATCAACATTACCTTATTAATCTAAAAACTCATTATTGGAATCAGACATAAAATTAAACATCAGTGATTTTGATAAATAATAAATGATCATATATGGGTGTTCACCAAAACAAAATAGTGAATATAAGCATACAAGGACAGACGAACAACCTAGTTAGTGTCCAAGCTTGCTTTATATGAATGGCTGATTTGTGGATCAAGGGTTAGGTAAATTTTTAACATCAAAGGTAAGAAAGTAACTCTTCAGTGATCAACCAAGTAAAGATACACACTGTCTCGTTTTAAATTTCTGTACATACATATGCATGTAATATTCTACCCTTATTTTGGGAAACAATCAGTTAGTTATTTACATTTTGTAAAGCTTGAGTGTGGATTTCCCAGCACTTCAATGTATTAGCATCAAAACATAAGACAACATTTTGCGCATAAATGTTTTTGTTGGCACATCAAAGTTTCAGGATATCAAATACTATATGTACTAGGTCACACCATAAAATATGTAAGAACTCAAAAATTATTAGCGATAGAGAAATTAAAAAGTATGCTGTAAACAAGAAAAAGTACTAGTTTTATTACCAATTAATGAATGTCCAACAACTACTGTAGCTCCTTTCAAGTCAAGTTATTCAGAGAAATGGGGTTATATCAAGGGCTGTTCCAATGTTGGAAAATTTTAGGTTGGCATTCAGAGTAGGCATCCAGACTTTGATTGATTAGCTGTATACTAACTGATAAAGGGCCAGCTTTGTCACTGAAAAGCCATCTTAATGATGTCAATGGAAAGCCTTCTTCTCAGTCTCCACATTCATCAATGTCTTTAAAGATGCCTTTGAGAAACACTACATAACATCTGCAGTCTTTTATCTTGAGAGGGGCCAACAACTTTAAAGTCATATGACAGCTAAATGTGGCTGGTAAATGCGTTCTTTTGGCTTCAGTCAATAGCTCTTGCTGTAAGGTCACATGATTGCTGATTTTGAGGCTGGAAAAATAGTATGTCTTTTGTTTTGGCGTCCAATTGATTTCTCATGCTGGAAGTTCATATGACAGCTGAATGTGACTGGTAAATGCATATCTTTTGGCTTCCAATCAGTTGCTCATGCTGTAATTGATACCATCAATAATGTAGAAGTAAAGGGTGGAAGGGTCAGAGTTGGAGAATTAAAGATTCTATAACATGTTAATGAGGTTCTTATTTATGAATGACAGTCTTTTCATCAGTGGTCTTTTTCCATCAGACGTAAACTGCTTGGAATGATTCCAGTTAGAGAGTTTTTGGTCAGAAATGAACTCTCTCCACCTGGGGTGTGTCCCAGAAAGTTCAGAGGTCATGGAACATAACAATGGCCAAACTTTGGTATCATTAAGTCTTCAGCAAGGGTTATTAGGTTCCTTTTCTGCAGATGAGCCTTCCATTGTCTATCTGACAAGTTACCTTTCACTTCTTACCCCCCTGTGACTCTGAGAAATTCCAAGCTTTGACCAGTAAGGGAAGATGGATACTAGAGAAACAGACTATTAAAGAGGTTGCGATGACTAATTTTCCTTAGTCATCAGTTCATGGTGTCCAAGGCAGTTGGTTGGGGCTTTGTCACCAATTACAGCTTCCTGACTCAGTTTTTGCAACAGACTTCTTTCCCAGCTTATACATCTCTCTGCCAAGATGCAGTCAGTTTGGGCTGAACAGGTTTTAGTTTAGCACATCTACCCAACCATACAGTTTGAAAGTTTTGATTTCGGACAACAGATTTCCAAGTACAGTGTACCTCGACATACGAAAGGCTCAACTTACGAAAAATTTGAGTTACGAAAGCAAGTATGAAGATTTTTTTGGCTCTACATACGAAAACAGGTTCAGGATACGAAAGGTTGTTGCTGTAAAGTCCCGAGATTCGCCCGGACCACCAATAACAATTTTAAAACTCGCGCGCCGCCAGCTGAGTAGACCCGCCACCATCCTCCCGCTCTCCCATTGGTTCCTGGTGCTAGTCACCGCCGTAAGATCTTGCTCTCCTATTGGTCAGCATCTCTCCCATGATCCCATCCAAGGGCGTGACTATTTGTCTAGCAAGAGGAGCCACGTGCACGATGAGATGGAAAGCTGCTTCTTGTCTGGATAAAAGACTAAGAAAATCGCTGGCGATACGATAACAGAGACGGCAATCTGCCACAAGGCCAGCGCTATTTTCAGCAATTTGATTGCCCAGCCGAAGACGACTGAGGAGAAGGGACATTAGACGCCAACCCCAGATTTTAAGGCTTCTCATGGGTGCTCGAAAAATTCCTGTAAATGGACTGGCATCCATTCGGTGGTGCGGCTGCATGGGGAGGCGGCCAGGCCTCGGACATGAAAGTGGCTGAAGCCTTTATTAAGACGTTCAACGAGATGACGATCAACGAAGGGTACAGTTCTCAGCAAGTCTTCAGCTGTGATGAGACTGCCTTTTTTTTTTCTTTTTTTTGGAAAACAATGCCTCGTCGGAACGTACATCACGGCAGGAAGAGAAGAAGCTACCTGGGTATAAGCCTATGATAGACAGGCTCCTTACACTCGCACTTTGTTCGACACGCTAGTGGGGATTGCAAGGTGAAGCCCTACTTGTGTATCATTCGGAGACTCCTTGAGCCTTGAAGGCCCACAAAGGTGCTAAAGGAGAAGCTTCCAGTGATGTGGGGGATGGCTAATGCGAAAGCTCTGGTGTAACGAGATTTTTGTTCACCGAGTGGGTAAATCTGTGTTTCGGCCTGACAGTGAAGAAATTCTTGGAAGAGAAGCGCCTCCTTCTGAAATGTCTGCTGTTGTTGGACAATGCCCCTGCTCACCCTCCTGGCCTCGAGGAAGATATCCTAGTGGAGTATTCTTTTAACAAGGTTCTTTATCTTCCACCTAACACCACCCCTCTCCTCCAGCCCATGACCAGCAATTGATATCGAACTTCAAGAAGCTGTATATGAAACATCTTTTCAAGAGATGTTTCACATCACCGATTACCACAAAACGATGTTTTAACATCACCGATACCACAAACCTCACCTTGCGTGAATTTTGTAAGGAGCATTTCGATGTTGTGATATGCATCCGACTCATCGATCAAGCTTGCAGGAGGTTTCGAGGTGAACCTTGAATTCTTCATGAGGACACTGGCCTGATGCTGTATCCGCCCGAGACTTCGAGGGATTTGACGTGGGCGAAGCTGGTGCTGCAGATTCAGGAACAGTTGACGATCCTGAAACTGTTCACAACCAGATCTTGCGAGATCGTTGCACTCAGCAAGTCCATGGGGCTGGTTGTCGACGAGGACGAACATCAATGACCTTCTCGAGGCGGCACCAAGAGTAGCTTATGACGTATGACTGAAGGAGTTGGAGGCCATGCAACATAACGTCATTCAAGAAGATTTCTCTAGCAGCGGCGAGGAGGAGGAGGACGACCCTATGACACGGCAGAAATTAAGGATGCTCTTGCTGCTTTTCATAAGGTGCAATCATTTGTAGAAAAGAGACACCCCGAAGAGACTTACACAGGTCGTATGCTTGTGCAGTTCGATAATGTTTGCCAGAGTCGTCTCAGGAACATTGTGAAAAGTAGGCAGAAGCAATCTTCCTTGGATAGTTATTTTTTAAAGAGACCTTTAGTAGGAGTAAGCAAAAAGGAAGATCCAATTGATACTACGAAAACAAAAAACAGAAAGTTGAAAGTGGTGAAGAAATTGAAATTTTGTCAAAAAAAAAAAAAAAAAAAAAAAAAAAAAAAAAAAAAAAATTTAATTTTAAGTTTTTTGTAAAGTTAAGTGTTACCAGTTTTGTTAATGTGTTTCGTAAAGTTTAGTTTATGTTTCCTGACATTTTTTAATGTTTCGTAAAGTTTAAGTGTACGTACTATAAGAAGTTTTCTGCCGTTTGTCCTCCTCCTCTGTTGTCACTTTGGAGATAGCTTCACTCGAAAGGTAAGGTTCCACATTTTACTACATACGTACGTACCTCAGTTTTTCTTGTACCTTGTACTTTATACCATGTACACTAAACACTTTTATTTCCAGGTACATATTAGTACTAGTACGTATTAAGTTAGGTATTGAATGGTCCAAATTGTTGTAGTATTTCATTGTTTATTGGTCAATTTAGCTTTATTATAAAATTTACTGGGGTGTTTTTGTAGGCTTGGAACGGATTAGGCATTTTACATGTAAAATGCGGGTTCAAGATACGAAAAGCTCATGTTACGAAGGCCGCCTCGGAACGGATTAATTTTGTATGTCGAGGTACCACTGTAGCAGGAAACTGGTCACCCTAGGAGAGATTTCTCCATTCAATTTTCCTATAATTGAAAGCACTTTATTGTTAGTTAGGGGATTTTATCCAACAGTAGTAGGTGTCTTGTTTGGACAAGTCATGTACTTTGATTGGGTCTCATGTTGACCTTTATACCACTAGCCTCAGTAGTTTTTAAGGATCTGAGGATGGACAGAAAAAGTGCAGACAGAAAAAAGTCCAGAGAGAAAAAGGTACGGATGGACAGACAAAGCCAGCACAATATTTTTTCTTTTACAGAAAAAAAAAGAACAAATATCTTTAAAAAAAATTTAGACATAAATATGTGATACTAAATAAGTCATATTGAAAGGTTTTGAAGAATGTATAGTTCCTTTATTTTATTGATCCAAATTTAAACTGCAGTTTACATCACTTTATTTGAGTGTTCAAACCAGTGTAGCTGAACAATCTTTGTGTTATGCTTATTACAATTATTGTCACGCTATTTGATATTTGATATTTATCAGTGGAAAGGTATGCTTTTATCCTTTATTTTACCAGTGGAATGACCCTCTGAAGATTTTTTTCCATTGTCTTGGTGATGGGTTTTATATTTGTAGTAGTTAATAAAGATGAGGTATACGTACCTTGTATGCCTACCACTGAAAGTGATCATGTAAAGTAACACTGTTTTTAGAAAACTAAGTAATCCTTGTCTATGATTAGTAAACCAGATAGTTTATGTGTAAACTGAATTAACTTTTTCTGTGTCAAAAATAAATTGATCTGTCATTATATATGTATTTCATCATGTTGAAAAAATACTATAGCCAATTTGCATTAAAGGCTTATAAATAATTTTTTTCCGTCATGCATTTGGTGTAAAGGCTTATAGGTATTTTGCTTGTCTTGCATTTTGGTGAATGAGGTTTATCTTTCAGGTTCGTGTTTATACACCAGTGGGTAAGAAAGAGCAAGGAAAATTTGCTCTAGAAGTAGCCACTAAAGTCTTGCCCTACTACAAGGAATACTTCAACATTGCATATCCTCTTCCAAAAATGGATCTCATTGCTATTGCAGATTTTTCTGTTGGTATGTAATTTTTTGTGTTTTTAGAAATTATGTACTAGTATATTTTACTTGTTTTATACAAATTGATAAAATGCTTTGTTTTGCTTACTTCAAATTTCAGTCCTTTTTTCCGTTGCTTTGTCTTTTAAACAGAGATATGATTCTTTCTTCTGACTTAGTTGTTTAAACAGGTCAGCTGCATATAGCAGATCTTAGGGGCTCTATTTTTGCATTTCTCAAATTACCTCCTTTACACAATTAATGGTAGTTGCTGGTGAGTTCTCAAAGGATTACCCTTTCAGTGGTCTATCTAGAGCTCCAGGGTGACCAGACTAATGTCAAAGAATTCTCTTAAACTGGTCTTGTGGCCAGGTATTGCATCATAATGATAAACATTATACGGTGCATAGAGTATAAATGGTCTCAGGATAAAAGAGCACTCTCTATTACCCTCAGCAAACGCTAATACCCAATTTACCTACGTCAAAACTGCAAGAAGAAGAAGTGGCTATGCTCATGCGCGCCGTCATATTGGTTACATATAACCAAAATCCAAACCAAGACACCAGTCATTTCTTTTGGTCAATGCAGGATGATCCCTTACCCAAATCCATGTCTTTTTTTCAGGGAAGTGGGAGGGTTTTGAGGACTCAACAGTAACTACCAAAAATAGGTTTTTCCCTTGTCAAAACCAGTTTTTTTTATAGTGTAGTTGCTGTCTCGTCCTCAAAGGAGCTTTACCAAGAAATTGACAAGTGACAAAACGCTCTAATTTTTTATCCGACCAACCCAAAAACATTTTTGGTCCAGGGTCAAGCACTATGTTTCAGGGCCCCATTTTGTATTCCAAATACCTAAGTGTGAACTCACATTTTTTTGAGTAAAGATCTTTGGTGACCTACCTAAGCATGGTGGGTATGTTTGCAGTATTATCAAACCTTCCCCAGCTATAGTTAGCATACCGGCCTGTTAGGAAGACGTGGTTTTGCTGCTGTAGCGCCAATGGGTTAAGACTATCATGCTTCTTACCGATACACAGTGTAATTGAACTTGTCTGAGCTCGTTGCAAGTGTTGCTAGAGTGTAGGAAAAAATGAAACCTTGTTCATGCGCGAAGAAACCTTCGGTCTTAACAATAGGATAATTTCTAGCGCCTAGCTGGATACGGTTAAATTGCAGATGAAAGCAAGGAATCTTGTGAGATCTGGCAACGAGTGCGTATATCGGGTGAAGAGTGGTCAAGGACCACCGCACCTACGCCACCACGTCAGTTTTTCTTAACCGCCTGGGTGAGAGTTGTGATTGACCTCTCTCGGCCTTTCACCCGGTTCATTGCCCATTTTGATTGTTTAGTGTGTGTGGGTGTGTGCTGTTATTATGGTTTCTTCTCTATATTGTATTGCTCCACCAGTGACTGTTGCCGCTTCTTCGAGTCAGAGGGAAGCCGTGGCGTCAGCCCCGCTAGTCATTTTGTATCCCTCCACCAGTGGCATCTGCTTCCCGTTCGGATCAAGGGGAAGCCGTGACATCATCGCCACTTATGATGCACTTCCATCAATGACGTTTACTCCCAGTCGTCTGCACTGCGCTGCCTCTCTCATCTGTGTCGTCGTCGTTTGCTGCCTTGAAGTCATCTCTGCCGTCCAGTTCACTGCATCTCCCTTCCATAGTCGTTGGAGCCTTCTCTTGCTGATCCATCTGAGGCTTTATACCAGGTGGTTTTTTTAAGAGATTGGACTCTGTTTTGAAGATAAGTTGGCTGCCATGTCGGCTGGGAGGACTGGAAGCAAACATGTTGCATCGCCCTGGCTCCTGTGAAGAGATTGCGTAAGAAACACCAGTGTTGTCGTCTTCTCCTTCTCCCCCATCTCCGACGCGTTGGCGTATCAAGCGTTGGAAGGCTAAGGACACTCCTCATTCTTCGCCTGCGAGTGAGGAGCAACACGCCCCATGTTCCTGAGAGTGTTGGTGTTTTGGAAAGTGTTAGTGTTTCTTCCCCTTCTGTGCACTCTGCAGTGGCTGCTGCATCCTCTGCATCGAGTCGCAAGCATGTTGCAACCTCCCCCGTTTGTGCAGATGTTGCAGGCGCTCCCCCATTTCTTCTTACGTTTCCAGGGGCCTATTCGTCGCCGTAAGGATCTCAAGGCGCTTGTCAAGAGGTCGAAGGTTGTGAGCGTGGAGTTGGTGCAGCAGGAGTGGTTTTGCCTGCCCCTCTCTCTGGGACTTCCAGGAGTTCGACTCCGAGGGATTCTCATTCGTTATCGAGTGTTTGAGATTCCTCTCCAGCTTACGTTCATACGTCTGCCACGCCTGTGCCTTTTGCAGCCATGTTAAGGGAGGTCATCTGTTGGGAGAGTGCATAGTGGTGTTCCTGGTGTTGTGGTTGGTTCGTCGCGGGAGTCGGCTCTTGGATCCAGCAGCCAGGTTAGTTGGTGTTTTGGGCTGTTTGGCTGCTGGTTCTTCCATTAATATGAACGAGGAAGACGTTTTTAGTTGAGCCTCCAACGTTGTCTCCACAAGATACAGATACCTCAGTGTCGGAATCTATGGCAACATCCATGTTGCAGACGGGTTTTGTTCGGCTAGACTCTTGGTCCATGGTCATTGCCAAGATAGCTTCTGACAGGTCCCCAGAAGGTTTGGTGAGTGCGTCCTCTTGCCAGTTTGTTGCAGTCTGGAGGCAAGGCATTTTTTTATATGGTTCACCTCAGTGTTAATTTATGGGTCTAACCTTCTCCTGATTAGAGAGACATGGTTTTATCCAAGATGGAAAAGAATCATTGGCCCTGAGTCCTTGCTGGCGTTGAGGAATGGGTATCTTTGTTGGAGTCTCAGTTTTTTTGTTTTTCCCCTCGGGACTGAGCTGGAGTATGCGATAGACTGGCGTCAGGCTGACACCAAGGACAGATTGGTGCACCAGGCTGTGTCTAAGTCGGAGTCTCATCCTTGGAGACGTTCGGCTCCTCCTCCTCTCCCTGCCCTGCCCAGCAGCAGTTACGAAAGAATCGTTGCCTGGTGGGCCATCGAGGAGTTCAGTTTCGGCAGGAGACCCTGCCGAAACTGAACTCCCAGACTAGGTCAGAGGACCAACATCTTTTCGCTCCCATTCCCTATAAACCAAGGAGGGCCCCAAGGGCAGAGGTAAATAGGGGCCGTCAGTAGATTAGGCGCCTCTCTCTCTCCTGTGCCATGGGTGGGAGGGTGCCTGGCAGGCCATTGGGCCAAGTGGCTGAGTTATGGGCAGAGAAGTGGGTGGTAGAAGAAGTGCAGATGCTGACAAGGATGCGATAGAGGAAGTGGAGCATCTGTCTCCGGGTTTTACAGTCACATCTTGGTGCCCAAGGCATCGGGAGGTTGGAGACCTGTGATCAAACTTACCCACTTGAATTACTTCATCAGGAAGACACGGTTCAAGATGGAGACCCCGCGTTTAGTGTTGGCAGCTGTGAGGGAAGGCATCTTCATGCTATCGATAGACTTGAGGGACGCATACTTCTAGATCCAATTCATCTGACGTCCAGAAAGTTCCTTCGCTTCTCTCTCAGGGACAAGGTCTTCGAGTTCAAAGTCCTGCTGCTGCGGGCTGACCACAGCCCCTCAGTGTTCACAAAGAGTCTTCTCTCTCGTATCAAGTTGGGCCCATGCTCAGGAGATCCGTTTGCTGAGGTACCTCGACGATTGGTTGGTCCCTTGGCAGGTTCCAGGGAAAAGTTGCTGCAGGACAGATCATCTGTTTCGGATTTGTCTGGAACTGGGCATCGTGGTCACCAGGAAAGTCAAACAAAAAACCTGGATTCTCTACCTGGGCATGGTCATTGATACGGCGGTGCAAGTTTTCCCATCAGATCAGAGGTTGGAGAAGTTTTGTGAGTGGTGGCGCGCGACTTCCTCTCAGAACCTCATCAGTTAGCTCATCAGTGGCAGGTTCTTCGGGGAGTTTTGTGTTCCCTGGAGAGGCTGGTCCCTCATGGATGGTCTTCACTTCTGTCTCTACAATGGAGACTGGGGGGAAATTCTGGTCTCCGGCAGGGGACTTACCCCTGTTAAAGGTTCCTCTGTTTCTGGAAGTGAGAGAAGACCTTCGTTGGTGGTTGGACGACCAAAATCTTTTGAAGTGTGTCCCTCTGTGTTCTCTCCCACCAGACTCCCTTCTGTTTTCAGACACCTCCCTCACAGGTTGGGGGCTCATTTAGGTGGCCTCATTGCCTCAGGCATTTGGAGTTTGGAAGACAAACAGCAGCATATCAACATCTTGGAGTTGAAGGCAGCCTTCCTGGGTCTGAAGGAGTTTTCGGGAGAAAGTAGAGGGTCATTCTGTCGTTCTCATGTTGGACAACACCCATGTGAACAAGTAGGGAGGCCTGGTTTCATGTCAACTTCACGCCTTGACCAGTCGGAGTTCACCAGTGGGCAGTCAGCAATCCGGTAGAGCTCTCAACCAGGTATATCCCAGGCACAAAGTGGTCTCTTCATCAAGTAGTAGCAGAGAAGCTCTTCCAGGTTTAGGGGAGACTCATACTGGACCTTTTTGCGACTCGGTTCAACAGGAAACTGGAGATATTCTGTTCAGTGGTTCCAGATCTTTTAGCGTTAGCGGAGGACGCGTTCTAACACCCTGGGAACTGGAGGTGTATGCCTTTCCTCCGCTTTTGTTTTTGATCCGTAAGGTTCTGAACAGGCTGATGAGTTTTGCATGGTCTCAGGATGACTTTGGTAGCCCCTCTGTGGCCTCAGGCGGAATGGTTTCCAGATCTGCTGTCGTTTTGTCTGAGTTTCCGAGGAAATTCCCCCTTGGCAGCATCTCCTGTGTCAGCCGCATAGGGAAAGGTTCCACTAGTCAGTAGAATCCCTGTCTCTTCATGGTTGGAGGCTATCAAGTATCTCCACTGAGCGAGAGGCTTTTCTCAGAGAACAGCAGGGCATATGTCCAGCAGTCTCTGAAGGTTGACCTCTCCAGTTTACCAAGGCAAATGGGGATCTACTGTGATTGGTGTCGTAAATGGGGTTTTTCTCCACTCGCAACCTCTATTCAGCGAATAGCAGACTTTTTAACCTTCCTCCGAGATGAGAAACGTTTGTCCGTTTCTGCCGTTAGACGCTACAGGGCGGCCCTGAGTTTAGTGTTATGCCTTAGAGTATCGACATCTCCTTGTCCTGGGAACTTTCCTTGCTAGTTAAGGCGTTTGAGCAGTTGAGTTCTTCTAGGGAGCTCAAGCCTCCAATGTGGAAGTTTCCTTGGTTCTCAAGAGCTTCACTAAGGTCCATATGAGCCTTTGCGTCACTCATCGACAGGAACTTGACGCTCAAGACAGTTTTCCTTCTGGGCCTTGGCATCTTCGAAGAGGGTAGGAGAGCTCCATGGTCTGAGCTATGATGTGAAGCACACAAGGGGTTGGGGGTCGGTGTCCCATGAATTTGTCCCGAGATTCGTGGCCAGACTCAAAATCCCTCTGTGCACGATGATAGGTTCACTTCATTTTCCATTTCATCACTGAATGACTTTGTGGGTGGTGATACTCAAGAGCTTTTGGTTTCTCAGTGACCAGAGAAAGGAATGGCATCATTGTCAGATTTTGGTCGCATGTAAACAATGTGATGGTGCATATGTGCATAGCCACTTCTACTTGCAATTTTGATGCAGGTAAACTGGTATTAGCGTTTGCTGAGGATAATATAAAGTGCCCTCTTATCCCAAATCCATTTATACTTTATCACATGTTATAAAGTTTTATCATTATAATACAATACCTGGCCACAAAACCAGTTAAGATAATTCTTTGACAGTAGTCTGGTCACCATGGAGTTCTGAATAGACCATGGAAGGGGTAATCCTTTGAGGACAAGACAGCAACTAGACTAAAAAATATATTGAGGATGAACACCATTAATTTGATCAAATTCTCTTATTTACCTGCCATTTTCTGTTTTAGAGTTTTTGTTATGATGTATAGTAATAACATTACTATTTTACTAAGACTTGCTGGTACTGCTTTTATAATGATAATATAAAATTGCCTGTTTTTGTGCACTTGCCAAATGCCTTGAAATTTATAGCGAGTGAGATAGTAGTATCAAAAGACATTTGTAATTACATTAAAATTGTTTGAAAGTTGATGATTCACTAATTCATTAAAATTGTCACAGGTGCCATGGAAAACTGGGGCTTAGTCACGTATCGTGAAACATGCTTACTGGTTGATCCACCCATAATACAAGTGCAAGCCAGCGACAATGGATTGCTCTGGTCGTTGGACATGAACTGGCACATCAGTGGTTTTGGTAATCTTGTAACCATGGTAAGTGTGTAATACTGCAATACAGCAATTAAATAATATAATGACACAATTTGAAGTTGTCATTTTTTAATTGTTAGTGTACCTGATTACAAGAGTGGTCTTATAAAATTTAAGTTACTCAGTTTTAAATGGTGACTGTTACCTGGAGAATTGAGAATTATGTCATGTATATGCAGGTTGGCTATTTACTATATTCAGTTTTTGTAAAAGTGACTCGCCCAGTAATTTACATAACTATAGTTTTCCTGTATGGCAGATGAAATTCAAATTTTGCAGGTAGCGCTTTGATTGGTCATTGTAGGTATACAGTGCCCGCCTCCTAATGGCAATACGTATTAGGGACGAGTTACCTAACCACATAATTATTGTTTTCTGCTGTGCTTAACTAAACATAGATTGCTTACAGCAGCTTGTTCTTATTTTCTGGTTATATCACTTGCTTTTGGTAGTATATTACACAACCACTGAAATGTGTATTTCTTAGCCTTCAGCAGGATGAGTCTTGTATTTGGTTTTTTGTTATTATTTTAATTCAGATTATCATCAAGCTGACTACTTGCAGGGTTTAGGCTACATGCAAGTCGCCGGTTAATAAATGCCTTAAAAAAGTAGTTCTTGAATGAAACGCCATTCCATTAGGCCAAAATCTTTAGCATTCATGATATATTTAACTAGACATAGCTATTTGCAAAATGCCAGTAAATAATTACCTTAAAATAATTCTCGAATGTTACACCATCCCTTCAGGCCAAAACTTATGTATATATGATTTACTTACCAGGCTTAGGCTGTGTGGAAGTTGCTGGTTAATAAATATCGTATAGTAATTCTTGATGTTACATCATTCCTTTTTGCCAGATTTTTGCTTTTAGGATTTGTTTACTGGCCATAGTTTATTCTCAAGTCTTTGGTAAATAATTACCTTAAAGTAATTCTTGAATGTTACAACATTCTTTTAGGTCAAACATTTACAATTAGGCCAAAATTTTTGTAACTTGTTTTGTTCACCGAGCTGGGATACTCATCACTTTCCTTTGCAAAGAACCGAAAAGTGTAGGGCTTGGAATGTAGTAAGGAGAGGATGGTGTAAATGTTTGGCTGCGGTGGGCTTTGGGCGGAAATGTTCTTGTCAGTCGAGTATTGACTACCAGCTCTTGCTTCGGCAGTATTTTGGAAAGTTACAGAGATGGTTTGCGTGGACCTGGCTTATGGAGGTATTTTCCTGGTGTCATGCAATTGTGAATGTTCCACATCTTTAGCTCCTAGTCTCCAGCTCACATGGCAGTGTGGACTAAAGTGCAAGCCACTTGCCTGAACTAATGGTGCTTGTAATTGGTTACTGGATTCGATTACTTTGATTTATTCCTGAAAATTCTAGTAATGATTTCTTTTTCAGTATCGATTATTTGTTAATAATACTATTTTTTCTTTCTTCTGTCGCTATTTAGAGTATAGAAGCAACTGCTTTACAATATTAGAGTCAGATTTGCTTCGATACTTTAATGCTAAACTACTTTTTATATAAATAAATTTATCTTTTATATTAGAAAGTACATGTACATTTATGATATCTTGAAATACATTCATGTCCTGAATTAATGAATGCTAATGTTATTCATATATTTTATTATGCACGTTTTTATGCCTAGATGCCAGAAATTGCTATAAAGATTTAAAATGTAGTGGGTAATTGGTTATTGATTGATTATTTTTCATGAAAGTAAGCAGTTACCGTTACTATAAAAAATATCACCCTTCAAAAGGCAGGGATTGATGTCCCGCCAAACTCCATCTCAGATGTTCCAATATGAATTCCGAATTCTTTCAGGCCTCTCTTGGTCCAGGCTTTTCGCGTCCGTTCCTGATCCCCTCATGTCTTTGTTCTGTAGGGTGCTGCGGTACTTTCCGAAAAGGCTCGACATTCTTAAACTGAATGTTGGTGACTTTTCTCTATGCAGTACTATCTCGCCCAGTAGAGAGAAAAGTGTCTAAGAGCACAGCTTCCCTCAGGCTTTGTGAGACGATTGGCAAGATGTACTCTGCCACTGGCGATGATGTCACCTGTACAATCCATCCGAGAAGTTGTGAAGTCAGTGGCTTGGTCCATTCCTTGTATTCCAAAAGAATATGTCAGAATGGAAAATAGATGTATTCTCATTAGGACCACATTTATGTTTTTCTACCCTCAGACCTTTGCCCACAAGTCCTTGGAACCTTTTTCCTTGGACCTGTGGTGGCTGCTCAACGTTTCTTACCTAACTCCTTGAAGGGGACAGGTTGCATCTTGCCTAAGGTGCACAGTTCTCTTCCTTCTTCCTCGTTCTTCTACTTCTCTTCCTTCAGGCTGAGAATAGGACTCGAATCTACACTTGCTGGACTGGCGTCTGATGTAGATCTACATCAAGCTTTCTTTCTATTTTTCTTGTTAGAATCATAGAAGTAATCCTGCTCCTCCTTCTAGCAAGGGGAGGAAGGAGACTGGCAATGAGACAGTTCTTGGATCTTTGCCTTAATGCCTCCGACTGTCAATATTCCTCCCAGCCTTTTTTCATGTGAGTTATGATTTCCCACTCATTCGAAAAGGTCCAGAAATCTGACTCTTGATCTCGCAGTTTTTATACTCCGATCAATTTGTAAGAGGCAGGGCACTCCTTGCTCAGTTGACCGGGAGGAGTAGCCCCAGGTGTGCAGAACTCCAGTCAGTTCAAGGACTCACTCAGATTCCTCCCTCCAGCCAGTGAGTCTTCATAATGTAAAGGACCAAGGTTTTGTATATTGTGTAGGAACAAATCACAATTTTAAAAAGTAAATTTTAGTTTTCCCTAACTATACAAACCCTGAGGTCCTTTACATTTTAGGCCCGCCACCCTCATGCCACCCCTCAGTCTGAAAGGAAAAACCTGAGCCATAGGCAAAGTGGAATGTTTACATCTGGGCAGGCGGGTCTCCCTGCCTACCGGACAGTAGTTACTGCCTTACCACCTTGTTCAAGAGTTTTAACAGCCGTGTTCTAGCTTTGCCATAAGCAATTCTTAACCCTTAAACGCCCGAAGCGGTAAAAAAAAAAATGTCTCCCGTGTGCCGGAGACGTTTCAGAGTGAGTGCGGAAGCGGAAAAATATTTTTTTCAAAAAATCACAGCGTGCTTAGTTTTCAAGATTAAGAGTTCATTTTTGGCTCCTTTTTTTGTCATTGCCTGAAGTTTAGTATGCAACCATCAGAAATGAAAAATTATCATTATCTATATAAATAATGCGATATATGATAGTGCAAAAACGAAATTTCATATATAATTGTATTTAAATCGCGCTGTGCGCAAAACGGTTAAAGGTAACAAGTTACTTTTTTTTCGTTGTAATGTACACTAAATTACGATCATTTTGGTATATAAACACATTGTAAAACAATAAAAGCAACACAGAGAAATATTATCACAAAATAATGCATGAATTCGTAACGCGCGGCGTAAACAAATATTTTTTTCAAAATTCACCATAAATCTAAATATTGTCCTAGAGACTTCCAATTTCTTTCAAAATGAAGAAAAATGATTGAATATTACTATACTGTAGAAGAATATTAGCTTACAAATGCAGTTTTTCGACCATATCTGACGAGTTAAAGTTGACCGAATGTCGAATTTTTTTTATATATATTTTTTTTTTTTTTTTTTTATATGCAATTATTTCGGAAATAAGAAAAGCTACAACTTTCAAATATTTTTCGTTTTATTTTACATGAAATTGCGCACATTTTCATATATAAAACTCTATGAAATGCCTAATATAAAAGGATCAAATATTCCGAGAATGGGGACTTACGCATTTCGGAGATTTGTGGCGGAGAATCCGCGCGCAGAGGGAAGGAAAATTTTTTTTTAAATTCACCATAAATTTAAATATTGTGCTAGAGACTTCGAATTTGATTCACGATGAAGATAAATGACTGAATATTACTAGACTGTAAGAGTTTTTAGCTTACAATTGCGTTTTTCGACCATTTCAGTAGAGTCAATTTGACCGAACGTGGTTTTTTTTTCTATTTATCGTGATTTATATGCAAATATTTCAAAATGAGAAAAGCTACAACCTTTAACTATTTCTTGTTGTATTATACATGAAATTGCGCACATTTTCATATATAAAACTTTATGTAACGGCTAATTTAAAATGGTGCAAACATTACCACAATCGCACGTTATGATTTTTTCGGAAGAGTTACCGCGCGGACGTAAAGAAAATGTTATTTTTTTCATAAATTCACCATAAATCGAAATATTGTGCTAGAGACTTCCAATTTGTTGCAAAATGAAGGTAAATGCTTGAATATTACTAGAATATAAGCGTTTTAGCTTACAATTGCGTTTTTTGACCATTTCGGTAGAGTCAAAGTTGACCGAAGGTTGAAAATTTGTCACTTATCATTTTTTATATGAAAATATTTCAAAATTGATAAAAGCTACAACCATGGGTTGTTTTTTAGTTGTATTGTGCATGAAATTGCGCACATTTTCATATATAAAACTTTATGTAACGGCTAATTTAAAATGGTGCAAACATTACCACAATCGCATGTATGATTTTTTTCGGAAGAGTTACCGCGCGGCAAACGTAAGGAAAAAAGTTTTTTCATAAATTCACCATAAATCAAAATATTGTGCTAGAGACTTCCAATTAGTTGCAAAATTAAGGTAAATGATTGAATATTACTAAAATATAAGAGTTTTAGCTTACAATTGCGTTTTTCGACCATTTCTTTGGTAGAGTCAAAGTTGACCGAAGGGGTTGAAATTTTGGCACTTATCGTTATTTATATGAAAATATCTCAAAACTGATAAAAGCTACAACCATGGGTTGTTTTTTAGTTTGTGTATTGTGCATAAAATTGCGCACATTTTAATATATAAAACTTTATGTAACGGCTAATTTAAAATGGTAAACAAATTATGTCAAAGTGACGAAATAATTTCCGAGATGTGTCACAGATACTTTTGAGTGCGGCAAGAAAGAAATTCGCGCTTGCGTAACGATTGTAAACAAACAACGCCTTGATCCGTGAACTCACAGCATCCCCCCAAGGGGCGCGTGATTCAAGAGTTCTCGGCTGATAGGCCTAAAAGTATTTTTCCGCGAATTTTTAAAAAAACTTTTGTATGTCGACGTAAAATACATCCAGTCGGCACCGAGAGACAAAAAATGTCGACGTAAAATACGTCCAGTCCGGCGTTTAAGGGTTAATGTAAAGAACCTCAGGTTTGTATATGAAAAAATTACAATTTACTTTTAAAAATTGTGACATCAGAGCCCCCCCTCCCTCCCTCCCACCTGATGGACGTTATTTATAAAACAGTGACATGGTTAGCCAAGTCATTCCTAATATAGCTGTTATGGGGTGGTACTGTATATACCTACAATGAGCAATTGCAGTGGTCCCCTCAAAATTTGAATTTAGGCTGCCATACGTTGAAAACTATAGCTATGTTATTACTGGGTAAGTAAGTAATAAAAATCTTTGTTTTTTACTATAAAAATGTAATTTTTGTTTCCAGGAGTGGTGGACTCATTTATGGTTAAATGAAGGGTATGCTACATTTGTAGAATTTTTATGTGTTGATCATTTGTTCCCTGAATATGACATCTGGACGCAATTTGTAACTAATACTTACATTCGAGCTTTGGAATTGGACTGTCTGAAAATTCCACACCCCATTGTAAGTACCTGTAGGTCATCCATCAGAAGTTGATGAAATTTTTGATGATATATCATACTCAAAGGGAGCGTCTGTCATCCGAATGCTGCATTCTTACTTGGGAGACAAGGTATGATGTTTAATACTACTTTTATATTGCATGTACAGTACTTAACTTTGTGTTCATATTAACTTGCAAACGAATTACGTACTCACATAATTAATTTTTTATTTTTTATTTTTTTCATTTTTTTTTTTTTTTTTAGCCCAGCAGACTCAAGCCTATGTACCTTGAAACCAAAGTTTTATATAAGTAGCTTACCAAGTAATTACATAGCTAAGAGTTTCTTCCTACCTAGGAGATTTGATAAATAAAGAAATGTAGGAAACATTCGCAGTCTGGAAAAGATGATTCTCTCTCTCTTCGTCTCTCTTCTCTCTCCTCTCTCTCTCTCTTCTGCTCTACTCTCTCTCTCTCTCACAAGGCCAAAAATTTGTACCAGTAAGTTTATGCATCTATCTAAAAATGTGTGGAACTACCATGAATTAGACCAAATGAAATTCCACACTTCCATTAAAGACTTATTACATATTAGGACAAAATATCTGGCTGGATGGACACTTGTCCCTAACGCATCGTTCTCAAGGGTCTAGGACAACCGTAAGGGGGATTGTGGCTCCCATAGACTTGAATTTCGGTTACCGTCAGGCCCCCAGAAACGGAACAACTTTCGTTAACTGGGGGATAGCTGTACAGGTTTTCATCTTCCGTTTCCAAATTTACTGCTTTCCTGACCAACTTTTTTCTATTCCTTATTTTCAAGCCAGCTCATTTTGGATATGCACATCTCTTATCCACTGTGTTCTAATGCAACCTTCTTACCTTATTCAGGATGAAAGTCTCGATATAAGTGAGTCACACTGTTTCAGTCTCCAATTCCTTTGGTAGTGCCCATATAACCACTATATTCTTTCCACCACATTTTTATTTAAATTAAAAAATTGCTGCAGCTACCTTTCTTTTTATACTTCTGTATTTATCATAGTGATTAACTTTTTCTTTTGCTTCTTATTCATCAATGTGTTTTGTTTTGCTAATATTAGTTTTCAACTGCAGCCCTCTCCCTTCCACTCCACTCTTCAAACTTTTAAAACATTTGCACAACCACCTCCTCAGATTTGCTGTTAACCTTCATTCATGGACATATAGTAGCTCCCAGATGCCTATCTTTCTGCACCCCTTTCCTCCATTGTTATGACAAAACAGCAAACGGGCTCAGCACTGGTCCTTGATGGACGTCAACATTTATTTCAAGTGCACTTGTCACTCTTCACTGTAGATCATTTGTTTATGGTAGAGTAACATGACTATCTTTATAAATGTTTTCTACCCTTTGGCTTTGTAATGCCTGTCTAAGTATCTGCTTTAGTAACCTTGGTGTGCTACTTTTCGTATTGTTCACCACTGCTTAAGCCAAATTGATAGTTTTAATACTGTTTCTGAGTCTTTCCTCCAAAACCTCTTAATAGTTTCAGAGTATGCACAGACAGTTTGAGTCCTCTATGATTTCCTTTTCCATTGCTTTGCTCCGCCTCTTCTTAGTTCATAATTGTAAAGCTTTTTCCCATTTAGGGGGGGTGGGTGGGCACTTAGGGCTTATCTTTCTTTTCCATAAGCTCAAGGACCATTATGGTGCTGAATGACCAAAATAGATCCCAGTGCTTAGGACTGTCCCTAAATTTCATAATCCATTCATCCATCCATAAGTTCAAGGATGAATGGCTCTCCAGCTGCTTTTATTAACTCACTCATTATTATGGATATCATGAGGATTTTCCACTTTTCATCTTCCCAGTGGCCATTATTACCTTAGTATCTGTTGTATCCTGTAATGATCCTTCTACTTTGTCAATTCTCCAGGTCATGTTTATTTTCTTCCATCTGAAGATTTTCTTATATTGCCTCAATCTTTTCAGCTTGAATTTTTCCATGTTCATATTTTATGCACCATTTATACTCGCGTATCGTACGACTTTTGAAGACCTAATATTGGCGCCAATTTTAAGGGGGCGGGTTGCATCTATATTGCATCATATACAAGATATAAAATTAGCGTATGTAATATTCACGTACTAGTATCATATGATAAAATACAAACATAATGAATATGCATCTTTTCCATGGCTCTTTTAAAAGTTATGCTTTACTTCACTGCATCAATAATAATGTATATAGTTTCATATTACTATTGTATTATAAAATACAAGTTACAAACATATCAATCAATATTTTTATTTTCTTGCCTCTAGTTAGCATAAATGAATCTCTTAGATATTCTATTGATATGGGACCAAGGTTATTTTATGTTATACGAAGTGTTTTTAAGTCGAAATATCATTTGATTACATATTGTTGTGAACAAAATTTAAGTTATTTTTTTTGTTAGTATATGGCACTGAGTGCATGTATATTGCATAAAAGGAAATCAACAGATTGCATTTGATATTTTCACTTGATTTCATCAGAATACTATGAGCTTTACATATTTATCTTTTATCAGAGTGAAAACAGTAAAATATGTTCTTTTCTGCTAAATAGTTTTGAATAAAACACATTTTTCTCAAATTTTGTTTACGGTCGAGTTTGATGGTACTGTACCGAAGTTTTGGGAGTTTCATCCATGTTGCTGATGCACAATAATAGTCATTAGCAGATGAACATTTTTCCTCAGCTCCAGCTACAACTTGCAGCTTAAATTTAGCAGTATATGCCCTTGCCGATCTTTTCTTTATAGCAAGTATGGATATAGTAATGTAAAAATATCAGTCCTATTCTACTTAATGTCATTTTGTAACATAACTATGGTTATTTTTTTTTTACTATCGTACGATGTTGAAATGCAAGCAAAACTGCTGTTGTTATCAGATTCTGTTCATAGCAAATCAGGTACAGGCAGTCCTCGTCTTACAACGGGGGTTCTGTTCTTGAGACGCGTTGTAAGCCAGAAAATCGTCAAAAATCCTAATAAAAGCTTACTTTTAATGCTTGGGGTGTATTATTAAAAAAACTATTTAAACTGCATTTTATTGCATTTTTTATCAAAAAAACCTCCAAATATTGATTATTTTGCATTTTTGGAGTCATATTTCTTCCACCAGATCAGTGTTGTAACCGTGGAACATGCATTGTAAACCTGGAAATAATTTCTGATGAATATAATTGGAAAGCGGCATAACCTTGAAACGTTGTAAGCCGAACCCGTCGTAAGCCGAACCCGTCGTAAGCCGGGACTGCCTGTATAACATTACTAACAAATTAACAATACTTTAGCGGTCTTTTACTTTTCTTAACTTACCAGAAGATGGATAATAAAGAGATAGAGGAAAAGGGGTTAGCCTAACTTGAAAATGGGAGAGATAAAGAGGAGGGAAAGAGGTATCCTATTGTTATTTGGTCTCAAACATTGAACTCGCACAATACACGATATACATGAATAATAATTTTGTTCATGAAACTTACCTGTCAGATATAATATATATAGCTGTATTTTTCTGAAGTCCGACAGAATTTTAAAAACTTCCGACACACGCAGTGGTCGGCCAGGTGGTTAGTACCCATTCCCGCCGCTGGGAGGCGGGTATCAGGAACCATTCCCATTTTCTATTCATAATTTTTCTGTCGCCGGTGCTGAAAACACCTGTTTTCAGTACCTCCGTCATAGGATTTTGGAAACTTCATTGCCGCTAAGTATCCTAATTGTCTTTTGATTTATTTACTTGGATTTGTGGGATTTGTGGCTAGGCATACGCTATCTTAAATTGATTTGAATTTGATTCATTTTTGCATAAAATATCTGAATCTAGTTAGGCTAGTTTCAGACGGGGTTGTCTGCAAAGATAGGGTGTGGCTACCGAAAGCTTCGGTAGATCCGCACGGTTTGGTATGTACGAGGGGTATGGGTCTTGCTTCTTTGTTGAGATTTGTCATGTAAGGAGTGTGAGACTCTGTCTATTCCGTAAGGAAGACGTATGATTCGTAGGTACGCAATTAATCAGTAAACATGTCTAATTCCGTAAGGAAGACGTTATGATTCGTATGTACGCAATTAATCAGTAAACAAAAGTCAGGGTAGTGAACCTGCTAACCTTCCTGTAGACTTTATTTGCCTAACCCTGTAGTATGGCCTACGGGCTATGCATATGTCTACGAGAGGTGCTCGCTCTCCTTCATTGCTGTGAAGTGCTACTTCTGTAATTGTTACTCCCTAACCTGCAGTGTTGCCTTCGGGCCCTAAGCAGTGTCTGTAGAGGAATTGCCCTTTCTCTGATACTCTTTCGATTCGTAACTTAGAATCGAAAGTGCTTGCTTTAGAGAGTAAAAGTGAAGTGCAGAAGGTGCAGTGATACCCCTTGTGTAGTGGAGGGTGCGTCAGATCGGCCTCGTTTCGCCTCTAGGCCGGGACCTCTGCTTGACTCCCAGGACCCGGGAGGGAGCATGTCGAAAGCCTAAGGAGGGTTACAAGGAACCCCCACCGATCTGGCGTGCCTTCGGCAGTTTTCTGATGAAAAATCCCCAGACTGCCAAAGTGCGTGCGCGTGCACGAATCCTGAAAGATTGCTTCTAGTCCTCCGAAGCGTCCTCCCCATGCAGGGGTTGGAGCTTTCGGAAGGACTCGCGCCCTCTAAATAGAAGCTTTATAGAAGAGGACGCTTCACGTCCTCTCTCTCTCTCTCTCGTTATGCGTTTCAGTGAGAAGTAAGAAGGCGAAAACGTCGCCTGAACTCGTGTCCGTCTTTCCACCGAGAAATACGTAAAAGAAGTCATAGTAGCAGGAAGCTTTTCAGAGCGGACGCCCGGGACGCTCGGAGGACTCCAGGCGCGCGCGGGTGCAGGCCAAGCGCGAGCCAGTGGACGCGAGCGCGCGCGCCGTGACGCCGAGCGCACTCCAGTGGAAGACTAGAGCGCGCTCACAGTGGACGCCGAGCGCCGTGCCAGTGGACACCGAGCACGCGCCAGTGGACGCCGAGCGTGCACCAGCGCACGCCAGGTGTGTCGCCTGGCTGAACGTTTCTGTTGAACTCTTCAAGCTCTTGTTTCAGATATGGGCCTAAAGAATTTTTACCTCTACCTTCGGTGATACCTTCTACCTCACCTGCAAAGAATGTGAAGTAGGCAGTGCTTCGGAGGAAGCTTAAAGTGAACAGACAACTTCTTCTTCGAAACCCAGGAAGACATCGGGTTTCGTGAATTCAAGAGGTCTCTGTCAATTAATATTGCTTTCGCATAGGTGGATGGAGTTAGGGAAAGCTCAAGGGAAGATCTCTTTTGCTCTACCGCAACCTTTGCCATTCTGCCAATAAATTTAAGTTGCCACTACCGCAGTCAAGACTGGCGATAAGGCAGTTACAGGTTATGTAAGGCTCGATGTCCTGCACGTCAGGACTCTCGGCAACATTCAGTAGGATTCTTGCAAAGGCACTCATCAAAAGGACGCTCTTCAGGAAAGCGCAAGACAGGACTTCCTTTGCCATACTGCCAATAAATTTTAAGCTTTAGCAGGCATTAGTTGTGATACGGGAGAGGAAGCTGGTTGGAGAGTTTCTTCCTCTTCCCAGGATAATTTTGCAAGCTTTTTAGCCCATCTGAAAGGGTTTTTCAGATGATAGATTTTGTTAGTTTCTAGTCGGGACTACGCTGCCGAATTGAACATCGTCGTTCTACCTGCCGTAAGCCCAGTCCTCTTAACCAGGATTCTTGCCCCTTCCTCGTTTGAGACAGGAATCGGAAAAATTAAATGCTCGACTTCCTGGATTACGTTTTGTCAATTCAGTGACTTTCCCCCATTGACAATATACTTTCGTTTGTCAAGTAAGGTGGGTATCCCCTCATTGACAAAATATCTCTTTGTCCCGTAAATGGGTTAGTTCTCATTGACAAACATCTCATTAACTTGATATTGCGTAAGCGAATAAGCTCTTATTGACAAGATTCGGAAGAGCTCTCATTCGTCATTCGCAGACTCGTACAAGAAATAGACTTGTAGACTACGTCAATGAACGCTTATGTCCAATAACATAAGAAGCTTGAGCTGACTGCTTCGATTCTCTTAAGTTTTGTTCATGAAAACTTGCCTGTCAGATATGTATGTAGCTGTATTTCCGAATTCAGCTATATATATGTCTGCCAGGTAAGTATGAACAAACTTTATTGTGATATAATTTCATATTTTGCCTTGCGTTATTTTACTTCTGGTTGGTTCAAGTCATATACTTGCTTGTAGTTACCTCTTCGGATGGCAACCGAGAGGTCTAGTTGTCTATTTTAAGGACATTTAATGCGTTACTCCCTGCAGCCTTCCAGGAGTTTCCGATTTATCTTTTACCGTTGTATGGTAGTGTTCTGACGACACAAACGCATCTATATATTTAGCGTTTTCTGTTTCAGAGCACTTAAATATACCAGCTTGTGAGTCTTTTTGCTGCAAAAATAACGGACCTATTTCTTCGTAGAATAGGGTAGCTGGCAACCCAGACATAAAGTTAAGAGACGACGTTCGTAAGCTGCTGGCTGCTGCTGTGTCTGACTGTCCAACCGAGCCAGTAAACAGATCGTGCGCTGTCATGCGCTGTAGGTTACGTCTCTCTCTCCTGCGGGCATTGACTGACTAACCGTATCTCTGTGCTGGCGGTTACGTCTCTCCTGCGGGATTGACTGACTAACTGTATCTCTGTCCTACAATCACGGACTTTAGCCTAAGATTGAGGGGATTTCTTACGTGAATGAATAAATGTTGCATTCGTTTTGCCTTACTATGTTCAACAGAGTTATCTCTTAATCCTTTCGGTGCTCGTTACCGCACGGTATAGAACTACGAGTCTACCGCAACATTGCACTTTTATATGCTCTCTTGCTTAGGCAAAGCGCAGCCTTATTAGGGAAGTAAGCATACTTGGGGAGGGAATGGATGAGCTTGCTGGCGACCATTTCCTTCCTGAAGAAGTTTGTTTCCCCGAATAGACTGCAATTCAGACCACAGTTTTTTCCTACCGGGAAACTGAAACTAAATATTCAAGGTCTAGGAATGATTCTGAACATCTCTCAGTGCGTCATGATAGAAAGAAGGTGCCGGACATCTGGGTAGGGTTTCAGATGTCCTGGATCTTAATCTGAAAGAAGTAAATGCAATTCGGTCGTCCCTCCAGTCCTCGAAACGAGTTTTTTTTTTTTTGGAACCAGTGGTCCACATCAACTCTGATTTTCCACAGCTCTCATCATTTCTTAAGAAGTATCTTCTCTCGGTCCCTGCTCGAGTTTACGAGAAAGAGCCTATTATAACAACAGGCGTAGAATGTAACGATCCTCTACAGGTTCGTTACAGGATTACAAAAGTCCGTACGAATCGTCTCGATCGACGGCAGCAACTATTCACTTCCGAGTGGAATCTTTCTTTAGAAGTAAGTTGAGAGTTGTGTAGACTTTAGGGACGCCCTTTCATTCTTCTCTTCGATATGTTGAGAACGAAGAGGCTTCTTTTTCTCTGCTCCCTTATTCTCGATCCGGGATCGGTACCATTAAACGCCATCGCCCTATGATATTGAACGGGATGGATGTTTAGTCTCTTTTCCCCTTTTTCAGTCGCTTAGGAAATGTAATAAGAGGATTTATGACGTCACAGGGAGCGACAATGACGCTGATCGCCCCATGTTGGCCTTCAGGATCCTGGATTCACTGAGGTCACATACTTCCTAGTTCACTTTCCAAGGACCTTTCCGAGAGAGTCGGTCTACTCTAACTCGAAAGGTACCTATAACCTCTCCGCTCTGAGTCTGACTACGTTCAGACTATCGAGATGTTGACAGGAATAAGATTACCGTCTTCCATTTCCGTCTGAAGAATGGGATAAGCTGGCAGTCACAACTATTAAAGAATATGCAAATATGTTGTTGACGGCCTTTGGCTCAGAGATTTGCGTCTGTCAAACAACAAAGCCCTTCACGATCTTTGAGTTCTGTGGAATCTCGAAACTCTCTCACCATCTACTTTTTGTCTCACCTGTTTTCTCGGAGTCAGACACTCGTGCGAGATCAGGCGACATATAGTAGCCCTGAGTTTCTTGTTGACGAAGTCGGTTGCGTTTATACACCCCCGATGATCGTGTAACATGAGACCAGGTTGGACTGTCAGGCATTTCTTCCTTCGGGACTGAATCGCCTTTTTGCTCCTCGCTCCTTTCTCCTGGCACCAGAAGCTCGAGTCAGGAGTTGATTCACTGACGACGTTGGGTTGCGTTGATACACCCCAAGGTTTGCTTAGATTGAATCGCCCAGGCAGTCCAGACACTCATCCTTCAGCGAAGAATAGTGCCTTATGGTCTTCAGGGTACAGCCTTGCTGTCCTTGATTCGTCTGACTGGTCAACTGGTCGGTCACCTGACTTTAGTACAGACGGACTGACTGTGCATGTCCAGATCGAAGCTTTCAATATGGAACTTAGACGTAGTCTGAAGTTCTTGATGTCAAAGCATTCGAACCTCTCCTACCTGTTAACTTCTTGCATGTGATCAGGAAGGCCTTCTTCTAACCACCCTAGATATGACAAAGAGGGTTAGTGAAATTTAAGCCATCGTCACAAGTTTTGGCTTTAGAGAACACAAGGCGGTGTGCTCTCTAAGCCTTCCGTTGTGGCCTAAGAATGGAAACCCGTTTTGTCCTTGGGCCAGGAGCTTGGAAGCAAAGATGGCACAAGTTAGTGGGCAGGAGCCAGAGAGAGTCCTGTGCCCTGTCGGGTCTCTCAAGTTTTATCTACATAAAACCCAAGAAAGTCGAAGTCATTCGGGCAACTCTGCAGTGTTCCGAAAAAGACCAGACTTGCCCATATCGAAGAACACCCTGGCTTTAGTGTTAAGGAGTTCTTTCAAAAATGCTCCTTCATTGTGTTTGCACAAAGATTTGAAATCTTTTTATCTGAATGCTCACGAGGTTGAGGGCGCGGCCTCGGAAGCATTTCAACAGAGCATGGCACTCAGCAACATCCTGAGTACCATGTTTTAGCGAAGCAACTCTGTGTTCACTTCACACTCCCTGCGAGATGTGAAGATGGCATATGAGATCTGCTGCTCGCTAGGGCCATACGTGTCTGCAGACACAATCTTGGGGGCAAGAAGTACCACTCATCCTATCCTGTAGAAATGGTTAGGAAGAGCTCTTAATTTAGTTGTTGAGTCGCCGACAACGGCGACTTCTTAACTCTAAGCCTTAGTTAAAACACCTTAACTTTGGCTAGGTTGGTCAGGTGGTGATATATAATATATATATATATTTATTTTACTTCTTAGCCCTCATGGTATGGTCAATATGGTCTAGTCACGTCGTGGTCTCGCCCCTGTTGACAGATCATCTGGAGTGCACCAGCTATATATCTCTACCTCGCTGGCAACTCTAGTAGCACAAGCAGACTTACGTGGCAGTAACCACGAAGCCAGCTATGCTAACAGGTGGAACCAAGATGTAAATCATCTGCATGCATTTGTTTCCCAAAATCCTTCTATTCTGTCCCTTCCCACCTCCAAAGGTGGGATTCAGCTATATATATATCTGACAGGTAAGTTTCATGAACAAAAATGATATTGTTATGATTATTGTACAATAAAGTTTGTTCATACTTACCTGGCAGATATATATAATCAAGTACCCACCCACCTCCCCTCAGGGACAGTGGAAATAAAAATTATGAATAGAAAATGGGAATGGTTCCTGATACCCGCCTCCCAGCGGCGGGAATGGGTACTAAACACCTGGCCGACCACTGCGTGTGTCGGAAGTTTTTAAAATTCTGTCGGACTTCAGAAAATACAGCTATATATATATCTGCCAGGTAAGTATGAACAAACTTTATTGTATCATAACAATATCATTTTCAAGGGGTGAAATTTTAGGGGTCACATGATATGTGAGATTGCGTGTTACATGAGTATATACAGTACTTAACCTCTTTACATCTTTTTTATATCCCTTCCCTCAGCCATTTTGCTTCCATGAGTATTTTCTCTTTTCCCCCTGCTGAGTTGAGGTTTGAGATTGTGATTCCATTCCACTCAACACTTCACTTTTGTTCATGTCATGTCTTTCTCATTATCTCCCTGTATACATCTCACTCTTTGTCTATGCCTTTCCTTTGCCAGAGTTTGGAAGCTTCTCTTCAATTACCTATTAAATTTTGATTTCACCACCATTTCTCTTTCCATTTCTCTCTACTATTTGTAACCTTCCTTTATGTTTTTCACTGTGCATGTCCTCTGCTGCTTTCTGTACTGTATGCATTCTTTCTATGGTTTCCAGTGACCACTCTTTGATGCTATATTTTCTGACAATTTTTTGCATTTCACATTTTTTGTAATTTGTTTTTCAGTTGCCATGTTTTTTCTCTTCTTGACTGACTTTTTTCACCTTTCTTTCCCAGTCAGATCAATCTTTTGCATTTCACATTTTTTCTAATTTGTTTTTCAATTGCCATGTTTTTTTTCTCTGGACTGGCCTTTTTCACCTTTCTCTCCCAGTCAGATCAGCTCATAGCAGTCTTTTGTGCCAAACATCCCCCAATGGGTATAACAGTGCTGTCCTTTTCTTTGATGCCGTGTGTACTTTTCATCAAAACTATGTCCTTCCACTTCATCCTCAAAACTAGCTATGTCCATTTTTGTGTGG